>NC_060138.1:711075801-711382543 GCF_021461385.2 Schistocerca piceifrons
ATTTAATCCTCGCGTTCCGACTAAGGCTTCCGGAAGGTTTTCTTTGACTACAAGACAAATTGTGGAATTAGAAATGCCCTCCTAATTTAACTAACTGAGAACCATTATCCCCATTCCTAGCTTGCTGAGTTCTGACTGAAAAGATCCAAGTTCTTACATTGAGCTGCGATCCCAAACTGTCCGTCACGCGCACTCACGTACGTACGAAATGCAAGGAAAACAAATATGCCAATCATACACAAACATCTACATGTGCACTCTATAAACTTGCATATTTTTGATTAATACGTCACCTCACCAAAAAAAAAAATTAAAAATGGATACAATACCTGTTTCCTACCAGATGTTTGGCTATTTACTTCGGAGTACGGGAAGTAATTAAATGTAAATCTGCTCCTTCGATTTAATTGAAAAGAATCAATAGTTTTACAACGACCTGCCCAACAGAGTAACGGATTCAAAAGAACTTACTTACATATATGACTAGGAAGTGATCGAGTTTACATTTTGAGAGGACTAGGGTTACATACTCGTATTTTTGTACGTACAACGTTGTCCAAGTAACAAGTTAAAATATCGCCTATCTGAGGGTTACAGTCAATGTTTTCGGTAGGTTTACATTGGTTGTGAGGTGCATACTGTCGCAAGCTGCAACATTCTCATCCCCTCCTCCATAGTACAAGCTTCTACTGTGATGTTAGTGGTTCTGCATCCTGCACCTGATTCTTCTTGATTCCACAATTCCGTGCAACTCCAAAAAAATCGTCCGGTGTCCTTTGCTGCTGTTGCCTTCAGTTCGAGGATTTGTTTGATCCAGCCCTTCACTCTAGTCTCTCCTGTGCATGCCTCCTCATCTCTCTATAACCATTGCAGCGGAAATCCAGTTGAATCTCCTGTAATCACGCCTTTGTCTGTGTCTACAATTTTGACGTTCCACAGACATTGCTCCTTTATCAAATTAGCTATTCCTTGATGCCTAAGGGCATGTTATATCAACATGTCACTTTTTATAGTCAACTTGTGCTAAAATATCTTTTCTCTTTGTTTACATTCAATAACTTTTCATTGGTTTGCCCCTCTACTTAGTAATCTTCTGGATTTTTCTTTAGCACCATATCTTGAAAGCTTCTGTTCTCTTCTTGGCTGTGCTGTTTTCAGTCCACATTTCTCTTTTACCTTATAAGACTTCACTAGGGACAAATATCTGCAGAAAAGGGTTCCTAACACTTAAGTTTGTATTAAATGCTAACATGTTTTTCTTCTTCGAAAATGCATTTCCTAGTACCGTCAGGTTGCGTTTTACATCCTCTTTTCTACTGTCATCGTCAGTATTTTTCTACCAAAATAGAAAATCCAAACTATTACATTTAGAGAGTTGCAGGATAAATCCGGGAGAGGTGCCGTGTGCGGTATGGACTGCGAACCCCTCGTAATTTCGGTAAACAGTGACACAGTGTTGGCGTGTAGGCATTGCAGTTGTTCAGTGGACGCCAGGGCATGATAAAAGTATGCACGTTTCAATCAAGGAAGTTTTATGTAAGTTCTGGTGGAATAACTGAGATAAATCTGTAAATATCCCTTCATAACCTTTTACAGCGTCACTATGGTTCTTAGTGTATGGTAAATTGTCAGATATTTCCAAATGTATCACTAGTTGTATTAACAATAAGCTGTGTTGGGCATATTTTGATTCTAGTGCGGCCGTCTTGGCTATGACATTCATGAATTTATAAGGTGCGGCGTCTCTACAGATCGGGATACATGCTTCTACAAATTCCGGTACATACGCCGAACAGTTTTAAATAGGTGAAAATATTTCAGTTTTGTTTGTATTTTCGTTCAAATGACATGCCATAAAAATGGCTCAAATGGCTCTAAGCACTATGGGACTTAACATCTTAGGTCATCAGTCCCCTAGACTTACAACTACCTAAGCCTAACTTAACTAAGGACATCACACACATCCATGCCCGAGGCAGGATTCGAACCTGCGACCGTAGCAGCAGCGCGGTTCCACACTGAAGCGCCTAGAACCGCTCGGCCACCCCGGCCGGCTTATGCAGAAGTCCGGAAGAACAGACATCATACATATAGTTGAGGCAAGGAGCACCTATTGATCGGCCGGCCGGTGTGGCCGTGCGGTTCTAGGCGCTTCAGTCTGGAACCACGTGACCGCTACGGTCGCCGGTTCGAATCCTACCTCGGGCGTGGATGTGTGTAATGTCCTTAGGTTAGTTAGGTTTAAGTAGTTCTAAGTTCTAGGGGACTGATGACCACAGATGTTAATTCCCATAGTGCTCGGAGCCATTTTTTTAGCACCTATTGATCGCTTCAGTGCAAAGTCACATCAGGATCGAACGCTTACAGGAATCTGCGAAATGCCGCGAGTAATGACGATAATGGGTAAGGTGCACTACATCAGTAGTGTGTGGATAAGTTGTGAATGTGAGTCTGACGGTAGGCGTGTTAGGTTAGTTCGTCCAGTTGTGATGACCACTGTGTCTGGATGTCACAGTGGTGAATGTATGTGCCTAACAAGCAGGAGACCATCATTCAACTCTCTGGTCTGGCACAAACTTTCAGCTTTCGCCACTGACTTAGTCAATGCTCACTGGCATCTAATGTTATTAATTCATTTGTGTCTTGTTTCATACTGGCTGCAAGATGAAAAAATAGTGTCTGTTCTTTCGGATGCAGGAGTAATGTCACCTGCATACTGTTTACAAGGAAAGATTGCGTAGAGGCTTTCTCGTTCAGAAATCACATTTCAGTGTTGTTTGTTTGTGAGAAGATAGCGTTATACCTCCTGTACGAAGGAAGAATGTGTACCAGCACTTATCAGAAATCGACAGCAGCAGGAGCATGGCCTAATGTTCTGCAATATTGCTACCTGTGCTGGTGAGTATCCCACGACAGCCATCCGAATATAGAATTGATGGGTTCAGGAGGACCATGTTCAACGCCATGCAGGACCTCAGCGGGCTCGTGCGACTAGCGCCCGAGAGGACAGGCACATTGTTCGCTCTGCCTTGCAGGATCGTACAGACATGTCACGCAACACATTCAGTCATAATATACGTTCATTTGCACACACACACACACACACACACACACACACACAAACAGGTGTACACATGGGTAGTCCGGTGATGTCTGGAGCACCATAGACTGACAGCATGGAGGCCATTGTTGGAGCTGTCCTTGACGTGGCAGCAGGGAGGAGCGCGGATATCGCCGCGCCTAATGACTACTGTGGCCACATGGGTGGCACCGCGTCGTCATTCAAGTGAGTCCTTATGCTGCGAAAAGCACCGCGATGGACTTACCTTGTGTGGATTACATTGGGTGGTATTTGGTGTAACACGGTCTCCTCTGGTTCCCATAGCCGGTAGTTTGGACAACAGGCATTACCTTTCTGACGTACTGAGGTCGGTGGTTGAGTCATGTGTTCGAGGACTCCATGGCGTCATATTCCGCTAAGATAGCGCAAGACTACATGTTTTCTCTGCTTCCCGGCTTACCTCGATGCAAAGTGCGTTCGACTAGAGCACTGGGCAACACTTTCTGCAGACTTCTCACTCATTGAAAACATATGTTCATGGGGTGCCGAGACACCAACAAGCCACCATTCGCCAGCCGCTACGGTTGAGGAGCTCTGTCATAGAGCTCAAGCAACGTGGAATGTCATACCTGTATCTGTCATCCGAGCTCATTTTGTTTCGATGTCTCACCGCCGGGTTACTGCCGGAGCTGCTGCCAGAGATCGCTGGTCTGTGTATTAAATTTCTCTCGTTGAATACACCCCCCCGCCCCTCATCCCCAGGTTACTTTAATTTAATCACGTAGTGTTCCTACTATTCTGCTTACGTAGAATAAGTAAAATTTCGTTACTTTATATCCTTCCTTATGTTGCAATTTTAGTAGCGAACAACGTATTTTTCGACGTTAAAGCTGCCATTTTTGAGATTATGTTGAACATATGTACTTCCTTATTTTATGCACTGCTTGCTAAGTATCAGCGCCGGAAACAGAAATTCACACTTTATTTATCTCCTGTAAGGACTGCAGTTTTCTGAGAATATTGTAAGGGCCGACCAAAAAGTTTCTGTTGGAAGGGCGCACAGCACAAAATCTGTATGCCAATCTGGCAGAATCACCGTGAGCATCGAGGCAATCATCCCCCAGACTCGCCAGGTTGAAGACTGCCGTTTGGTAACACACCGTGCCCTGCTCTGTGAGGTATTCCGCAACTGCCTGCTACACGTCCTCGCCGGACAGCAGTCATCGACCCTTCAAAGCCATTTTTAAGGGACTGAAGGCATGATAATCGCGTGGGACTACAGGGTGGGTGCTCGAGTACCTCCCACTTTAACTGGTGTAAGCCAGATCTACCAGTACGGAACCTGACGCACCATTTCCCAGTTTTGCTTTTCGACAGACATGCTGCCACATACACATTCTTCATTCTCCGACGGATATCTACCGGTGTTTGTTCTTCGGCTGCCAAGAAAATAATAACATCACGTTGAACCTTTTTTGATTGTTTTTGGTAATAACGTCACCATAATTCACAATTCCACTTTTACCGCAAGCAGACCGGGAAGACACAACTGCCAGACTAATTCCTTGCTTACGTGAGTCGCGTTACGTTTCATATACGCTGCAGAAATGCCCTCAAATGGAAACTTTTTTATCACCCCCTATGATACTACCAATAATGTTAACAAGTATTCTTACGCAATCCTGGTTAATGTTGTTTGGTAAGTCATAAACATATTATTATTGTAGAGTTACAATAGAACACTAGAAGTTGTGATGGACAGTTTTCTGAATCTGTGGTTTCAAGTATGGCACCTGACGCTGAAGAATTTAAGGAAGGTTGGCGCACCATATGTGTAAACCTGAAACTTGTTGGACAGACTACCGGTCGGATGTTTATTAGACAGCTCTTATTCTCTTAAAAGGGGACTTTTGCTGTGTGTTTCTTTCTTTCTTTCTCAGATTTGATGTCTCCCCGTGAACGGTAAGTCTGCGTTCACATCACCTACTTCATGATTATGAAGAGGATTGATTCACTTCTACCTTGTGTCTAAAATTTTGCAAATTCGGGTAAATTCTGCTAATTCGTTTTTTGGCTGATTCTGTTCCGCATCCTTCTCCCATCCGACACGTGTGTTGTCTCTCAGTGCTCCGTCGCCGAGCGATTTTAAACACTAATCTTCCTTCTTTTGCGTTACCATGTGGCATTCGTTTATAACCACATTCGTTTATAACCACAGTAATATATCTCGTAGTTACTGTCAGCAGAGAAACCAGCTACATTTGGACAATGAAATAACTATATTTTTAAAATAAATTAGCATTGGAGTTTATCTGAGCAAACCGGAAGAGTCATTGTAGTTATTCTGTCTCTAGAACACTTTAAAGTCGAATATTTCGAGTGAGATGTAGCAGGGCTTAAGTCACTAGACCCATGTTCTGGAGGAGCGGATTTCGAATCCTTGTTTGGCCATCCAGATTTGAGGACTCCGCGGTTCCTAACTTGAACTGTCTGATTAAAATGGCGGGATGATTCATTTGAAAAATGGCGGTCGAGTTCATGCTCCATCCTCATTCAGACTGGGGTTTATTTTCAATCTTTAACAGTCATTGATGATAACTGATCAGAAATGCGCGGACATATATTCGACTACCACCGCGCACTACTAACCTGAAGAAGATGAACTCCGATCTTTTAAATACGTCATAGGACTTCATATACATATAGAGCGTACTATAACTTATTTAAAACAGGTACAGGGTGGAAGCAGATGTATTCACCACTCTCCAAAATTGTCATGAACGAGATCGAATGACGGTTGATACATGGTCGATACCAAGAAGCAACTTAGATGGTGCCGAATGGCCTCTTTAGGAGTAGAGCACGTGAAGCTGACGAGTCGTGCTGCTCGTAGAATGAAAATAGCATGTCATTGCAAATGAAGGGCCCCGCAGAACTGAGCTTCAGGGACACGAGTTGCGAAAAGTCCCACGGTCGACGACGGAAAATTCTGTATGCGCGGTCCGCGCTCCAGTTGCCTGGTTACCGTATAGAGAGGTGGCGGCGCTGGTAGCCGGTGCATCGCGGCTTAGCTTTCTGCACGAACAACCTCTACACTTTCTCTCCGGTCGCGTATTTAGTGCTGTCTGCTCGAACTCCCTTATTCTCGCTTTCCTTAACCACCAACAGACGGTATTGCACTGTCGGAAGGGCAGTTCTGTATTCAGACCACATTGGTGACACTTGACTTTTCACCAATACGACTTCACCTGATGTAACTCAGTAATTCTATAGTCTTTACATGGTTACACAGTATTCGAAGCTGAGAAGTATTGCAACGATCTATAATCATTGATAAAGCGAGGGCCATACGGAAATTAATATATGTTTTGAAATAAAAAATTAACAATATGGAGAAACCAAATTTTATTATATACACTACTGGCCATTAAAATTGCTAACCAAGAAGAAATGCAGATGATAAACGGGTATTCATTGGACAAATATATTATACTAGAACTGACATGTGATTACATTTTCACGCTATTTCGGTGCACAGCTCCTGAGAAATCAGTACCCAGAACAACTACCTCTAGCCGTAATGACAGCCTTGATACGCCGGGACATTGAGTCAAACAGAGCTTGGATGGCGTGTACAGGTACAGCTGCCCATGCAGCTTCAACACGATACCACAGTTCATCAAGGGTAGTGACTGGCGTATTGTGATGAGCCAGTTGCTCGGCCACCATTGACTAGACGTTTGGTGAGAGATCTGGAGAATGTGCTGGTCAGGGCAGCAGTCGAACATTTTCTGTATCCAGAAAGGCCCGTACAGGACCTGCAACATGCGCTCGTGCATTATCCTGCTGAAATGTAGGGTTTCGCAGGAGTCGAATGAAGGGTAGAGCCACGGGTCGTAACACATCTGAAATGTAACGTCCACTGTTCAAAGTGCCGTAAATGCGAACAAGAGGTGACAGAGACGTGTAACCAATGGCACCCCATACCATCACGCCGGGTGATACGCCAGTATGGCGATCACGAATACACGCTTCGAATGTGCGTTCACCGCGTTGTCGCCAAACACGGATGCGACCATCACGATGCTGTAAACAGAACCTGGATTCATCCGAAAAAATGACTTTTGCCATTCGTGCAACCAGGTTCGTCGTTGAGTACACCATCGCAGGCGTTCCTGTCTGTGATGCAGCGTCAAGGGTAACCGCAGCCATGGTCTCCGAGCTGATAGTCCATGCTGCTGTAAACGTCGTCAAACTGTTCGTGTAGATGGTTGTTGTATTGCAAACGTCCCCATCTGTTGACCCAGGGATCGAGACGTGGCTGCACGATCCGTTTCAGCCATGCGGATAAGATGCCTGTCATCTCGATTGCTAGTGATACGAGGCCGTTGGGATCCAGCACGGCGTTCCGTATTACCCTCCTGAACGCACCGATTCCATATTCTGCTAACAGTCATTGGATCTCGACCAATGGGAGCAGCAATGTCGCGATACGATAAAACGCAATCGCGATAGGCTACAATCCGAACTTTATCGAAGTCGGAAACGTGATGGTACGCATTTCTCCACCTTACACGAGGCATCACAACAACGTTTCACCAGGCAACGCCGGTCAACTGCTGTTTGTGTATGAGAAATCGGTTGGAAACTTTCCTCATGTCAGCACGTTGTAGGTGTCGCCACCGGCGCCAACCTTGTGTGAATGCTCTGAAAAGCTAATCATTTGCATATCACAGCATCTTCTTCCTGTCGGTTAAATTTCGCGTCTGTAGCATGTCATCTTCGTGGTGTAGCAATTTTAATGGCCAGTAGTGTGCATTTTAAAGGTACACTTTTAAGTTATTTTTTTCATAATCGCTATTCAAATAGAGCCACTTATCACATGGTGCCACAAGTTTTGCAATACCATATCCGTAGAAATCTGCCGCCTGCGATTGCAACCAATGGGTTATACCGGCATGCAGTTCGGCGTCAGTATCAAAACGCTGTGTAGCGAGCCATATCTTCATTGCTGGGATGTGGTGATAGATGCTCGGCGTCAAATCCGGGCTGTATTGTGGATGATCAAACACCCTCTAACCAAAACCCCGTAGCAGCTCTCAGGTTCGATTGGACATGTGTTGACGCGCGTAGTCATGAAAAAACAAAACTTTTGCTCAGAGTTTTTGCCCGATACTTGTTTTGCATCGCCCGCCGTAACTTTATCAGTGTTTGACAATACCTCTCTGAGTTAACTGTTGCGCTAGGTTCGGGGAAATCAACGAGAATTACTCCATTAAATTCTCAAAACACAGTAGCCATGATCTTTCTTGTTGACAGATTTAGCAAACATTCCTCGGTTTTTGCGAGAATCTCTATGTCCCCATTCTGTCGACTGCCTCAGTTGACAGGTATCAGTCAAATCTCATCTCCAGTTACGATACGATCGATAACTTTGTTTCGATTTCTCTCGTAATCTTCGAGTTTCGAGGAAGGTCATTCCTGTAGCCTGTTTCTGTTTTCTGTGATCTTCCGTTAGGATTTTGGGAACACATCTAGCACAAAATGTGTGATAATCAAAATCCTTCGCCACAATTTCACGCACCAAACTCCGTAAAATCTGGAATAACGTTGTGAAAGTTCCGTGATCGTGAAACGTCGATTTTTACAAATTTTGTCTTTGATTTTCGTCTCCAGTTCGCCAGTCACAAAGCTAGGCCTACCTTTGCAGTCCCCATCTTGAACATTGGTAAGGCCATTTTTAAAATCAATGCACCGTTACTTCACACGGATTTCGCTCATTATTCCTTTTCCGTGCACATCACGAAGGTAGCGATAAATTTCAGTTGGTTTGCAGTATTTGCCAACAAAAACCTAATGACAGAACGCACCTCACAAGTGGCGGTATTTTGTATTGCAGCGCACATTTTAACATGTCACAGAAAACAAAGCAGAAGAGACACAGACCACGCACTCTACCCACTGGATGCGTACTGAACGTAGGAACGTTATGTCACAAAGAGGAAGGCTGTAGCCCCGCCCACCGTCGTGGAAACCAAAACGTCTGTTACTTTCTGGGTAGCCCTCGTACTTTGGGCAGTTGCTGCGAGCGTGGTGGAATGGGGGAACTATATTATACGATGTCGCTCTTCGAAGTGCAATTCTCCAGTAAAGTAAAGCTATTAGCAATTCGAAGGCTCGCTTTACTACACATAGTCCTGTTGGAGGTGATATGCCGCTGTCTTCCTCCGGCCTTTGAACTGCCGTACCCAGCCTGTTACAGGGGGACCTATAGTTCGAAGTGTACTCCGAACCACTGGGCTGATCAGCGTTTTTCATATGAACAAACACTTCCAGAGGTGAAAGAATGATTAGCGACAGATAATCACTAGTATGGTTTATACACTGAAGCGCCAAAGAACGGGTATAGGCATGCGTATTCAGATACAGGGATGTGAAAACAGGCAGAATACGGCGCTGCGGTCGGCAGCGCCTGTATAAGACAACAACTGTCTGGCGCAGTTGTTAGATCGGTTACTGCTGCTATAATGGCAGGTTATCAAGATTTAAGTGAGTTCGAATTTGGTGTTATAGTGCAGGCCGTGGTGGCCGAGCAGTTCTAGGCGCTACAGTCTGGAACCGCGCGACCGCTACGGGCATGCCGCGGGCATGGATGTGTGTGATGTCCTCAGGTTAGTTAGGTTTAAGTAGTTCTAAGTTCTAGGGGACTGATGACCTCAGAAGTTAAGTCCCATAGTGCTCAGAGCCATTTGAACCATTTTTTTGGTGTTATAGTCGGTGCACAACCGATGGGGCAGAGCATCTCCGAGGTAGAGACGAAGTGGGGATTTTCCCGTATGACCATTGCAATGAGTGTACCGTGACTATCAGGAATCCGGTGAAACATCAAATCTCCGACATCGCTGCTGCTGGAAAAAGATCCTCCGAGAACGGGGCCAACGACGACTGAAGAGAATCCTCCAACCTGACGGAAGTGCGACCCTTCCGCAAGTGTGAGTGTGCGAACCATTCAACGAAACATCATCGATATGGGCTTCCGGAGCCAAAGGCCCACTCATGTACCCTTGATGACTGCACGACACAAAGTTTTACGCCTCGATGGACCCGTCAACACCAATATTGGACTGTTGACGACTAGAAACAAGTTGCCTGGTCGGACGAGTCTCGTTTAAAATTGTATCGAGCGGATGAACATATACAGGTATGGAGAGAACCTCATGAATCCATGGAACCTGCATCTCAGCAGGGGACCGTGCAAGCTGGTGGAGGCTCTGTGGTGGTGTGGGGCGTGTGCAGCTGGAGTGATATGGGACGCCTGATACGTCTAGATACGACTCTGACAGGTGACAAATACCTGAGCGTCCTTTCTGATCACCTACATCCGTTCATGTCCATTGTGCATTCCGACAGACTCGGGCAATTCCAGCAGGACAATGCGACACCCCACACGTCCATAATTGCTGCAGAGTGGCTCCGGGAATTCTCTTATGAGTTTAAACACTTCCGTTGGCCACCAAACACCCCTGACATGAACGTTACTGAGCATATCTGGGATACCTTGCAACGTGCTGTTCAGAAGATATCTTCACTACTTCGTAGGCTTACGAATTTATGGGCAGCCCTGCAGGATTCTTGGTGTCAGTTCCCTCCAGCACTGCTTCAGACATTAGTCGAGTCCATGCCACGTCGCGTTGCGGCACTTATGCGTGTTCGCGGGGGTCCTACACGATATTAGGCAGGTGTACCAGTTTCTTTGGCTCTTCAGTATAGTTCAACGGTTTCACAAATGTCATTCACATGTTAGAAGATTCATATCTTCTCGTACATAATGAGGACGCGTGGTTCGATTAATCTGTCTGTTCTGTAATTGTGGTACTAGGGCTCTGAAATTGCCCCTATTCTTAATCCGTCTTCCAGTAACAGGATTACCACTTCGATAGTACCACTCTCTTCTATTATAAAGCTCCTATTTCTTACAACTGGAAACGGCTGTACTCCTGCTCTTGGTACTGCGGGTATGGTGAAATCCATATCAATGAGTGACATGTTCAGGAATTTTATTTTGTCAGCAATTCCCGTAAAGTCTACTGCGTAGCTTTCATTGTGATTCTAATCTAGACAAGATTTTTACGGGCACCTGAAGGTGACGATTGGACCAGACGTATAAATATTTTGCACAACATGGAAGCTTTCTGTCAGATATATACTAAAAAGGACACATCCTTCACTTTTCAGTGAAATAGATGATGTAATTACAGGGTATACGCCGCTACAGTATAAAAGATTCATTCCGGAAACTATCCCTAGGCTTTCCAATACTCCGTCAAAAATTTTCTCACGGGCAGTTTAGCCTAGCAAAACTGTAATCAAGTTCCTGAAAAGTTTTGAAAACAAGATTCTCTGTGAGAGGAACGTTCCACACTCTCGCTACGGTCACTGCAGCCACTCCTGACTTCTCAATCCTGTGCAGCGTACAGTTTCAACGCTTCAGGACGACCCTAACAAAATCTGCCGAACTCTGCATATGCACGTCTTCCTCAAAGCACCATTCTCCCTGTCAGCTGCGTAATACGTGTTGGAGGACACGTAACCGGTCCTGCTAAGTTTCACATACTGTGATGGTTTTCAACTACTCTGGTGAAGCAAAACATTATGGGCGTTGCCCACTGCGAGTTTGATGGTCGTCTGGTAGTGTTACGGGCAGAAACAAAAGTCTATAAGCGGAGCAGGGAAGGTCATTCTGGTGACGATACGGTCTGAAAATGGAGAAATCCACCGACATGAGAGAGTTTGGTAAACGGTACTCTTATGCCCCGGCACCTGGAAATGAGCCTAAAGGAAACAGCGAAGCTGGACAGCTGTTCGCATGCTATTATCGTCAACATTTAAGGAAAGTGGTTGATTGACGGTGAAACGACGAGTAAGTGACAAGGCGTTGGACTCCACACGTCACCACAGAACATGGAGGTCGGAGGCTTTCCTGGACTACAAAGTAAGATGGGCAGTCATCAATGGGCAGATATGACCTCACTGTACAGTACTGTTCCAGAAACAAGTGTTTTCGAGCACACACTTCAGCGCACATTGTTGAATATGGTGCTCCGCAGCAGAAGACATCTTTGCCGGTCAGTGTGGCCGAACGGTTCTAGGCGCTTCAGTCTGGAACCGCGCGACCGCTACGGTCGTAGGTTTGAATCGTGCCTCGGGCATAGATGTGTGTGATGTCCGTAGGTTAGTTAGGTTTAAGTAGTTCTAAGTTCTGGGGGACTGATCACCTCAGATGTTAAGTCCCATAGGGCTCAGAGCCATTTTTTTTGAAGACATCTTTGTGTACATATGTTGATTGAAAGACAGTGTCAATTAGATCGCAATATGCACGAGGTCATCGAGAAACGCTCGTAGATCGTCTGGTCTTCTTAAACCAGGACGACGGTAGTGTCAGAACGGGTGCTCGAAACATATACTAGAGATCAGCAACGGAGCGACTTCGAGTCTAATGTTCAGCGCTGCATAGTTTGCAAATCGAGGAGTCGCTGTTACGTCAGTGCTATACTGCATCCGTCACACGCTGTAGCTCCGTGAATACGACGAGACTGAGAACTGTGGCGCTGAGTTCGCTTTATACTCGAAGTCTCGTTCTCCTTTACTGAAGCGTGAAGGAGTACAAAGGCTAGTCGTGACTTAGTACGGAAGTTGAGTACATGATCTTGCTGCTGTGAAGTAACACTAACAAGGCAAAATGACCAATTGTCGGGATCAGATAGCTTTTAACGAAGCTGTGATTCGTGAGACCGTGGGGAGTGTAAGACGAAAATTAAGTGATACAGTGTATACAACTGCAAATGTGTCCCATTAGATGTGGAGTGATGTCTGGAATAAGTTCCATGCTATAGTCCACATTTCAGATGAAAGACATACAAATTTCGTCAAGTATAACAAAATGGTGGTATTATTGTTTATTCCATCTCCACCATGAGAAAACTATTCACAGAGCAACGCCGGTGTTACTTCCCTGCGACCAAAAAGAGCGCTATTTCTGTATTCTTTTCGTCTTGACAACTAGCGATTATTGGCTAACTGCAAGTTGTGTAGCTTATCATTCATTTCTGTAACCTTTTTGACCACTCTCTTAAGTTTATTACAGTAATGAATCACCATTTAGAGAATGCACTTCATCCTCGCAGCATGTTTTCTTGTACTGTCGTCACAAACTCAGTAACGTCTGGAAGTGTGTGCGTGTCAACGTAATTGTCAAACATTCTCGGAATGGATGTTAAATATTAATATGTATAAATGCATTTACAAACGGAAGAGTATTCATTGCAAACAGATTATTTGTTGTATCTGTAGGCCCTATATCCTAACGGTCAAGCCCAACGGTCGCATATGTTTCACAAGCTGGGACATTGTCGCGAATAAAACATTGACCCGTATATACAACAAGTTTACTTTAATTTACATCTATGGTCACAAACTTTTTTTTAACAAATTACTGGTTTCGGTCTATAATGACATCATCAGTTCTGTTTTATAAAAACAGTCTAAACGGTCTAAGATGACCATCATCAGATCTGTTTTATAAAAACAGATCTGACGTTGGTCATTATAGACCGAAACCGGTAATCTGTTAACAAAAAGTTTGTGACCATAGACGTAAATTAAAGGAAACTTATTGGTCCCGTATGTAGTGGTAATGCCCCTAGTCCGCGTTTGTACTTGGGAACTCGTATATTCGTTCTCCTTTGTACGCTGGTGTAGTCCACTTGTGCCCGACAATACACTCTGGTGGCAAATTTTCAGTTAAAGAGGCAGCGGCGCAGACTCGCGGGTTGAGTCGCCGAGCACACGGAAACGGCGAGTTCGGAGATCTCTAACCTGCACTACGTCACGGCCGCAGACCGAAGGGGACAGTGCAATGCTACTGGGAACTTTCACCGGGATTCCATAGCACCTATAGTAGTACGAGCGAAGGCACTATGACTGCTGTGGACCTGTCTATCTTCGTGTTTTAGGAACAAGCCGGCCGGAGTGGCCGAGCGGTTCTAGGCGCTACAGTCTGATAGCGCTCGACCGCTACGGTCGCAGGTTCGAATCCTGCCTCGGGCATGGATGTGTGTGATGTCCTTAGGTTAGTTAGGTTTAAGTAGTTCTAAGTTCTAGGGGACTGATGACCTCAGAAATTCAGTCCCATAGTGCTCAGAGCCATTTGAACCATTTCATATATACACCCGGAAACCTACCAAGGACTTTTTGAATTCATGCCACGCAGGATCGCCGCCTTATTGCATACCTAAGATGGACGAACACGCTATTCAGCAAGTTTCCATAACATTTTGACCCAACATGGTATGTGCCAATAGTCATGAATGGAGCGCAATTTTGTTAGAAGCTACTATCTGCTTTGAACTACTGAGCAGGTGAATAAGCATTTCAAATAGTCTACAAGTGTGGGTGAGTTTACACAAGTGTGAGCCTCCAAGTATCCTCAACGATTACGCTAGGAATAATTTTTCTTCGACAAACATTCACTTCGTTGACGCCTTAATTCTCTGTAGACTTAATATTTTTAAATATGCTTATGGACTGGAAAAGGCTAGGATGGTTCTCTTTGTATAAAGACAATGCTCAATGACTTGCAATGTTAGTGGAAAGACGTTGAATTTTTGGTACTGATAACTTACCCTGTGCACTAAAAGCAGACGACACAAATACTGTCGCAGAAACGAGGATATGTCATCACTTGTTGCGCAATGAATGCCGAATGCCACTGAAATGGCGAGTATTTCCTCTTTGAGGCAGTATATAAACGTTCACTCATTTAATTATTGTATCTGATGTATGTCTTATTTAACCTCAAAATCTACGCCCCATTCATGACTGAGTGACCCAGAAAGGTTTTACTTACGGAAAAAAACGTGGAAACTACCAAGATGAACGAGGTCGATAAAAAGCGATATGAAGGTGACAATCAGTGTTAAGCTGGTCAATTCGAATCTTACAGTGAAATGAACACCCTTAAGCTTCTTACAGGTGTTGACATACGTCAACGGTGACAGATGAAAATGTGTGCCCGACCGGGATCCCCTGCTTACATGGCAGACGCTCTATCCATCTGAGCCACCGAGGACACAGAGGACAGTGTGACTGCAGGTATTTATCTCTGGCACGCCTCCCGCGAAACCCACATTCTCAACGTATTGTGCCACACTACATTCGTAGTGCCCGTGCCCCTTATACTGATTACTCGCGGCGCGATGCCGATTCCCGTAAGAGTTCGGGCACTGTTTGTGCATTCGCACAGAAGATGAAGATGGTCAAGTGGCCGGAGAGCCTTAACTATATATATACTAAGATGGTATATCTGTTCTGTCGGACATGTCCGAAAGAACAGATACCATCGGTGACCATGCAGCTCGTTAGAATGAAATTACAGTGAAATGAACACCCTTAGCTGCTTACAGGCGTTGACATACGTCAACGGGGACAGATGAAAATGTGTGCACCAACCGGGACTCGAACCTGGGATCTCCTGAGACGCTCTATCCATCTGAGCCACCGAGGACACTGAGGATAGTGCGACTGCAGATATTCCCGTTTCGCGGGAGGCGTGCCAGAGATAAATCCCTGCAGTCGCACTATTCTCTGTGTCCTCGGTGGTTCAGATGGATAGAGCGTCTGCCATGTAAGCAGGAGATCACGGGCTCGAGTCCCGGTCGGGGCACACATCTTCATCTGTCTCCGTTGACGTATGTCAACGTCTGTAAGCAGCTAAGGGTGTTTATTTCACTGTAATTTCATTCTAACGAGCTGCATGGTCACCGATGGTGTCTGTTCTTTCGGACATGTCCGACAGAACAAATGGTTCAAATGGCTCTGAGCACTATGGGACTTAACATCTATGGTAATCAGTCCCCTAGAACTTAGAACTACTTAAACCTAACTAACCTAAGGACATCACACACATCCATGCCCGAGGCAGGATTCGAACCTGCGACCGTAGCAGTCGCGCGGTTCCGGACTGCGCGCCTAGAACAGCTAGACCACCGCGGCCGGCTGGAGCGTCTTATGGAGTGGCATTATGAAGCAGTTTTTAAAGGCGATACATCGCTTGATGCAATTTGTACTATTCACCTATAACTTTTTGTTATGAACGGCACTAAAATTACACTCTTAAAGGCACTTTTACAGTCAAATACGCCGGCCGGTGCGGCCGACCGGTTCTAGGCGCTTCAGTTCGGAACCGCACGATCGCTACAGCCGCAGGTTCGAATCCTGCCTCGGGCATGGATGTGTGTGATGTCCTTAGGTTAGTTAGGTTTAAGTAGTTCTAAGTTCTACAGGATTGATGACCTCAGATGTTAAGTCTCATAGTGCTCAGAGCTATTTGAACCATTTGAACAGTCAAATACAATGAACAGTGGCGCTCTAGATACACCTTTCAAGTCGGTCGGTGTGGCCGTGCGGTTCTAGGCACTTCAGTCTGGAACCACGTGACCGCTACGGTCGCAGGTTCGAATCCTGCCTCGGGCATGGATGTGTGTGATGTCCTTAGGTTAGTTAGGTTTAAGTAGTTCTAAGTTCTAGGGGACTGATGACCACAGATTTTAAGTCCCATAGTGCTCAGAGCCATTTGAACCATTTTTTGAAATTCCATGTTAATAGTGTCACCAGTGTTCGCCAGTAGTTAGACGCGGACAGCGTATTTCGAATCCTGCTCATACTGAATGTCAGCCCATAAGGTTAGCATTTGGCTAATGAACTTTTTACGTAGCGCATCGCGTGCTCCGTTCTCCCGTGATATACAAGCCCGCACACTGCGCCATCATGCCCGATTTCTGTGTACGTCACGCGATAAGCGACGCGTGACATCTCTCTACGCCGGACGGTGGCAGACGGCACAAATACATTCAAGAAAGTCATGCCAAACCAAAAATTTATTTCTACACGTCCATTTGTTGGCAGCACCCACTACATACAAGTTTGTTTACTAATTCTTCTGTTGGCTAATAACGAGAGAGATGGCACAGCTGTTAAGACAATGTCACATTCCCATCCGGTCATCTAGCTTCAGCTTTCCGCGCTTTTCCAAATCAGTTAAGATGAAAATTACGATGGTTACTTTGAAAAGAACAATATCGAACTCCTTTTTCCAACATTATCTTATCCAACAACGTCGCTTCCTGTTTTGAACCTTATCCTGTCTGCGCTTGTTAAGTCTTCGTTCCATCCTTTTCCACTTAATCAGTGACCACATTGATGTTATACACAATACAAAAATCGGTAGTAGGTATTCATCTTGTGTGACCAGGGCTTGAGTATTGTATTGTCATCGTTATTTACCAATGTCTATCAATGTAAATACAATGAATTCACTTCAAAAAATGGTTAAAATGGCTGTGAGCATTATGGGACTTAACATCTGAGGTCATCAGTCCCCTAGAACTTAGAACTACTTAAACCTAACTAACCTAAGGACATCACCCACATCCATTCCCGAGGCAGGATTCGAACCTGCGACCGTAGCGATCGCGCGGTTCCAGACTGTAGCGCCTAGAACCGCTCTGCCACACCGGCCGGCAGTTCACTTCAGATAACCAAATGGCTGACTTATATTGTGAGGTCGGAGTAAAAAAAAACTAACTAAACTCCGTCCGAACAGGCCTTGGAAAGCCGAACGATACCGACCGGCCACCGTGTCATCCTCAGCTCACAGGCGTCACTGGGTGCGGATTTGAAGGGTCATGAGGTCAGCACACCACTCTCCCAGCCACTGTCAGTTTTCGTGACCGGTGTCGCTAATTCGCAGTCAAGTAGCTCTTCAAGTTGCCTCACAAAGGCTGAGTGCACCCCGCTTGCCAACGGCGCTTGGGAGCCCGGATGGTCACCCATCTAAGTACTAGCCCAGCCAAACAGCGCTTAACTTCGGTGATCTGATGGGAACCGGTGTTACCACTGCGGCAAGGCCGTTGGCATGGTTGGAGTAAACACAAGATAAATTATAAGTGTGGCGCAATCATTAAAAAACTCAAGTTTTTCATGTAGTTTCCTAGACCCTATATGTGCATGGTGTCACGCTCGCCTGTATATGTATTTCTGATGGACCTTAACTCAGAATTACACCTTGTTCAACAGATTTAGCAGGCTATCCAGTACTTTCCAATGATAGAGAATGTTGTGCTAGAGAGCACTGCGAGACTTAAAATCAAATACTTCGTGCAGTAAAGTGAAACCGAAATTATTATAAGGGGGCGGTCAAAAAGTTTCCGTTCGAAGGCTGTACAGTCCAGAATGCCATTGAAGCAAAATCACCGTGAGCACTGAGACAATCATCCGACCGACGCACCAGGTTGAAGATATTCCTTCGCTAAAGCAGCGTGTCCTGCTGCGTGAACAAGTCCGCGAGTGTCTCGTCCGACGGAAGTGGTCAACCGTTCAAGGCCTTTTTTCGGTGACCGAAGGCGTGATAATAGGATGGGGATGCTCGAGTGTGTCCTACTTGAGTTAGCGTAACTTCTACGTTACGAAATCTGCGATATGGGGACGTGTGTTATCACGAAGCAGCGGCACCCTATGGCACACCGTTCCACAACGGAGGTTTTCGACAGACTTTCTGCCCCATAAAGATTCTTCATTCTCAAATGGATGTCTGTTCTTCGGCAGCTAAGAAGAGAACAACAACAACAACAACAACAACAACACGTTGGTCCTGTTTGGATGCATTTAGTAACAATATCGCCACAGTTCACATGTCCTCATTTTCCGCAAGCATGTCATAAAGAATGCCACAGTAATTCCTTCCGTACATATCGGTGCTTATGTACCTGAGCCGAAGTCGGCTACGTCGCATGAACTCTGCTACAAACTGAAAGTTGTTGATCGCCCCTTATATCTTGACAGAATAAATGGAACAGCAACGTCAAAGAATTTTTGTCGGCGACCAGCATAAGGAAAAGTAAATTCACAGCTTTACTGTTCTGTTCTACATGAAAAAGTCACTGTTAACGTGACAGGTATCTCTCAACAAGTGGATTCTTCGCCGAGACGCAGGATTGTGTTATATGAAACGATACGCGACGACTGATAAGTTTAATTTTTTCAACATTAATTTTATTTCCCAAATATAGAAGAAAAGAGGGAGGGAGGGAGGTTACTAACGTCTCGCTCACATCGATATTAGTAAAACTGGGGTCCAAACCACATGCCTGGTCTTACACGCAAAAAGCGGGATCGGGACGGCGTGATTGGCATTTTATCACCGCTTTCCTTGATCACGAGATCAATGCCTTTAGTTTTGCTCCGTGTCACTCCTTTTCACAGTTATAGTCACATTGGTTTTGTTATCTTAGCCCACATAAAATACTAAGAAATTTGAGAGCACGTTATACAGCACAAATGAAATGGTAATTAAATCAAGACCCTACGCTGCCGACAGGCGTTGATACACGTCAACGGGGACAATTAAATATGCGTGCCCCGACCGGGACTCGAACCCGACGGATTGCAGCGCCGACATCACAATCATATTCGCCACTGTCATGTGCAAGGTGATCCTTCTGTATCTCTTTCCCCAGATTCAAGGATCCCTAGGACAGCACGGCCACAGCAGCCGCCAGAAGGTGTCATCAGGACACCGCGGGATGACCCCATGGAGACGGAGGCTTCGCCTCCTCCACCTCCTCTAGTCCTACCGATGGAGCTAGACCCGCCCGCGCCGCAGCAGCCGACGCCTTCGATATCTTAGTACAGGCCTCAAGAGGTGGACTCGTAGCCTTCTGGTCGTTTTCCAGGGGACGTTTCCGCCAGTGCGAAGACCAGATGGCGAGATACGACCTGAAGCTTGACGTCCCCTGCAGCCCCAGCTTCCGGTCTTTCAGAGCGTCCATGCCACTGTCTCCCCCCCCCCCTCCCCCGACGTGCTCTATATACGACGACTGCCGTCGCTTTGGAGGGGGGGGGGGAGGAATGTTACGGTGTGAAGTCAGCGTTGGCACTCCAGTCGGGAACAACATGGAAGAGAAGGCTGTGTGAAGAGGTAAGACAGTCGACGGTGGCCTACCTTTCTCCAGGACGACAACGCGACAGCAGCGCCCCCTAGGTGAAAACGACATAATCGCCGCACCCGACTGTTTGGACCCACTTCGGTAGCAGCCACATCGTTAGCTGACTCGTGTAGCCTCTTCATTAGAAATCTCTACGTAGCACAGGTAGAGATCAGCAGTCACTGCAGTTCAGTTATGTCGCTCTTTGCTTGCGACACATCCGTGTTATCAAAGTGAAGTATTTGTATTTTTCTGGTTGTAATAATACTCATTGAAATGTAAATGATCGTATGGCATTGTTGGCCGGGAGGACACATTCGGGGGAGTTCGGCCGCCGCATTGCGAATCCTTTTTAGTTGACGCCACATCGGCGACTAGCGAGTCAATGATGAATAAAGACACACAACACCCAGTCCCCTGCCTGGAATCGAACCCGGGCCCCTTTGCGTGGTAGGCGGTAACGCTACCGCTACGCTACGGAGGCAGATATAAAACTCATTAATATGAGTTATCTGATTGTTTGTCTAGCGAACCGACTATGCAGTATTCCTAGACACAACAGAACTAGCAGCGGAATGTGTCCTCTTAGACCTTGTAATGACATAGCCTAATCGAAGAATTTGATCCTAAAACCCTGACTTTCCGCACATCATTTCCCATATAAACTGAAAAAAAATTGTTCAGAAGTTAGCCGTAAATCCCATGTAACGTAATCGAATTTCTGCATAAAATGTTAGAAATATAGTGCGTACAGATAAGTTGTAAGTCATATACTCTGTGAGATTTCTGTTGCCGTGAAAATGCGTACAGATAATTTATGTCATATACTCTGTGAGATTTCTATTGCCGTGAAAATACAACAAACAAGCGTAATCTTACCAAAGTATTTGAGGTTTCACACTACGCAGTGACGATTTTGAAACGATCAGTCCTTGTCATCAAACTACAAGATCTAACAATATGTTGCGGCCAAGGAAAAAAACTTTTAATTTTTGTAAGTTCAATAGTCAGCATCGGGTTGAGAACAATTACCTCTCTTCATACTACAAATTTTGGTAATGATATAAACCTATCATGATTTTGAAGAGTAGCGAAATCAATAAAGCTTCTCGTGAAAGCGCGGAAAATGCCTCGTGAAATTCTCAAAATAAATTATGTTTCCTGTGAAGAGACTTAAAGTGGATGAAACGGCTCAGAGGCAGTAGCTCGTTGGGGGAGGATGACCGGCTGGGAAGCCCATCTTCTCAATCGTCACTGAAGGAGAATAAACCTTGGATGTGCGAGAACGAGCATGAGAATAAAACATGAAGGGGAAAATAAGACAGTAAAAAGATGAACCACGGATAAAAAATACAAAATTAGAAAATCGAGAATCAGGACGAGTCTGATTAAAGTCTCGTAGAATCGAGCGCCGAGAGTGAGACATCCCGCTCTTACTACCTGGAGGCAATGATACGTTTGGAGAAAAAAGAATCCCGAGTTGTGGCAAAGCAACAAGTGGGTGCTCCGTCATAACTATGGAGTCAATCAAGCAGCTTTTAGTCTGAATGGTCACTGCAGCCCTACTCCCCGGATTTAATTCCTGTGTTATATTTAAAAATAAAAATAAAAAATGGCTCGATCCCAAGACTCTGCTGGCATGGTCGGTAGAGCTGTCAGGGGTACGGAAGTGGACTTATTTATGAGCACTTTGGAGACTGTAAATGGAGGAAAGTCTTTAGGCATAGCGTTTACTTACAAGGGTGCTAGGGGTATATAAGAGGTGCCATCAAAAAGTACTGGCCATTTTCATTTTTCTAAAAGGATCTTTATTCATTAAGATCGACTTTGTTCCCTTCAATGTGATCCCCCTCCGATATGATACACTTGTGCCAGCGCTTTTTCCAATCATGGAAGCACTTACGCAACTCAGTTTTCGTTATTGTGTTCAGCTCCTTCAGCGATTCCGTTTTTATCTCATCAATGGTGGCAAAACGACGTCCTTTCTTGGTTTGCTTCATCCTCGGGAATAGAAAGAAGTCACAGGGGACCCTGTCCGGCGAATATGGCGACTTAGGCAGCTTGTCGGTTTTGCTTTTTGTCAAAAATTCACAAACGAGCGTTGAGACGTGATCGTGATGCAACTTCCACGAATGATTTTGCCACAGTTCCGGTCGTTTTCTTTGGACTGGTTCACGGAAATGGCGCATAAGTTCCAGGTAGTGATCGCATGAGCATAAGGTAGGAACTCGTGATGCGCTACGATCACATTTCTTTCGCTCTTGGCTCTGCAGCCAGTTTCCCTGAGAACGATTGGACCTTCTGACACACGTTTCGTGCCCAAAATGTCTGAAAAAAAAAAATAAAATTGGCGAGAGCCAAAGGATATGCCGACATCATCAGCATTCTCGCTGACGGTAATTAGGCGATTTCCGGGAACAATTTTCTTACTTCACCCATATTGTCGTCAGCAACTGATGTGCTAGGGCCAGGGTGGTCGTCGTCTTGAACGCCTTCTCGAACTTGTTTGAAACGTTTATGCCAACCGTAAACTCTTGTCTTACGCCGCGCGGAATGGCCGCACGGTTAGGGGCGCCATGTCACTAGTCGTGCGGTCTCTCCCACCGGAGGTTCGAGTCCTCACTCGGGCATGGGTGTGAGTGTTGTCCTTATTGTTAAGTTAGTTTAAGCAATGTATAAGTCTAGGGACCGATGATCTCAGCAGTTTCGTCCCTTAGGAATTTACACAATTTTGAACATTTGCCTTACAGTAGATTCGCCAAAAGCCACTGTCAACATTTCAAATGCCGTGCTGCACTTTATTCCATGTTTCAAGCAAAATTCAATGCAAATTCGTTGATCCATCTTTTTCGAAAGTAAAAATTTGACGAGCACTCGAAGACACGTGTAAACTTTTCGACTGTCAACGATAAGCTAAATACTCTAAACTGCTGCAAACGCAAACCTACTTTAGGGACATGGGTACCAATAAGATAAAAAAATTGAAAATAGGGTGTAGAAAGCCCGCGAAATTAAAAAATTCCCGTTACGTTTTGATCGTACCTCATATATTCCTTTACATAGTAAAGTGGTTTCCAAACCTAGCCCGTTTAGTGGCTTGACATGGACAGGTTGGGAAGCATGCGGTTTATATACTCAATATAAATTTTAGCTGTCCTGGTATTTTAACACAACACAAATAAAATTTGTATATACCTCGCACAGTGGCCGTACCTTTCCCGATTGTACTGCGCCAGCTGAATAAACTGAATGAAGCAATCTAGTTTTTCTTTGAATAAAGGCGGTTTTTGTTTTCTTTCCGGGAAACCTTCAAGTAGCTCCTTTCAGAGGTTACTGGAACATAGGATACAGGTTCATCAGGCACCGACAAGTACTGCTCTGAACAAAGCTTTCGGAAGCGGATTGTAGGAAGAAGATTACGAGTACGTGCCTCAGATTCCGTAGCTCCCCACAACATAAGCGGGCAGTTCTCTCTGCAAAGCCGCCGTAGAGCGGTGGCGCTGAAAACCATAATAATTACTGCAGAGAGCCGCTGCCGTAGTTCAAAGTGCCGTAATGCAGTTAGGAAATTGGCCACGCCTCGGCGGCAGCCGCTAAAGCTATCAACTTCAATAGGCGGCGCTCTGCTGCGTGAACACGGGCGACCCTGAAGCGCTCACGAGGCTTTGCCGAAGGTTCCGAGCAGATACAGGTGAACATATGTCCCTAGCACACGGCGGTCTTTTCAGCTGTAGTTGGAGGGAAAGTAAAACTAAGGAAAAATGCACGAAGTAATGTCAGTAATGTCGCTAAAATGTTCGCAGAAGATTCAGATTGGATAGTAACGATTTTGTCATTATAAGGAGACGTGTAAACCATAATCTGTTTAATGCAAGTAATACAGACGAGTTAACAAACGCCGGCCGCGGTGGCCGCGCGGTTCTGGCGCTGCAGTCCGGAACCGCGGGGCTGCTACGGTCGCAGGTTCGAATCCTGCCTCGGGCATGGGTGTGTGTGATGTCCTTAGGTTAGTTAGGTTTAAGTAGTTCTAAGTTCTAGGGGACTTATGACCTAAGATGTTGAGTCCCATAGTGCTCAGAGCCATTTGAATTTGTTAACAAACATATTGATGAAATTTTATTTTTGAGATACGACTTTATCACCTGTGTCAATTGTGTAGTTTTGATCTTCGGTCCGAAAACTGGTTTGATGCATCTCTTCATACTACTGTATCCTATGCAAGCCTCTTAATCTCCGAATACTTACTGCAACCTACGTCCATTTGAACCTGTTTATCGTCTCTTTACCTGCCTCTACAATATTTACCCCCAACAGTTCCTCCCAATACTGAATTGACGATTCTTTGATGTCTCAGAATGTTCCCTACCAACCAAGTCCTTTGCAGTCAAGTTACGCCACAAATTTCTTTTCTCCCCAGTTATGTCCCATACCTCCTCATTAATTACGTGATCTATCGATCTAATTATTAGCATTATTCTGCAGCACCACATTTCAAAAACTTCTATTCTCTTCCTTCCTGAACTGCTTATAGTCCATGTTTCACTTTCATAAAGCGTATGCCCCAAATACCTGGACAGAAGATTTTCAAACATTTAATCTTATGTTCGACGTTAACAAATTTGTCTTCGTCAAAAACGCTTTTCTTGCCATTGGTGGTTTACATTTTATATGTTTTCTACTTCGGCCATCATCATTTACTGCTGAATTAGCAAAACTCAAGTACTGATTTTAGTGTTTCATTTCTTGACGTAATTTCCTAAGCATCGCATTATTTGATTCGAATGTACGACGGTGACGTAAAGAAGAAACAGAATACGCAGCTAGTAACGAAAAATAAGTCTTTTTACATAGTTTTCGTTTGTTTGATTAAATACGCGTTTCCGGTAAAACATATCTGTTGAACTACAATAAAATTAAAAAGCATTTATAATACTGATAACTACGTACAAAATGTGTTCAGAAACATACATATTCCGCATTAGACAGTGAAATATCATAAACAAAAACTTTTAATTTGTCGTCATACATTGCTTACACAGACGCTGAAGCTTTGACTGACGTTTGAATACCGAAACTGTCAATAATTTTTAACAGAATTTAATTATACTTTACAGTTCCGTATTTCCATGAATACTAAATGTATACCTACGTATTAGCGGAAATAAACGAAACATTTGTGGACGTTGTCAGCGTTTACTTGTGGACCAGACAGTAGCGTCAGTTTTACGGCAGTCTCTTATTCGCAGGTATACTTTCAATCAGGTAAGCACCGCGCTTGCGCATGTAAACAGCTCACACTTCACAATGGGTTCCAGTGTCGACATGTATCGACGAGGATTGGTACAATGCAAGTTGAAGCTGCCTTTCCAGATGATTTTACAAATGATCTCCGCGGAAGAAATGTGGATGCCGCAGCTCCATCACCCCAGAGAAGCTTCGGCGTACGTGGGTCTAAACATTATACTAGACATTTTAAGAGTAGCAAAAGGAGCCCATATAGAAGTATATTAATGTTTTGCACAAACTTTTTTGAGCTACTTTACATAATGTTTGCAAATCACAAGCGCTTTTGTCTCATAGTTTTTTTTAATTTCATTTGGAAATCAGGGAGGTTTTATGGGGACACCCGCATATTTCACGTAAGAGTCACGAGAATAAGATGAGAGAAATTAGGGTGTGTTCAGAAGTTCATAGACCTAATTGTTTTCCTCTCTGCGTGGATGGCATAGGAAATAAAATCGATAACATTGGTACAAAGTACACTCCGCTGTGCACTGCACATTTAACTACGGAGCATATGTGTAGATGCTGGCAGCATGTAAGATGTACCGTCAGTCTGAAAAGTTTCGACACTGGATTTAAGAAATTAGGGAATCGCTAAGATGCTTGTTTCAATGCTTCAGACATTCCAGATATTTTACCGCTACTTGAGAAGCACGTATAGCCATATGAAACTCACAAAAGTCATTATTTTGGATGTTATCCTTCTTGTGCGTCACATTGGCTTCAGTGTCAGTTACGTCGTCAAAGCGTTGACACTTTACGTGAATTTTGGAACTATGTCGTTTCGTGGTAGGTGCACATTGACGCCGGACGGAGTGGCCGTGCGGTTCTAGGCGCTACAGTCTGGAACCGAGCGACCGCTACGGTCGCAGGCTCGAATCCTGCCTCGGGCATGGATGTGTGTGATATCCTTAGGTTAGTTAGGTTTAATTAGTTCTAAGTTCTAGGCGACTGATGACCTCAGAAGTTAAGTCCCATAGTGCCCAGAGCCATTTCAACCATTTTTTTGCACATTGATAACATCATGTTTCGTCACTAGTGATGATTTTTTCCAGAAACGAATTGTCCCCGTTTTTCAGTTCTATCCAATTTCGGCAGGCGTCTATCCGTCGTTTTTTTTTTGTTCAAAAGCCAAGGAGTGTGGTACAAACTTTGCGCGCACTTTTCTTTCGTCAAAACATACTTGATTTTGAGATGTTGATCCATTGCGATTTATGACACAATAACGATGACACACTGGACCGGACGCACGTCCACTACTTAATACTGTCTGCTCACAACTGACTGGTCGCATGCACATCCGTTGTTTGCAGTTATTAGTGCAGTCTGTCACCATAGTGCGTTCACATCGCTTATAGGCCAGGAATAAAATCAGTCTCGGAACATGTTGGATGGACGGTGAACGTCAGTGAAGGCAACTGCTGAGAGAAATTTGCCGTCTACCGCTAATTTAATTACAGCGCCACATCTTCATGTCATTGTCATTGGAAACAGTGTCTGCGAGGATGGTTAATAATGGCGCAACTCATGCTTTTCTCACGTCGCAGCGCGTAATGATAGCCCAATGCAAGTAATAAAGCTCATTTCGTTTCAAATTAGATGTTGTTAACTTGAAAGCGATGACGCAGCACAGATTCCACACGCTCGGGACTCCCTCCTCCCTCTACCAAAGGATCTTATAAGTAATTGCAGTTCTATACTGCCAGTAAACAATATATACTTACTTTCTGAAACTACATTCTATTCTATTTCTTTTTTTTTTTTTTTTTGATTCTGTTGATGAGGTTCCTATTTAAAAGCAACAGTCTGCATTTACATAATTATTTCGCCTTACATTGTGTTCAGCAATGGTATAAAACTGAAGAGAAGTGTCCACGAAGAATTTACTAATGATCAGTTCATTTTTACAAACCTAACTAGCAGCATGTGGTTCTGATATTCATTCGTAGCATACCCTGGGTGCTGTAGTGCCACCTTCATCTGCATTATACAACGACCGATGACAACTCATATTGACCAGTCCGAGAAGTGTCAAAGGCGAGTTCATCCACTTTGATGTCCATATGAGTTCATCGATTCCCTATTACAGCTAAGGAGTGACGGTAGGTTGCAGTGATTACCTTAATGTGACGAAACTGAGTTTGGAACTGAAGGAGGAAAACAGCTTCACGTAATAGTCAATACCCTGCACTATTCGCCACTGCTTCTAGAGGTTTGGCAGATTTTCTGCATTATGCATTATAAACACTTCTCTTGCGAGAACTCTAGTCGTACGGCATAATTTTGAAATATTTCATAGAGAGCGGAACACACTAGTCTAAAAAATGGCTATGAGCACTATGGAACTAAACATCTGAGGTCATCAGTCCCCTAGACTTAGAACTACTTAAACCTAACCAACCTAAGGACAGCACACACGTCCATACCCGAGGCAGGATTCGAACCTGCGACCGTAGCGGTCGCGCGGTTCCAGACTGTAGCTAAGCAGGTGTTCATAATGCTTGATACATCAGTGTTTTTGTGTACGATCTCACAAAAGTTGAAACGATTCATACAAGTTTGAAACATAGAGCGACGCGCTTAAAAAAACCTTACAAAAAGTGTTTTTTGCACGTAAAATCCCGAATGAAGCTAGATTTTTGAAAGCAAGTTTTCAACTTGATTGTAAGAATGCATTTTTTTTATTTAGATTAACGTTAAACCGTTCCGCGCACTCAGCTCGCGCAAGAATCAGTTTTGCGTGTTACATGTAGCTCTTCTTTAAACCATCGTATCTCGACGACGGATAGAAGTTATTGGATAAAAAAATTCTTTTTGATTTTATTAATTTGTCTTCGCGCAAAGTAGGAACCGATTCTGACAAGTTTAAAGTATAGAAGTGGCGCGCTTCATAAACCTCGCAGAAAAACATGTTGTTCGCATGTTTTTGCACGTAAAATCCGAACGATGCACATACTGATGTGGCATTAGTTGAGCATTAATTTCAGTCCAATTAAAATTTTTTGCAAAAGGACTTTTTTCTGGGCTCCAGCTACTGCTCGTCGTTCAAACCTTACTTAATATAATGTATCACGGTTACAACAAGACAGATTTTCGGATGACTGTGCAAATAGCAGATGCTCCGGGCTAAGGCAAAAGCTTTTTATCCCACGTTCCCAGAACAGGAACCGAGCACAAGCCACCCCCAACGTCTCCTCAAACCGCGATTCTGCTCTTGGCTTTTCAGACATTTATTGCAGTTCCTCCGCGCCGCGCTGTAACGATTACACGTGCAAGATGAAAATCTCTTCACATACCACAGGGACTTCGTTCACTTCAACGAATTTTTTTCCTGTTATTATTGCAAATGTATAATAAAGTAGTCTCCTTGATCTGTGAAAACGTTTCGTGAATAGATTTTTAAAAACAGCAGTGATGTTTGTTGTGCTTTGAAACGATTGTATAAAAAAATTTATTCTACTAGTTAGGTAGGTCCGATTCAAGCTCAGTGCTTAGATTTTACAGATTGAGGCTATAATTTGATAGTATCCACTACTTCGAAGACATCGCAAGACGTGAAGTTGTGCAAGGCGTAGTTTGTCATTATATTTTGAGTATCCCAAGTGACTAACAAACGTGATCCACAACCCCTGACATTTCATCTCACACTTCCCCAGTCTTAACAAGGATGGACGTGTACGCCCTTTCACACTGGTTTGCACCTCAAGGGCCCGCAGATTTAGTTCCAGAAGTGGTAACTTCCGTTTTTCCAAGTTTTGTAAAGTCGCTCTTCCTACGCTATTCCGAGTTCCAGCAACGCAGTATTTTCGAAATTTCATCCTTTTTTAACACATTTCGCAGTTTTCAAGTAGTAATACCACGTACATGGTTACATTTACAGCACAGTACCGTCTCCCTCATCGTCAACAGAAAACTGGGCATATCCTTTCGACAATTCCACTGTGTTTTCCCGCTTTTTATTAGGTCTACAACTTTGCTTCCAGCGTTTTGCAGTAGATGGAATTTGTGGAAACTAGTGGCGCAAGTCGTAGGTCGTAGGTGTCATACAGTAAGCGTAGGCATTTGAGAATATAACGCCATCGATTTTTGATTGCATCTTAAAGTTATTCTCGGCTGAATATGTCAACTTACGAGCCAAATTTTCGTCATCTGCGGGAATTTTTAATTTTCTGCTTTGATATGAAGAAATCTGCTGCTGAGGCTCATAAAAAGCTGGATAAGACCTTTGCTGAGACGCCTGTTACTGACAGAACTTTGCACAAAATGGTTTCATGCTCCAAGAAAGGTGATTTTGACATAGAAGACCGGCATGGTTGTGAAGGAGAGAAAGCTTTCGATGCTATTGCAGCCGACGGGAACAATCACAGGAGATCAGTATCGAAAGCAATTGATGTGTTTGAGCCGATCACTGAAAGACAAACGGCGACAATACAGCGACAGACATGAAAAGCTGATTTTGCAGAATGACAGTGCTCGACCCCGTGTCGCAAAACACGCCAAAACATACCTGGTAACGTTGAAATGGGAAGTACTACATCACCCGTCGTATTCTGCAGACATTTTTCCCTTTGACCACCAACTTTTTAGTTCAATGGCACACGACCTGGCTACCCAGCACTTCCTGTCATATGAACAATTGCAAAATTGGTTCGATGTATGGATCTTCCCGAAAGACGCCCAGTTCTTTCGCCGCGGGATTCGTGTGATGCCCGAAAGATGGGAGAAAGTAGTGGCCAGAGATGGCCAATACTTCCAAACGTAAATTTTTTTGCAAGATGTTCACAAAAAAGCCTCGAACTTTGAGAAAAAACGGCGGAAGCAAAGTTGTAACCCCTGTAAGTTGCAATAACTTTTTACGTTGTTTGAGTTCCAATATCGGAATCTCAAAATAATGAACAAGTATCCTGCTGGTACATCATGTTGGGTTTGACTATTGGGGTAGCAATTTTATGCAATTTTCTACTCTTCTCAATATTCCATTTGTCTATATGCAGATATTTTAGTGTGTATGTTATAAGAAGAAAGTGATTCTTCAGTTTCTGCCGGCTTACTGATTGATCTAACAGTTCAAGGGTGTACTGCCGGTCCATAGTGTACAACAAGCACAGTATTTCAGCGATCAGACATGTTACCATTGTCAGTTGCGCTGACGAACTGACACCTCGGAGGAGCATGGCTCACTTACATTGTCCAGTCACATTAATGTGGCCACCTGTCAAAAGCCCGAATAAGCTTCTACTGCAAGAAGACAGCCAGTGAGGGTATGGAAGGTACCGACCGGGATCTGGAGCCATAGCGACTCCAGTGCCGTGGCTAACTGCGCTAGGTTTCTGGCGCGAACAGCCCGATCAAAGTGGACCCACAGATTCTCGATTGGGTTTTGTGAGCAGTGGAGTACGGTAAACTCATCCTGGTGTCCTTTGAACCACACACGTACACTGTGAGATGTGTGACATGTTGCGTTGTCCTGCTCGTAGATAATTTGCATGTGTGGATCCCCAAGGATAGATGAATTGTTGTGTTAATCCATTGTGCATTCCAGAATGATGAGATTATCCAGAGATTTACCGTGGGACTTGACTCTTCCAACGATTGTTACAGGATATTTGCTTTCCGACGTACAGACATACACGCCGTACACGTAAATGGCCATCTGTCCGATGGAGCATGAAACGTGATTCTTCTGAAACGACGACCAGTCGCCATTCAATGGACGTCCAGTAGCGGTACAGGCATGCAAATTCAAGCCTTTGCCGCCGATGAACAGCAGTGAGCATGAGTGCACGAACCGGGAGCCTGCTGCGGAGGCCCATACGCAGTAACGTTCGCTGAACCGTCGTTGTGGAGACACTGTGGTGTCCTGACACAGGTGGGAGAGGGAGAAAAGGGGTAACTGGTCAGTCTGTGCTCCCGAGCGGTACAGAGCAGAAGGCAGAAGGACAATTCATAGTGAAGGCATTTGATTTTTTTCTGCTATCTGAACCAACACTGTTACAGGATTTACTAAAAATGCAGGTGGTGAGACTCGTTAGGGAACTCGTTGTGGAGACCCTTGGACAAACAGGGTTTTGAAATAGTTTATTCAAGATAGGACTAATTAACACACGGCAGGCTAGTTTTAGGGTTAGAATAACACTGTTACAACACAAGCCAGTGCAGAAGTCCCAGGAGTGGATGCTAACGACAGTAGCAAACACTAGCAGCACCTTAAGGCGACGACTTAGTTGCAAAACAAAACATATACTGAATGTGACACTGTTCGCCGAGGCACTTCAAGTGAGAGAGCAGAAGGCAGAAGGACAATTCACAGTGAAGGCATTTGATTGTTTTCTTCTATCTGAGCCAACACTGGTAGAGGCAAGCGAGAGATTCAAAAAGGGTATTTTTGGCTCAAAAACGGGCTGTTCGAGCTATATGTGGTGTAAGTTCGAGAACCTCTTGTCGACCCCTATTCAATAGTCTGGGAATTGTGACATTGCCCTCACAGTATATATTTTCTTTAATGTCGTTTGTTGTTAGCAATATTAGCCTATTCCCAAGAGTTAGCAGCTTTCACTCAGTTAATACTAGGCAGAAATCCAATCTGCATGTGGAACGCACTTCCTTGATTCTTGTGCAGAAAGGAGTGCAGTATTCTGCTGCATCCACTTTCAATAAGCTACCACAAGAACTCAAAAATCTTAGCAGTAGCCCAAACTCTTTTAAGTCTAAACTGAAGAGTTTCCTCATGGCTCACTCCTATTCTGTCGAGGAGCTCCTGGAAGAGCTAAAAAATTAAGCAAATTCCAGTGTTACATTGTTGATTTTCTTTATTTAAGCTTACGACTTGTCACCTGAATATGTTACTTATATTTCATTTTATCTGTTTCTACTACCGTGTTATAATTTCATGTATTGACTCGTTCCATGACCATGGAGACTTCTCCTTAATTTGGTCCCACGGAACAATAAACAAATAAATAAAAACTTAAGCGGGTCTGGACCGAGGCTGGAGTCGACGGACGCGGATTCGGCGCCCAGATCATCCGACTAAGAACTCCGCCGACATGCGGAGTCTAGGGGTCCTAAAGAGTCACGTGGGGGCACTGGTTTTCCCACTTAAAGCCACCCATCCAATCCCGCTGGTCTCTTGCAGGCGCCTGCCAATCACGGATTAGTTAGGTCCCTTCTACTCCTCCTAAGGCGGGGATGTTAATGCAGTTGTACTAATTAAGTCCGCATTTGGTATCAACATTGTTCAGCTGAAAACTAAACGTAACGGCTCTGCCAAATAAGCCTTGCAATATTATTGTTATACGTCACTTAGCCCCGCCCCTCGGGCTCCCCGGAGTAGGGACTGCTAGGGAAACAGTTTTTGGCGTTTTCGCTCTCTTTCTAACCCTTGTGATCCTACTGACGTTGCTGTTCTCAGGGTTGGTATCAAGCTGGCTTTATACGCTAGTACGTGCCTGTTGGTTACAAAGTTCGACGGTGGCAACCTACTACAGCGTCTAGACGACATATGAAGTTACATGTTAATTCCTTGAAGAGCAACTAGGGCCCTGTGACCGCGTCTGGGGGCGTCAGCATTTTCACAGGGCTCTCTCCCTACGGTTTAGTTCGTGTAACGATATCTCTCCTAGTTTCGTCTGCCCTCAGCATCGTCTTTGCTTCCACGTCTTGGAGCGCCTGTCCTCCCTTCTCAGAGCTCCAAGATAACACTACAGCAGCAAGGAATAATCAATATGTTACAACATTGTTGGTAGCCCCTCGGACCATCTGGGCTCTCAGATGCTCAACAGCTGCACGCCTATTCACCGTACACATCTCCATAGCCGTCGTTCACCTCTGTCATCTATGGCTCGTCGAGCACCACCGCATGTAAATGATGGACGTGAAACAGAAAAGCTTAAGTAAACATGGCATGGTGAAATATGACAGGATCTACTGTGATCCCTCGCTGAAATCGTGGTAAAACGAAGTAATGAGCTACGGCCCATCACCAAGGATCAAGTAACGTATCACTACGATCCTTGTAAAATTTTTATGATAGGGTGCTGGAATGTACGTGGATGGGGCAAATCATGACTAAATACATCAATGCTAGGTTTCAGTGATTTTGTTCGTGACAACATTCACTGGCATGAAGGCTCCCATCTCATTACAAATAACGTCATATAAATATCGAAACTAGAGGACAGTGAATTTTACATGGATAAGTCACGATAGGAAAGCGTTATTCAAGACAGGTGGCCGTCAATGCTGACAAAAGGAAATGACAAAACGAATCATTTAAGGAGAATCCACCTGATTTCCTACGCCAGTTTGTTAATATGGAGAGGTGTGGAATTTACCAACTGACGTCAGAAATGACAGACCGGTCAAAGGCGTCCGTAAATGAACGAAAACCCATCATTCAGTACAAGAAGAAATATGAGAGGCGAAGGCGTTAGTCACTACAGTACCTGGGTCGTTCTGCACGAAAACCTCCAGTGGCCCCGTACCACTTTCAAAGATTGCATGAATTAAATACGGTAGACTTTTAGCCAGGAAGAACTTTATGTCAACTCATGTTTCAGCACTGTGCTATGTTCATATATTCCTTAGATTTTATCCTACTCACTAATGAGTCTGGCTTTACGTGCAATGGTATCTTCAATTATCACACCTGAACGTATGAAATCCCTAGTGAAGTATGACATGAGAAACATCAACAGCGCTTCAGCATCAACTTGTCGAGTGGCATCATCCATGATCGTCTTACTGCTTGCTATTTTTTCCCACAACGTCTTACTGGACAAAGGTATTCACAGTTTTCAGGGATGATGTGCTTCACTTACAAGAGAATGTGCATCTAGATGTCACTCGACGAATACATTGATCGAGAACGGCCTGTCCAATCACCGGATTTGAATCCAATGGATTTTTAGCCCTGGGGACATTTAAAATCCTTGGTATATTCACTTCCTCTAATATCGATGTTCTGATGGAGTGTATCCAAAATGAGTATGACCAAATACGACGCTTGTCCTTTGTTAAATGTGTCACATGTAACAGCAGCAATAAACACATGTAACTCTCTAACGAAGCATTTTCGGAGCCACGTTCACCAACATTTTTTTAATCCTTTGGTGCCATAACTACGTGTGTGACCATCATTTTAAAAACGAACTTACTGAACTATTAACGTCAGTACTTCATTGTAAACTTTTTTCCTTCAACAGTAAAAGTTTTATGCAGGAATAAGGATTAGCTTGGACTCTTCACTTGTTGGCATTATTGCCCATATATTTATCAATCATCTTGAAAAACAGTTTTTCAGTTATCTACAAGAGACACGGAACATGGTTTATTACGGTAGATATGTTGACGACATTCCGTTGTATGTAGGATATAAGGAAGAGATTGATCTGTTATTTCGTAAAATGAACTAACTTCATCCTGATATTTACTTTATTGTAGAACATCAGAATATATGTTCGTTAATTTTCTAGATCAATGCATTACTAATATTAATCAAAGGTATTCGTTTTGCATGTATCGCAATCCTACAACAGCCGATGTCATCATTTCCCAGAATTCTTGCCACCCAGCGCAACGAAAGGAAGTCTTTTCCCAAGAATAATAAGCAGAATACTTAAGTTACGCATTAATAATACATAAATTAACAAAGAACAGATATGCTGCGCCGTATCGCTTCCAAATGATGATATTAGGTTTGTGGGGCGCTCAGCTGCGTGATTATCAGCGCCCGTACAAATTTCCAGCCTTTTCACTGTCCACTCTCGCCACTTTCCCGAATGATGAAACGATGAGGACAAAACAAGCACCCAGTCCCCGGGCTGCGGAAATCCTCGACCAAGCCGAGAATCGAACCCGGGAAACCGTGAATGAGAGGAAGCAACGCTTGCCACTATTTTTTTTTTTTGATTTTATTCATTATTGTTCTTGCGTACTCGCCTCAAAAAATGGCTATCATTCTTTCTTAGTCGATAAGATATATAATTGAGACATTTTCTGGAACAAGGGTCCATAGGTTCATGTGCCCTTTCTCTGATCATGATTTAAAATTAATCAGCATGTTTCGAGGAATACTGTACCAATGTTTTCTTTTGTTGTCTCAATGCTTGAGGTCAGAGCAGCTTTCTCTTGATGCGTGAGAGCTCATCACTTCTCATTCAGTTTAATGTAACGAGTGCTTATGTGCAGGTCAGTTAAAAAAAAAAACCTGTCGCTAAGGGAACTGTGTTTAAAATTGAGAAGTACTTTGTTGTAAAGTACAAAACAGATGGTACAGTACTAGGCTCATTAACACACAAAGTTCCATACACATCATTCCGACTGTGGAAACAGAAATACAGTAATGGTTTATTGTAAAACCTGAGACTGTCAACAGTGGTGTTTAATCTAGTGAAGCCAGAAAACGAAAATGGTGTCAGGGCTGTATTTAAGAACATTGATAATGAAAGTAGTTCATGGTTACACAGTACGCTTGAACATAATCGCTAGCAACCAGAGGTTATTTAGGAAATATACATCCATGAAGGACAGGTAGAAGAAAAGAAACAAAAGGTCTTTCAGTAACTAGAAACTATACGAAAGAAACTGTCTCTCATAATGTATGGACCCCAGGAAAGAAAGCGGCATTTTATTTCTGAACCTGTATTCTATTACCAATTTACTTTTTGTTACTTTATTTTTGTACCTTTCTGAGGGTTCCCCGAGCATCAATATTATCAAGAACAATATAATGTTATGTTTCAATGTGGTCTGAGGAATACAATAACATTTGATGAAAGAAATGTTTACTGATTATAACCTATTGAGATTGACTGATGGGAAAAGGGCCTATAAATGTTTATGAAAAATGTTATTCTTCACATTAAAAACATAGGTTAAAATATCTAGTATTATGGGAAGATTTAGTTAATAGTTCAAATCATATTAAAATATATTTCTATATTAGACATATGTTGGCATTCGAATATATTAAAAGTAGGCATTCTCACTGTCCAATCTCAAATAATCATTTTATCCTATGAGCTTTTCTTCCGGAAAATGCGTCAGTTCTAAACTCAAGGTTCTTCAAAATAGAGGTAACAGATTTAGTGACGATAAAGGATAAAATTCATGCCGTTTCCCTTTTATGGGGACGTTTCTTATAAAGTAGGTACATTGTTCCTCATATTTAATGGTATAACTGCCTTCAAAACTGGTGACACGAGGTCAGATACTTGCATACAGTATTTAAAAAAAAAACAAATTTAGAATTGCGGGCATTTATAAAACCTACTGCGCTGACTGCAAAGCGTTTTATATTCGCCAGGCAGACAGAAATTTTGAACTTAGTTTGAAGGGACATACAGAAGTAGGAAGGGAAAATGCATAAGACAAAGTCTCCTTTGTTTCTCAATTTCAAAAGGGACACATGCCACAAACACTGCCAATAACCTCGCAATTTTGCATAAAATGAAGAAAGGTACCCTTAGAGACATCTTTGAAGAAATTGAAATTTACGTGCATCTTAATATGAAAGACATTCTTAACGAACAAAAAGGCCTTTTTAAAAGAGTATGTTTGATGATTATGCAATTAATTTCAGCGCTGTTACATTTATTGTAAACAGACCACAAATAGTTTCTCATTGCTGCATCATATTTGTATGCAAAGATACTCCTTGTTGCTTCCGTTTGTTTGCCATCGTTGGTAGGCCCTGTAGCGTGCAATCCACTGACCGCGAACTACAGCAGTTTGCGACTTCAGCGGTGTCAAGCAAGAGCTCATTGGAGGGCGAAGTGAACGTCTGTTGTGTTTTCTCATGAAATTGTTTCCGGCTCGGTGACGTGACGGCTGTGATTTGGTTAGGAGGAGACCAGTTGAGGGTCTGCAAGCAACCTGTCTGCATTCGAGAGACACAGAGTTATGGTCTGGGGTACGGTTTCGTGAGAAAGCAGAAGCTCTCTAGTGGTTATCCCACCATCCTGAAGGCAGATTTGTTACTCTGGTGATTCGACTTGTTGTGCTGCCATTCATGAACAGCATTGATACAAATGATTCAAATGGCTCTGAGCACTATGGGACTTAAGATCTGACGTCATCAGTCCCCTAGAACTTATAACTACTTAAACCTAACTAACCTAAGGACATCACATACATCCATGTCCGAGGCAGGATTCGAACCTGCGCCGTAGCGGTCGCGCGGTTCCAGATTGAAGCGCCTACAACCGCTCGGTCACACCGGGCGGCTGAACAGCATTCCAGGGGGTGCTTTCCAACAGGATATCGCTCTCCCACATGCCGCTATTGTAACTCAACATGCCACACAGAAGGTCGACATGTTACCTTGGCCTGCTCGACCACCAGATCTGTCTCCAGTCGAGCACAATGGGACAACATAGGACGAGAACTCCAGTGTCATCCACAAACGGCATTAACTGTCGCTGTATTTTCCTACGAAGTGTAGCAGACATGGAACTCCATCCACAGACTCTCGTCCGGCACCTGTACCACACAATGCAGCCATGCTTACATGCTTGCATTCAACGTTCTGGGGGCTACACGGGTTATTAAAGTACCAGCATTTCGCATTCGCATTGACTTTTCTCGCGCTAAGATTAGCCTGTGAACTAGCAACGTTACTCACTTAAATATGTTACCCAGTCAAAGTATTCCCAAAATTTCGTTACTGTACATTAATTATTCCTTGGTGTTGGTAATTTCTTCCGTCAGTGTATTTTTACACGATACACATGTACGATACTGGCACTTCCTGTCTTTGAATATGTACCTTGTGATGCCACTATTCTGAAATTCCACAGACAGACACCAAGGCAAGTCTTCCGGTCCAGATGGTATACCAGTCAGGTTCCTTTCAGAGTATGCAGACACAATAACGGCTTTCTTAGCAATCATATGCAACCCCTCACATGACGAAAGGTTTGTTCCTAAAGACTGGAAAGTAGCACAGGTCACACCAATATTCAAGAAAAGAAATAGGATTAACCCATTGAACTACAGACCCGTATCAGTGACCTCAATTTGCAGCAGGATATTGGAGCATATACTGTAATCCAACATTATGAATCACCTTGAAGAAAAAGACTTATTGATACATAACCAACACGGATTCAGAAAACATCGTTCTTGTGCAACACAGCTAGCTCTTTATTCCCATGAAGTAATGAGTGCTGTCGACAAGGGATCTCAGATCGATTCCATATTCCTAGATTTCCAGAAGGCTTTTGATACCGTTCCTCACAAGCGACTATTAAACGAATTGCGTGCATATGGGGTATCGTCTCAGTTGTGTGACTGGATTCGTGATTTCCTCTCAGAGAGGTCACAGTTCGTAGTGATAGACGGTAAATCATCGAGTAGAACAGAAGGGATATCTGGCGTCCCGCAAGGTAGTGTCATAGGCCCTCGACTGTCCCTGATTTACATAAGTGATCTAGGTGATGATCTGAGCAGCCCCCTTGGATTGTTTGCAGATGATTCTTTAATTTACCGTCTAGTGAAATCATCAGACGATCAATTCCAATTACAAAATGATCTAGAGAGAATTTCTGTATGGTGCGAAAAGTGGCAATTGGCACTAAACAAAGAAAAGTGTGAGGTCATCCACATGGGTACTACAAGGAACCCGATAAATTTTGGGTATACGATAAATCGCACAAATCTAAGGGCTGTCAGTTCTACTAAATACCTATGAATTACAATTACGAGCAACTTAAATTGGAAAGACCACATAGATAATATTGTGGGGGAGGCGAAACAAAGACTGCGCTTTGTTGGTAGAACACTTATAGGATGCGACAAACCCAGTAAAGAGACAGCCTACATTACACTTGCCCGTCCTGTGCTGGACTATTGCTGCGCGGTGTGGGATCCTTACCAGGTAGGATTGACGGAGGACATCGAAGAAGTGCAAAGAAGGGCAGCCCGTTTGTTGTTATCGCGCAATAGGGGTGAGAGTGTCACTGATATGATACGCGAGTTGGGGTGGCAGTCACTGAAACAAAGGCGGTTTTCTTTGCGGCGAGATGTATTTACGAAATTTGAATCACCAACTTTCTCTTCCGAATGCGAAAATATTTTGTTGAAACCTACCTACGTAGGGAGAAATGATCATCATAATAAAATAAGAGAAATCAGTGCTCGAACGGAAAGATTTAGGTGTACCTTTTTCCCACGCGCCATTCGAGAGTGGAATAGTAGAGAAGTAGTACGAAAATAGTTAGATGAACCCTCTGCCAGGCACTTAAGTGTGAATTGCAGAGTAACCATGTAGATGTAGATAGCATTCAGCGGGTGTCTGGTGTCTCTTGGCCAGTGTATGTCACCAGCCCTCGCAACGAAGCAGAAACGTTATCGATATTGCTGTTGCGGTGGGAAGCCATCCGTGTTTGATTTCAAAGACAACATACGTCACAGAGATGAGCAAGTAGCATCTGTAAAAGTGATGCCGGCGTCCGGACGATGCAGTCAATACGTCGTCGGTGCCGGCAGCCGGCGAGTCGGTGGCGAGGTGTCCCAGTAATTGCCCATCGCGCTGCCTTTGGACGGCGTCCAGGTGGGACGCGGCGCGGCGCGGCGCGCGTCACGCTTGTCTCCGCTTCGCCGGTGGCGGCCTCTCCAGTCGATTACGTCCTCCGCCGCCTGGCGCGACGGGCGAGGACGGCCGGCAGCCGTGTTGTTTCCACGGCGGTACAGCACCGGCTGTCACCTCGTGTGACGTCAGTTTGCTGAAGACACAGTCACCGTTCTGAGGCTGATACCTGATGGGACAGGGGTTAACTCGCCGCGGAAGAAGCTTGGATCGAGTGACGGTGTACATATCAGTTTATATCGACATATGAAAGGAAATGAAACGAAACGATGTAATGGCGTCACTGATCGGGAGACCCCACTGGTGTAGTTCAGCCACATAGTCCAAGTTTTTTTATTTATCTTTTTTACTTTACACGTCTTGTTCCGCAGGACCAAAATGAAGAGAAAATCTCCATGTTTATGTAACGGGTAAGTACATGAAAGTAACATAAATAAAATAAAATATAGACGAATCCTACGCAGATCACACGCCACAAATTTATATTTCTGCAAAGATAGGCGTTTTGCGTCACTGTGTTTTAATCTTAAGTTTCTGTGAGCGTGTGTTCCTAGAATAGTAAAAAAATATATTGCTTCCTCCTACGTATGTAACACGCATATACCATGAAAATAAAATTTGGGAGATTCGAGCCAAAATGGAGGCTCAGCGGCAATCATTCTTTCTGCGAACCATTCGCGACTGGAATAGGACAGGTAGTAAGTGACAGTGGTGCGCATATACCCTCTGCCACACACCGCAAGATGACTTACAGAGTGTAGATGTAGATCTAGATATTACCGTATTCGATAATGCAATGCAGGAATTAACTTAATTTTTTTTTCAGGAACTCCGTGACAGTAGAGGGAGTGACATCTGACAAAATTCTTCAATTTAGACTTGAATGTGCGATGATTACTACTAAGAGTACAAGAGTCAAGAAGGTGCGATCCAAATTCACATTAGATTTCTGTCTCGTATTAAGTGAGTAAAAGCTGCTAATTCTTGGAAATGAGAGCATATTGTTAACAACAAACGATATTAAGGAAATTCAATATTGAGAGACCTTTGTGAGAGTTCCCAGACTCCATAAAAGGAATCGACAAGAGATTCACGAACTTACACCATATATTGCCCGAACTGCCGATTACTAATCCAAAAATTTTTGTTGTGAATAGGAAGAGATACTCTAAAATTTAATATCGTTTGTCATAAGCAAATGAAAATAAACAAAATACACTGATTGAAGCCTAACTTGTTGCAGATACTGCTCTAGCGGTAAATACAGCAACCGGCCGGAGTGGCCGAGCGGTTCTAGGCGCTTCAGTCCGGAACCACGCGACTGCTACGGTCGCAGGTTCGAATCCTACCTCGGGCATGGATGTGTGTGAAGTCCTTAGGTTAGTTAGGGTAAGTAGTTCTAAGTTGTAGGGGACTGATGACCTCCGATGTTAAGTCACATAGTGTTCAGAGCCATTTTAAGAATTTTTGAGCGGGACTCCAGGATCTAGAGACAATAATGCTTACTTCTAGACCACAAGCTGACAGACTTTGAATATGACGTTCTTTGTATTCAAGAATGGAACATTTCCGATCACGAAGTCTCTGAATCAATGAAAATCACGACAACGTGGACAACGACCGCATGCAAATAACTGAGGTTTTGCGATGTGTGCCAGAATACCTCAGAACGAGCACTCGTGTGACACAATCAGTAACAACATTAAATGCTTCACTTTTCAGTCTGTCACATATTAATGAATATGTTTTATTCATTGAGAGCATAACTGAAAGAATGCACTCAGTCTGCGAAGCACTTCTGATGCCGAAAAACCTCAAATGGCAGACACAGACACTTGAAAATAGACGCAAATTATATCGCGAAAGCCTACTTAAAATGTATCAAGTACCAGTAGTGAGAGAAGAATCTAGAAATATACTTCAGTCTACTGCGTATCGTTTCCGTAGGGACTGCGGAGATAAACGGGAGTAACTGCAGCGCACACAGGAGCATTCGATCATCATTCCTACACTCTGAATGAGATTGAATGAGGAATAAACCCTAACAAGTGTTACAATGCTACGTGCTCTTTACCACGCCCTCCACATGTTTTACAGTCTGTATGCAGACGCAGACTTCAACTTGATTAACTGTCGTCAGTAGAGTCCTAACTAGTGATGCTGGCAGATGTTCTTCACTTTACAGTAGAGTGCGTTTTTTGTTTGTGGCCACAGAGACAGTTACTTAGCGGGCGAGAGTGTGCGACGCAGACGTTTCTATGGAACGATGCCAGTGTTACTAAGCCGTCAGTACCATACAGTTACACGTCGACAGACATTTGGGTGCAGACTGAGTTAATTTTTATGGTACTAAAGTAGTATAACAGTTTGCCAATAATACTAACAAACGTCTTGCAAATGAGAGGTGTTATATAATAATTTAAGTGAATAATTTAGTAACTAAGGGACAGAGACAAATGAAAACGAGACAGGTGGAAAAAATAGTTAAACTGCTTATTAGTTCAAAATTAAGCGTCATGATTGTTAATACACTCTGAAAGAAGACGGTTAAATGGAAAATTTATGGAAAAGTGTTTGCGGATGCCCGTGGAACCGTGATAGCACCCAAGCGTGCATCTCTTCGTCAGAAGCAAATCGACTGCCACGAATGTCTTTCTTCAGAGCTCCAGAAAATATGTAAATCACGAGGGGAGAGGTCGGGACTGCATGGGCTTCCGAGTGAAACTACTGCAGCATAGACTAGATAATCTGTCAGTAAAATGCCCTCTCACATATTGTGAAGATTGTTTCGAGTACACTGCAGAAGCTTCGCAGGGCAGCCCTTACACATCCTCTCTCCATGAGATTTCGATAACTTTGCAGCGCTGAAGACAATCATTAGTGGCCGTCGATTTGCTTCAGATAAAGAGGTGCACGCCCCCGATCTTGATTCCATAAGCAATCACGAACATTTTTCTAGTAGGCATTGACTCTCTTGACTCACAGAAGGACAAATGTATTAACAGTTATGGCGATTATTTTATAAATAATATTTTATATATATATATATATATATATATAATCATATTTTATATTTAATATAACATTTTATAAATAATAAACGAGGGTCATGCCTGCCATGGCCGTAAGAAGAGTGCAGCGTAATATGCTCCTGCGCTCCACAGGGGCATATAGGATAACTCCAGGGGGAGCATTATCAGTATTGATGGGACTTTGTCCCCTTGATATACAGATTACGGAACAGGCGGCATGGTATTGGGTAAGAAAGGAGAAGAGGGACAAAATAATCGAATTAATAGGGATTCACGTGGGGAAAAAATTAGAAATTAAACGTAAGAGGGGGGGGGGGGGGGGGGGGGGAATTCAGGCAGGAACAATGCGACAACGACGAAACAGGTCGTAGAACATACGAATTGCTGCCCAACATCATGGAGCGGTTACATCTACAATACCTTAAGCCATCAAGAGGACTGCTGCACTTCCTTACGGGACATGGACCCTACCAGGCATACCTATGCCGGTTTGGGAAGCGGGCCACACCAACGTGTGACCGTGGTGCCGTACAGGGCATCCCAGGTCATGTGGTGTACGAGTGCGCACCCTCTCCGACGATGTAGCGGCACATTTAAGACAACAGCTACCCAATTATGACACGTACAACCAGCTCAGGCGAGAGGACCACTTCCAAATCTCGAATAAACTTGAAAATGAAATATCAAACAAAGTTATAAAAGAATTCCTAAGGAACAACCATTAATAGATCACGCCTGATTTAGACTCCGTACACCTATTGTGTTCCGCCGAGGCGTGGACCTGGCTAGCCGCTTCACGGCTGGGTTCCGCCACGTCGCCACGTCTAGTATAAGGGGGGAGGCGGGGGAGGTGCACACACTAACCGATTCTGACGCTCACCGAGGATTGTAGATTTAGTATTAGGTTAGACGTAGGATAAGACAGGATAACTCCATTAGCATAGTACTGCAGCTATTCACTATTCTGGGCCAGCCCGGTGCCAGGGGCATGCCCACTGGGATTAGCTCACTGGGCACGGCCACCAATGTAGGGTTATAAACGCTGGCACACTTGTAACGCTGCGTGTAGAGTAGATCAGCAATAAGTAAAACATCGGTAACCCAAAAACACAGCACGTAATGCCCATAGTGGAAAAAGGAACAACACCACATTCTAGAACTAGATAAGCTGCAGTAAGTCTAATTGTAATAAGTATAAAGCAGGACCCGCTAATGTATTAGGTAGTGGGTTATTTTGTATCATATATTTGAAGAATAAAGATTTTCTTAAAAAACTGTTTGATTATTTCTTTCCAAATATCCCGTTTCCATTTGACTGCCATTTACATAAATAAATATGGTCAGTCTGTATTATTTGTGAGATGTGAAGAATGAGGGCGAAGTGAAATGAACGCTAATGATGAAGAATGAGCGCTAAAACTTCGGTAGTCGTCCCCCAGAACTATCAGTCCGACAGCCGCAGCCGGTCGATCCACATGCAGCAACGCGGAAGTAAACGATTTGTGACATAATGTAGCACAAGCAGCTGAGTAGGACCATGGTGTAGTGGGTATCCTCCTATACTGTTCCCTGGAGGGTCGTGAGTTCAAAACTCACCTGGATCGTGCAATTTCAATTTATATATTCTGTTCGAGTACATTCTAGAAGTATCCACAAATGTCAAGTATCATTGTACTGGAATGTTCTATAGCTGTATATATACTGTATGTCTTCTGGCCGTAGGCAGTTCGCTCCTCGCTCTTGTATGAGCAAGTGCTAAATAAACCTTCCTTAAATGAAGTTAGTGTTCGTCATTCGTCTAATTACACCTGCTTCTACGTGACAATATTATAAGTTCCTAATCAGTAGCGAATTATTTAGTCTCGCCTGTGTGCTTTGGTAGTTTAGTTTTTGATTTCTGCGTATTAATGTAATTTATTAGATACACTTCTTGTGCTTTCGTCAGTGTTTACTGTAGAGTTTCGTAGCGCGTGTCGGTAGTTGTTTATTTGTGTGTTTTCAAACCTAGTGATCGCTCATTGGCATTAGTCAGCCAAGCAGGCAGCAGCAGCCGGTCGAGACACAAGCAACAACAGGGAGATAACCGATCTTTTAACATATTGCAAGTTCTTAATCAGGAGCGAATTATCTATTCTCACCTGTGTCCTTTGGTGGTTTAGTTTTTGAATCGTGTGCTTTCGTTGTTTACTTTTTGAATCTTTGTGTATTAACCTAGTTTACTGGACACAGTTCTTGCATTTCTGTTAGTGTCTACGGTAGAGCTTCGCAGTGCATGTCGATAGTCGTTTGTTTGTCTGTATAGTATAATTTTCCACCGTCTTTAGTATGGATAGCGAGTGTCATTGCTATGTGCAGATGCGAGCTGAGTTGGTGACACGTCGCTCTCAGCTCCAAGCTGTACTGATTCCGATTACACGGCCTGAGGCTGCAGTGCATGGCCATCACTGCTGTGGACCGTCCGCTGATCGGTCCAAAGCGGTGGTCAGCCCAACGACTGCAAGCATTGAGGTTGACCCGTCACCTGTGATCGAGTTGGAGGTTGCCTCGGGGCGTTTCAGTCTGTGATAGATTTCCTGGGGGGTGGAGGTGGGGGTGGGGAGAGGGAGAAGTGTAGAAGGAGGGGGGAAGCGGGAGGGGGAGGCCTCCCCAGTTAGTCTGACGTTGTTGCAGGTGCTGTCTGTGGCTGACACTGTCCCTCAGCCAGATACAGTCTCTTGTCCTGTTTCAGAGGAAATCTCTCACCCTGCAAGATCCGGACAGTTACAGAGGTTGAGATTATTGGTAGTTGGGAGCTCCAATATTAGGTGCGTTATGGGGCGCCTTAGGAACATGGCTACCAAGAAGAAGATGAGAGCAAATGTGCAGTCCGTGTACATAATGGGTGGAGTCGTTCCAGATGTGGAATGGGTCCTTCCGGACGCCATGAGGAGCATACGGTGCGCCCAGCTGCAGGTGGTGGCTCACTTTGGGCCAATGATGTGTGTCGCTTAGGATCGGAATAGCCTCGCTGCGAGATGAGAGCAGAGCTCGACATTTGCAGTATAGTCGGCAGGACCTCGGGTACAGAGCTGAGGGGAGGGTCTGAATCAGAGGCTCAGACGATTCTGCGACCTTGTAAGCTGCATATTGCTCGACTTGCACCTAGGATCGTGGGATTTATGGTTCCGCTAAAATGGTCAGGAGTCTATTACACGCAGGAGCTGGCTACACGGGTAGCAAGGACTGTGTGGCGTGGACTGGTTTTTAATTTTTTTTGGGTTAGAGGGTCTCGGGATAACACAAAAAGGGCTTCAGTCTCAAAGGGCGCAGGATGAACGCAGGAAGAACTAGATCTAGAAACTATCAGAATAACAGTTGTAAGCTGCACTGGGGAAGTACCATAGCTCCAAGCGCTAACGGAAGGAAATGATGCTCAAATCGTTATAGGCACTGCATGTTGCCTAAGGCCGGACATAAGTTCAGCCGAAATTTTTGCGAAGGTGTTCAGAAAAGATAGGCTAATTATATTTGGCGGTGGCGTGTTTGTTGCTGTTAGAAGTAATGTATACCTATCTTATAGCGAAATTGAAGTAAACAAATCCTGTGAGTTAGTAAGGGCAGAGATCATTCTTGGTAATCGGGATAAAATTAAAATTGGACCCTTTTACTGACCTCCCACCCAGCGAGGTGGTGCAGTAGTTACCACAGTGGACTCGTATTCTGGAGGACGACGGTTCAAACACGCGCCTGGCCATCCTGGTTTAGGTTTTCCGTGATTTCCCTAAATCTTTTCAGGTAAATGCCGGGATGGTTCCTTTGAAAGGGCGCGGCCGACTTCCTTTCTCATCTTTCCCTCATCCAATGGGAAGATGAAAATCAACCAACCAACCTCCCAGCTCAGATGATACTTTTGCTGACACTTTCAAAGGGAACTTGAGTTTAATTTGAAAGGCGTACCCGAATCATAAAATTGTAGTTGGTGGGGACTTCAACTTACCCTCGGTACATTGACAAAAATACCTGCTTAAATCCGAAGGTACGCATAAAACTTCATCCGGAATTGTGCTAAACGAGGTCTCTGAAAATCATTTCGAGCAATTAGTTCATCAGCCCACTCGAATAGAAAATGGTTGTGAAAAGTCACTTGGCCTCTGTGCAACAAATAAATAGTGAGCATCAAAACGGATAGAAGGATATGTGGACACAGGGTTGTCGTAGCGAGACTGAGTACCATAACTCCCAAATACTCCGAAAATAAACGAAAAATATGCCTATTTTTTTTTAAAAAAAGCAGATAAAAATCTCTTGTCGTCTTCACGAGAGACAGTCTTCACGTCTTCCGAGTTACCAATGTGTGTAGACCAGATGTGTCTTGAGTTCGAAGAAATAGTATCGACAGCAGTTGAGATATTTATACCAAATAAATTAACAATCGACGGAGATGATCCACTTTGGTACACAAAACAGGTCAGAGCACTGTTGCAGAAACAACGAAAAAAGCATACCAAATTTAAACAAACGCATAATCCCCAAGATTGGTGATCTTTCACAGAAGCTCGAATTATAGTGCGGACTTCTTTGACTCGAAACCTGGCAGAATCTACTAACGATTGTGGTCGTATGTAAGGTATGCTAGCGGCAAGACACAAGCAATGCCTCCTCTCCGAGACAGAAAAGGAAATAGTAGCGATGACAGTGCTGCTAAAACAGAGTTACTAAACACATCCTTCCAAAATTCCTTCACCAAAGAAGACGAGGTAAATATTTTAGAATTCGAATCAAGAATATTTGCCATCATAACTAACATAAAAGTGAAGCAACTTAAATCACTTAATAAAAGCGTATCTTCCGTTCCAGACTCTACAACAATTAGGTTCCTTTCAGAGTATGCTTATGCAATAGCTCCATATTTAACAATCATATACAACTGTTCACTAGACGAAAGATCCGTACCCATAAAGCAGAAAGCTGCACCGAACACACCAATATTCAGGAAAGGCAATAGAAGCAATTCACTAAATTACAGGCCCATATCTTAACGTCGATGTGCAGCAGGATTCTGGAACATACAGAGAGCGCACAGTTCGTAACAATAAATTGAAAATCATGAGTAAGACAGAAGTGATTTCTGGCGTTCCCCAAGGTAGTGTTATAGGCCCTTTGCTGTTCCTTATCTATATAAACGATTTGGGAGACAACTTGAGCAGCAGTCTTGTTGTTTGCAGGTTCAAATGGTTCAAATGGCTCTGAGCACTATGTAACTTAACTTCTGAGGTCAGCAGTCCCCTAGAACTTATAACTACTTAAACCTAACTAACCTAAGACATCACACACATCCATACCCGAGGCAGGATTCGAACCTGCGACCGTAGCGGTCGCGCTGTTCCAGACTGTAGCGCCTAGAACCGCTCGGCCACTCCGGCCGGCTGTTTGCAGGTAATTCTGCTGTTTATCGTCTAGTAAAGTGATCGGAAGATCAAACCCAATTCCAGAACAATTTACTTAGATGCATGATGCGAAAATTGCGAGGTCATCGGCATGAATACTAAAAGGAATCCGTTGAACTTCGATTTCACGATAAATCAAACAAATCTTAGGGGGGTAAATTCAACTAAATAGCTATGGATTAAAATTAACAGCAACTTAAACTGGAAGAAACACATAGAAAATGTTGTGGGGAAGGCGAACTAAAGACTACGTTTTATTGGCAGAACAGATATACTAGACAGACTGCCTACACTTAGCTTGTCCGTCCTATTTGGGGGTACTGCTGCGCTTTACGGGATCCTTACCAGATAGGATTAACGCAGTACATCGACAAAGTGTAAAGAAGAGCGGCACGTTTTGTATTATCGAGAAATAGTAGGGAACATTCAGCAGGAACGAATTTGTACGCTTCCTAACATCCCTAGCGCCAATGGCTTTCAAGCAGTAGCAACACCGGGCCCCGTCAGATCAAGCGCTGTCAGACTTGTTTAGCAGCTGGATGGGTGCCCGTGCAGGTCCAGTGAGCGCTTTTGGCAAGCCGGCTGAACTCAGTCGTGGTGAGACCAATTAAGCAGCTACTTAACACACAAGTGGCGGCTCCGGTGACGAAAGCTGCTAACGGCCGGGACAGCGATGTGCTGACCACGTGCTCCTCCATATCGGCATCCATTGATGCCTATAGGGTCAGGATGACACGGCAGTCAGTCGGTACCGTTGAACCTATAGAGGCCTGTTCGGACGGAGTCCAGTTCTCAACATTCTTAGCTGATGGACTGTGTGTCCCTAATCTGGTCACTGTGTGACGATAGCTGAAATTTTGAATGACCGCAGAATACCGTTATAAGAGTTATAATAATGTTACTCATAACGTAAATGGAATTTTTTTCGACCAGCAAGTTGCAAATCACAGTTCAAGAAGTCCTTCAGAAGGCAACATCAGAAGAGAGGTGAAAACACAAAAGGCTATCAGTCTTCAACTACAGAGCTGATTCGACTGATTTAACTGGTAGTTGCACAAATTTGGAATTTTATATGAACTTCAAATATAAAGGAGTTTGTTACGGACACTCGTAGGTGCCTTGTGCCGAACGGAGCGGGAGATGATGGTGTTCGGCAGTTTTTTATTATCTTAAAATGGTTCAAATGGCTCTGAGCACTATGCGACTTAACTTCTGAGGTCATCAGTCGCCTAGAACTTAGAACTAATTAAACCTAACTAACCTAAGGACGTCACACACATCCATACCCGAAGCAGGATTCGAACCTGCGACCGCAGCAGTCGCGCGGTTCCGGACTGTAGTGCCTAGAAACGCACGGCCACTCAAGCCGGCTATTATCTTAAGATGTGATTCCCATGTGTCGGATGCGTTGCGCAGAAGGTGCGGAGATTAGTATGAAACTGACGGTTCCGTTCCATTACACGGGAGTGGAGCCTTAATGACGGTTCCGGTTTTTGAAGGTGATTGTTATAATTTAGCACAGGTGGGTTTGACATTTCGGTGGCAGTTTTATGTTACGTGGCTGAGCTTATAGCTAGCTGGAGGAGGTGTTGATTCAGTAAACAGGAGTGTCTAGGTAAATTGCAGTGAGAATAAATATTTTCTTTTATATTTAACATGAAGTGTGTCGGGTTGGGTGACCATTTTCACTGTCGTCGTTTTGAAGCTCTTGTTTCTGAAGTTCCGATGATGTTACAATGAGTCGTCTGGGGAGTTCAGAGGAGACCATTCACGGTGTTTCCTGTCCAATGATCGGATCAACATTCTGCCTTGCCCATCTTTCTCACTATTATAGTACAAACTTAGATGTAACGAATGACTGTCTAGTACGATGCAATTGCAAGCATCTTCGAGAAATCGAAGTCCAAAGTCTCACGAGGCTGCTGAATATCATACGACATCCCCATCCGTCGAGCTGCGACATTAAGGGAACCGCCTAAGATGGGGCACCAGAAGTCAGCATGAACTGCATTCCGGTCGCTCATTTAAGAAACAAAAAAAAAAAAAAAAAAAAAAAAAAATGAGACACTCATATTGCTAAGATGAATCTTGTTTGTTCGGAAAGGTACAATAATAAAGACAATAATGAAGGTGTACTTGTGGTGTGGTAGTATTATATCGTTTATTTAGGGACTGATACCCTCGTGGCGAGGTGGTAGTATATCGCTTATTTAGGGACTGATATGTTCTTCAGTCTATATATAGATTGTCATTCACAGTCAGTCTTGGAAGGACAGTTAGATTCAGCTGCTGCGATTTAATTGAGAAGAACAGCCAGAATTTCAGCAGGTGTGCATTATTTCGTTTGCCACCTATGTTGAAATTATTTCAAAAATGGTTCAAATGGCTCTGAGCACTATGGGACTTAACTGCTATGGTCATCAGTCCCCTAGAACTTAGAACTACTTAAACCTAACTAACCTAAGGACATCACACACATCTATGCCCAAGGCAGGATTCGAACCTGCGACCGTAGCGGTCACGCGATTCCAGAATGTAGCGCCTAAAACCGCACGGCCACTCCGGCCGGCGAGATTTATTTCGTATATGTTGGAGTCCCGTGTCGAGAAGCAGAGGAATCAACCTCAGCTAAATACTAGGCCAACAGTAACAACATTGCGAGAATAAAGCTTCCTGGGTTTGTTGAAAGAATCATCCCTGTTTTCTACAGCAATAAGTAAATCAGCATTTCAGTGCTGCAGAAAATACTGCAAACTGCGTCCGAGGAGTGGCGGCAAGGAGCTACCTGCCAGGAATTTCCGACAGTGGTTCGCGAACGTTACAGTTGTAAGTTTCTCTCTAAATTTTATTTCTGTCTGAAATTTAGTCCAGCTTTACAAAACCTAATATGAACCGAACTGTTAACTGATCTGAAAGCAGCTTGACTTTGTATTAAATGCACAACGGAAGTAAAACAATTATCTGGCCCTACTTAAAATGTCCACTTACCTAGCGTTTTTACAATATTATTGCAGATTTCTCGAAAGCACAACAGCAATAGGCAAGCAGGCAGCGGCTAAGCCTGATTTCTGTTCCTAAATACATGTTCAAACTGTTGCATGTGGTAATGCGTAATGATAAACAGTGGGGTGGGGAGAGTAACAATTCTTTTGAAATTATATGCAAAGAAAACGATTTTAGAATGAAATATATATTCAGAAAGACTGAGTAATACTTCGCGTCATCTTTACACGCAACATGAGTCTGAACAATACTATGCTTAACAAGGTTAACAATGGTTGTAAAAACTTGAGAAATCTTGACAGAGAATTTCTATAAAAATCAAACAGCTTAATGAACTAATATTCAAATCCATGGCTCAGGGAAGTGAGGTGATCTTCCTCTCACCTCTGAGCAAGTTAACTAGCTGACAATAACCATTCCTAGCTGCGCAATGCTGCAGTCATACCTCAACCTTCTTCTCTTCAAAAATAATGACATTATTCAAAATACTGTATATATTCCTTTCACCTTTCAATATGTACATGATATTCATCTTTGCTGTCCTTTCTTCATCTAACAGATACAATTATACATCGACAAAGCACTACTAAATACGTCCATCATCATTCATACAAAGAAGTGTCGCTGAGGCAAACGTGCCTTCGAGCGATGCTCGAGGTTTTCGCAATTTCTGTATTTCGAATGTTTCTACAATCGGTATCATCCAAACGAATGCACCACATTTTCCTGAAGAATAAACATAATAAAATATAAGAATGAATTGGTATAAGAATGAAATATAAGAATTTGAAAGGTTAAAGCATTGTAACTACTGAAAATACCGTACACATACATATTATATAATAAATGCATGGAACTTCATGCAAAACCCAGACGTAATTTTACAATTAATGCAACGTCCTTGTAACCCCTAACTCGACAATTAACTTTCGTATAGTAAACTTGTACGGCCATGGGTAGATAAATTAAAAACGTAAAATAAAATAAAAAAGTAATAATCGCGTTTTGAACATTTGACGCATAACTGGACGTCCACGACACGAGCCGCTCCACTATCAGTCGGGCTAAGGGGACTGTGCGCTCAAAGCCATCTAAATTACGTTGAAAACTCTGACGGTCGTTTTCTCAGAAACGGCCGAGTATCTACGGATAAGCCAAGAGACGGATTCAGTCATTCCGGCTCCTCATCCACTGAGCGAAGCTCATGGGATATCAGGTTATGGCACCTGCCGTGTTCTCCTCGTGAGCAGTGTATCCTGATGTTAGAACCAACTATCCACGCCAATAATTTTCATTTTTGCTTGCTACCACACCACACAACCGAGAACTGGGTCACACGATGCAGTTCAAGTACTTGGGAAGCTTTCTGACAAAAGATCCGCACTGCATAAACGAAATTCGGGCAAGTATCCCCATGGCCAAAGCCGCATTCGACAAGAAGAGGACTCTGCTGACCGGAAAGTTGAGCTTGGACATATGGAAGAAACTGGTGAAGTGCTACGTCTGGAGCATTGCACTGTACAGAACAGAGACGTAGACCAGGAGAAAAATGGAGAAAAATTACCAGGAAAGTTTTGAAGCTTGGTGCCGAAGTAGAATACAGAACAAAAACTGGACAAAAAAATGGCTCTAAGCACTATGGGGCTTAACATCTGAGGTCATCAGTCCCCTAGACTTAGAACTACTTAAACCTAACTAACCTACGGACATCACACACATCCATGCCCGAGGCAGGATTCGAACCTGCGACCGTAGGAGCTGCGTAGTTCCGGACTGAAGCGCCTAGAACCGCTCGGCCACAGCGGCCAGCAAAACTGGACAGATAGGGTGACAAACGACAATATACTGAGAAGAACAGGAGAGAAGAAACTCAATCTGAATACAATTCTTCAGAGAAAGACCGACTGCATGGTACTCATACTTAGGTACGAGGGGTTCATACACGACGTCATTGAAGGGAACTACAGGGCGAGGAAGAAGAAGTATTCAACATCTGGATGAGATGAAAAATAGAAGGATATGCAGAAGACTGAATGAAGAAGCTGAGTAGGAAACACTGAGGTCAGAAATTCTTCATAGGAAGACATGGACCTGCCACTAGACAGAATATTACATAATAACAATAACCACATCTGTTCAGTGGTGAATGGCCTTGAAGAAACGTGCAGGAGAATCCTCTGCAGGCCGTAGCACTGCCAGCGACCCTCTGGTTCTGTGATGCAGGCCGGGCTGTTCTTATGCCGCTCGCAGACAGGCGGCTACCGGATAGCGAGGCGACTCGCACAGTGCGCTCATTACGAAAGCCATTTGCCGCCAGCCGGCTCGGACTGGCTTTAATTACAAGTCGTAAAACCTCCCTGGGACAAGTTTTTACGCAAATGAATCGATGCCGAAGTAGAAAAAGAAGGAGATAGCTCTGTTCGTAGCACAAATGGTCGAGAACGGACTTGTAAACTAGGAAAACTACAAAATGCATGCCAATTGTAACCCAGTCTTGTGCAAAATCGTCAAACGATACATCATTCCATCGTACACATCCGAATTACGCACATGTGTAGCACTCAGGTAATGGTATGGGTGGTATTTTGCATAGGTATGTTTTCGTACTCATACAATAACGGCTTTCCAAGGTCTGTTGTCTCACTTGTTGACGATTCTTTCGGGTTGTGTAGTCGTAGTCCATGAAAGTTTCATTTTGGTCCTAACGTTCCAACCAGAGCCGCGGTGGAAAACTTCCTGGTTCCGTCGAGTGTTGCTGACACAGACCAAAGTAACCCTGGACGAAACTTTAGGACCAAAAAAGCTTTCATGGATCACGACTGTACAACCCGGAAGGTTCACCGATTGCTTTCATACTGATTCCAACTAGTCTGTCAGGTATAGGAGAGACATCCTTGGAAATTGAGGCTCTAAGTTGAGCAGTGAGACGTTGTTGGATGGATTATAGGCAGAATGGGAAAAAACACTACACCATATGATGTCAGTGTAAATGTATGGCTATACTAGACTTCGAGCGTATTCCAAGGAAGTGTTACAAGATCATTACTATTCAGGACAAATCCAAATAACATACTTGCTGTCTGTTGTTTGGGACATGTCCGTAACAATAGACACCATACTCATCGTGCGATCAGTATGAACCTAGACGCAAAGGAATTAAACACAATATCTGCCAGTGTGCGTTGATATAAATGAATGGAGAAAGTTGAAAATTTGAGTAAGGCAGGGATTTTTTTTTTTTTTTTGTATTGTTCGTAGTGTTTGGTCTGGACGGACGTCACAAGACATCCGTTCAAGTTGATCGTTGATTCCGTTACTCAGTTTCATTTATTGTAGAGGGCGAGCAGGTCTCTGACCGAACACGCTGAGCTACCGTGCCGGCTAAACGTCCGTTCCGGTACCGGGAATCGAACTCGATTCGAACCTGGGTCTCGTGGTCACGAGGCTGATGCGATGAGCACTGCACCAAGTGGACACAGTGGTCATTGCAACTGCACGGAGTACCTTAGCATGTCCGAAAGAACACATACATCATTCATGATTAAGGCGAGGACGGCAAAAAATCTCTTCAGTGTAGATGCACACCGAGCACGAACTCTTAAGGGAATTGGCAAAATTCCACGAGTAATGAAGATAATGGTCAGGGGGCACTACATCAGTAATGTGTGGATAAGCTGAGAATTTGGATCTGACGGGAGACGTGCTAGGGTAGTCCATGCAGTTGCGATGAGCACTGTGTCCCGGGTTCGAATCCCGCTCAGGCACAGATCTTCAAATTTCCCCAGCGATTTAAATCAATGCCCGCTCGCAGCTAGTGTTTAATTCTTTTGTGGGTTAAATTAAATGACCTAACAGATAACATCAGAATCCTCATAAAGCTGCCTGAGAATGATTCTGTTGTATGGAGATAAATCGCAGAAAATTGTAGCGAAAGGAAGGAAGACCTGCAGGGATCGACGCTTGGTGCAGCGATCGTTGGCAGATAACCCTGATCAGAAATAACTGTAACGTATTTTGCATAAATAGGCGGAAAGATTCGTTATTGTACGATTACGCGATTGCCGAACAATCACTGCAAGCAGACAAATCCGTTAAATCTCTGGGAGGACGTATACAGACCGAAGTAATGGGATAGCGTTATACACATACACAGATGGCGAAAATATCGCGCACGTAAGATATAAAAGGGTGGTGCATTGGCGGAGCTGTCATTTGTACTCAGGTAAGGTTTTCGATATGATTATGACTGCACAACGTGAGTTGATAGACTTTAAACGCGAAATGGTATTTGGAGCTACACGAGTGGGACACAATATTTTCGAAATCGTCAGGGAATTCAATATTCCGAGATCCACAGTGTCAAGAATGCGCCGAGAATACCATATTTCAGGAATTTCCGCCAATCACGGAGAACACAGTGGCCGACGGCCTTCACTTAACGACGGAGAGCAGCGGCGTTTGCGTAGAGTTGTCAGCCCTAACAGACAACTAGCACTGCTGTAATAACTGCAGAATGCAATGTGGAACGTACGGCGAACATATCCGTTAGGACAGTGCGGCGAAATTTGGCGTTAGTGGGCTATGGCAGCAACTGACCGTCGTGAGTGTCTTTGCTAACAGCACGACTGGCTGTAGCGCCTCTCCTGTGTTCTAGACCATATCGGTTGGACCATAGACGACTGGAAACCCTTGGCTTGGTCAAAAAGGTCTCGACTTAAGCCGGTAAGGGCTGATGGTAGGATTCGATTGTGGCGTAGACACCAGGAAACCATGGTCCCAAGTAGTCAACAAGACACTGGGCAAGCTGGTGCTGGGCTATTTACATGCAGTGAACCGATCATTGACTCGAAATATAGGTATGTTCGTCTACTTGGAGACCACTGGCAGCCATCATGGACTTCATGTTCCCAAACAACCATCGAATTTTTATACATGACAATTCGATTGTCACCGGGGCGCAACTGTTCGCGGTTTGTTTGAGGAACATTCTGGACAATTCGAGTGAATAATTAGGCGACCCAGATCGCTCGACAAGAAACCCAGTGAACATTAATGGAACATAACCGAGAAGTTAATTCGTGCAAAAAATGCTGCACCGCAACACCTTCGCAATTGTGGACGGTTATAGAGGCAGCATAGCTCAATATTTCCGCAGGGGGCTTCAACAACCTGTTGAGTCCATGCGACGTCGAGTTACTGCACTACGGGAGGTCGATAGGATATTATGGGGTATCCCATGACTCTTTCAGCTCAGTGTAAAGAGATACGGCCACATAATACTAATCTTAGGAGATGCGGATGCCAAAAAGAGATTCGTTGGAAAAATCCTCAGAAAGTGTAGTCCGTCTAAGAAGTAGGTAGCTTTAAAAATCTTCATTCGGCCGTACCAGATATAATTAATAGATCAAATACAGAGGATTCATAGAAGAGCAGTGCGTTTCATCACAGGTTTTAGTAAGCTTCAAGGAGATGCTCATCCAGACGTAGTAGCACACGCTAGAAGAGAGGCATTTTGCATTACCATTAAAATTCCGAAAGCATATGTTCCTAGAGGAGTCAACCAATATTTTGCTGCCTCCTAGGTATATCCCAAAAAAAGACCGCGAAGGCAAGAACAAGGAGATTCTGTGTAGATTTCACTACTGGAAAGGGGTAGGGGGCAGGATAAATGTAGATACAGTGTATCGAAAAGGTTTGCCTGTGAAAAAGACTGAATCTATACATACACATTTGTGTGTCGATGAGTTTCAAAAATGTGAACCGGTTCATCAGAAGATAACACTTACATTCGCTCCTTAGGGAGCGTTGAAATTAAAACTGAGTGCCGTCGCGTAGTCGTTACGACACAGAGCTCGGGCTCGTAAGGAGCATGCTACAGATGCTAGTTCAGCCATTCATATTTTACACATGCTGTTCCTGTGTCATCCCCTTGTGCTTTGTTAAACCTCAGGTACCTTTCATGACAGAAGCAGCTGAAATGTCGACCTATCCGCATGCTCTAAACACATTAGAGCGTAGGCATTTCCAATCATACGGCGAAACGTGTGAAAGCGGAGTACAACGGCACATGAGAAAGTTACCAGCGTGCAGCTCTGGCGCTAGGGGCGCCTTATCGGCCCTGCTGCTACTGGCCCGGGGAATGACGAAAGTGTCTTCCGGAACCGCTCTCTGCCCTGCGAGAGCGGAGGGCACGACCTGCATCGAGGGCACTGTTTGTAAACACCGACACGTGGATGCGGGCGTGGCCGTGCCGCCGCTGCCAATGCGGGCCCAGGCCGGCTACCACGTGCCGCTCCAGCACTGCAGCTCTCCTGGACACTCCGCTGGGACCTAATGTGTGCGTCGAACGACTGGAGGCCGCACTGTGCTACCCACAGACTTCGACGAGCTGCGGTGTGCTACCTGAGGCCGACTCGAAAGCGTCTCCTGCCAAAGGATTTAGGTCATCAAGCTTCCCATTTTCGAGAAAAAAGAATGAGGTCAAAGGTCATAACACAGGGTATGTTTCGGACGCATTAAATCGTTAGAACACTCAGATATAAAAATAGTTTATGCATATGAGGCACAAAATATAACAGTTTCCGAGAAACTCAGCTTGCCCTTTTCTCACATGACACACTGCGAACTATGGATGGAAGGTACCAGGCAGATTCCATATTTCTAGATTTCTGAAAGGTTTGACAGGGTGCCTCACTGCAGACTGTTAAAGAAGGTACTAGCATAGGGAATATGTACGCAGAAACGTGAGTGCCTCGAAGACATGTTAAGTTATAGAACCCGTTGTGTTGTTCTCGATGGTGAAAGTTCATGAGAGACAAGGGTATCGTCAGGGAGGCCCAGGGAAGTATGAGAGGCCCGCTGTTATTCTCTGTAGACATAAATGATTGACGGACAAGTTGGGCAAGAATATGTGGTTGTTTACTGGCGGTGCTGTGGTGTACAGTCAGGTGTCGTCTTTGAGTGACTGTAGGAGGATACAAGATGACTTAGACAAAAAAATCCCAGTTGGTGTGAGGAATGACAGCTAGCTCTAAATCTAGAAAAAATGTAATTTAATTCGGATAAGTTGGTGTTGTTGTTGTGGTCTTCAGTCCTGAGACTGGTTTGATACAGCTCTCCATGCCACTCTATCCTGTGCAAGCTGCTTCATCTCCCAGTACCTACTGCAACCTACATCCTTCTGAATCTGCTTAGTGTATTCATCTCTCGGTCTCCCTCTACGATTTTTACCCTCCACGCTGCCCTCCAATACTAAATTGGTGATCCCTTGATGCCTCAGAACATGTCCTACCAACCGATCCCTTCTTCTAGTCAAGTTGTGCCACAAACTTCTCTTCTCCCCAATCCTATTCAATACCTCCTTATTAGTTATATGATCTACCCATCTAATCTTCAGCATTCTTCTGTAGCACCACATTTTGAAAGCTTCTATTCTCTTCTTGTCCAAATTATTTATCGTCCATGTTTCACTTCCATACATGGCTACACTCCATACAAATACTTTCAGAAATGACTTCCTGACACTTAAATCTATACTCGATGTTAACAAATTTCTCTTCTTCAGAAACGCTTTCTTTCCCATTGCCAGTCTACATTTTATATCCTCTCTACTTCGACCATCATCAGTTATTTTGCTCCCCAAATAGCAACTCCTTTACTACTTTAAGTGTCTCATTTCCTAATCTATTTCCCTCAGCATCACCCGACTTAATTCGACTACATTCCATTATCCTCGTTTTGCTTTTGTTGATGTTCATCTTACATCCTCCCTTCAAGACACTGTCAATTCCGTTCAACTGCTCTTCCAAGTCCTTTGCTGTCTCTGACAGAATTACAATGTCATCGGCGAACCTCAAAGTTTTTATTTCTTCTCCTTGGATTGTAATACCTACACCGAATTTTTCTTTAGTATCCTTCACTGCTTGCTCAATATACAGATTGAATAACATCGGGGAGAGGCTACAACCCTGTCTCACTCCCTTCCCAACCACTGCTTCCCTTTCATGTCCTTCGACTCTTATAACTACCATCTGGTTTCTGTGCAAATTGTAAAAGCCTTTCGCTCCCTGTATTTTACCCCAGCCACCTTCAGAATTTGAGAGTATTCCAGTCAACATTGTCAAACGCTTTCTCTAAGTCTACAAATGCTAGACACGTAGGTTTGCCTTTCCTTAATCTAGCTGCTAAGATAAGTCGTAAGGTCAGTATTGCCTCACGTGTTCCAATATTCCTACGGAATCCAAACTGATCTTCCCCGAGGTCGGCTTCTAACAGTTGTTCATTCGTCTGTAAAGAATTCGCGTTAGTATCTTGCAGCTGTGACTTATTAAACTGATAGTTCGGTAATTTTCACAACTGTCAGCACCTGCTTTTTTTGGGATGGGAATTATTATATTCTTCTTGAAGTCTGCGGGTATTTCAGCTGACTCATACATCATGCTCACCAGATGGTAGAGTTTTGTCAGGACTGGCTCTCCCAAGGCCGTCAGTAGTTCTAATGGAATGTTGTCTACTCCCGGGGCCTTGTTTCGACTCAGGTCTCTCAGTGCTCTATCAAACTTCACGTAGTATCGTATCTCCCATTTCATATTCATCTATATCCTATTCCATTTCCATAATATTGTTCTCAAGTACATCGCCCTTGTATAGACCCTCTATATACTCCTTCCACATTTCTGCTTTCCCTTCTTTGCTTAGAAGTTGGTTTCCATCTGAGCTCTTGATATTCAAACAAGTGGTTCTATTTCCTGAAAATGCATGTTTAATTTTCCTGTAGGCAGCATCTATCTTACCCCTAGTGAGATAAGCCTCTACATCCTTACATTTGTCCTCTAGCTATGCCTGCTTAGCCATTTTGCACTTCCTATTGATCTCATTTTTGAGACGTTTGTATTCCTTTTTGCCTGCTTAATTTACTGAATTTTTATATTTTCTCCTTTCGTCTATTAAATTCAATATTTCTTCTGTCATCCAAGGATTTCTACCAGCCCTCGTCTTTTTACCTACTTGATCCTCTGCTGCCTTCACTACTTCATCTCTCGAAGCTACCCATTCTTCTTCTACTGTATTTCTTTCCTCCATTGTTGTCAATTGTTCCCTTATGCTCTCCCTGAAACTCTGTACAACCTCTAGTTTAGTCAGTTTATCCAGGTCCCATCTCCTTAAATTCCCACCTTTTTGCAGTTTCTTCAGTTTTAATAGTAGGAAAAACAAATCCATAATTTTCGGGTACAGCATTAGTAGTGTCCTGCTTGACAAAGTCTTACAGTTTAAGTATTAGTGTTTAACGTTGCAAAGCGATATGAAATGGAACGAGCGTGTGGGGTCTGTCACAGGGAATGTGAATGGTCGACTTCGATTTGTTGAGAGAATTCTGGGAAAGTTTGGTTCATCTGCAAAGGAGACTGCATACAGGACGCTAGGGCGACCCATTCTTGAGTACTGCTCGAGTGTTTGGAATCTGTACCAGATCAGGTTAACGGAATATATCGAACCAATTCAGAGGCGGGCTGCGAGATTTGCTACCTATAGGTTCGTACGACAGCCAACGGCCTTGCCGCAGTGGTAACACCGGTTCCCGTCAGATCACCGAAGTTAAGTGCTGTCGGGCTGGGCTAGTACTTGGATGGGTGACCATCTGGTCTGCTGAGCTCTGTTGGCAAGCGGGATGCACTCAGCCCTTGTGAGGCAAACTGAGGAACTACTTGATTGAGAGGCAGCGGCTCCGGTCTCGTAAACTGACATACGGCCGGCAGAGCGGTGTGCTGACCACATGTCCCTCCATATCCGCATCCAGTGACGCCTGTGAGCTGAGGAGGACACGGCAGCCGGACGGTACCGTTGGGCCTTCCAAGGCCTGTTGGACGGGGATAAATTAGGTTCGAACAACACGTAAGTGGAAAGGAGATGGTTTGGGAACTCAAATTCTGATCCCTAGAGGGAAGGCAACATTCCTTTCGAAGAACATCATTGAGAAAATTTCGAGAACCAGGAATTTGAAGCTGGCTGCAGAACGACTCTGTTGCCTCCAAAATACATTGCTCATAAGAACCCTGAATATAAGAAATTAGAGCTTATACGGAGGCACACAGACAGTTGTTTTTTTCTTGTTCTGTTTGAGAGTGGAACAGGGAAGGAAATGACTGTTAGTAGTACGGGGTACCCTCCACCACGCTCCGTAAGATGGTTTGGGGAGTATCAGTACAGATGTAGATATAAATGTAGATAGCTGAAGTAGGGTGTGCGAATTCTGAATTTAGTCGCGGCATCCTTGATCAACTCTGAAGCAAAGACATCTCCCTCTAACGTAATAACGTGTGGTTACCTCTCCCTGAAGATCTAGGGTGAACCAGTGCACTGTACCATGTCCTGAGACCAAGCGTCTTTCCTTCTCTTCTGAAAATATAGCTAATCTTGCCAGTACAAGATTCTCAGCAGCCAGTAACAGTATACTATTTATCTCCAGTAACTTACATGCTACCACTTTTGCCTGCTATCTGTATTGTGTCTCTGATTTCCCGCCTTGGAGCGTCCTTGATGGCTCCAAATAGCCTTAAGCTTAGCAACGTAGAAGTCATTACGTCATCAATACATGACACTGTAGTCATTGCTGAGCGGCACATGAGGTGGTGTAAGGACCGACACCACTGGACGATCAATGAATAAACTTTGTGCTCTGCCTTACGGCAGGTCTTATCATGGGGGAAGCCTCGTCAGAGAGGTCCACCGCATGAGTGGTGGTTTCCCGTTGTCTTCCACTGATGATGATGAAATGATAATGAGGACAACACAACACCCAGTCCCTGAGCGGAGAAAATCTCCGACTCAGCCGGGAATCGAACCCGAGCCCCTTGGCGTGACAGACCGCCACGCTGACCACTCAGCTATTGGGGCGGACATCAATGAATGAGAACGACTGATATGGACTGATGAATTACGTTATACCCCATGGCAATCCGACACAAGGTTAGAGAGTGCTTCCCTTATAGCACTTATGAAAACGCTAAACGCGGAATGATATGAAAACATTTTACAGCACTGTGTTGTGTACTGTTGAGGAACATTTCGGAAAGGACGATTGTCTATATCAGAATGCGAAAGCTGCCTGTCATAAAGTAGCTTCTTTGAGACGGTAGTTTGTGGACAATAACATCTCTGAAATAGACTGGCCTACCCAGAGTCCCGACCTGAAGGGAACATCTTTGGGATGAGTTAGAACATCAACTTAACTCCAGGCCACACTACATTTTCTGATTTTGGTTCTTGATTCTGCCATTCCTCCACAGACACTCAGACAACTCACTGAAAGTGCCTGTAGTAAAATTCGAGCTGTCAAAGCTGAAGGGTGGAGAACTGCATGTTAATGTCCACTAATAAGTGTCAGACAGTTTTTTATCAGATAGTGTTCAATATCTTCCATCGAACTCCACGAGGTATAAAAATAGGTTTCTCAAACTATGAAATACAAAAATTCGATACTATTAAGTTCTTGGAACTACAAATACACTCCTGGAAATGGAAAAAAGAACACATTGACGCCGGTGTGTCAGACCCACCATACTTGCTCCGGACACTGCGAGAGGGCTGTACAAGCAATGATCACACGCACGGCACAGCGGACACACCAGGAACCGCGGTGTTGGCCGTCGAATGGCGCTAGCTGCGCAGCATTTGTGCACCGCCGCCGTCAGTGTCAGCCAGTTTGCCGTGGCATACGGAGCTCCATCGCAGTCTTTAACACTGGTAGCATGCCGCGACAGCGTGGACGTGAACCGTATGTGCAGTTGACGGACTTTGAGCGAGGGCGTATAGTGGGCATGCGGGAGGCCGGGTGGACGTACCGCCGAATTGCTCAACACGTGGGGCGTGAGGTCTCCACAGTACATCGATGTTGTCGCCAGTGGTCGGCGGAAGGTGCACGTGCCCGTCGACCTGGGACTGGACCGCAGCGACGCACGGATGCTCGCCAAGACCGTAGGATCCTGCGCAGTGCCGTAGGGGACCGCACCGCCACTTCCCAGCAAAATAGGGACACTGTTGCTCCTGGGGTATCGGCGAGGACCATTCGCAACCGTCTTCATGAAGCTAGGCTACGGTCCCGCACACCGTTAGGCCGTCTTCCGCTCACGCCCCAACATCGTGCAGCCCGCCTCCAGTGGTGTCGCGACAGGCCTGAATGGAGGGACGAATGGAGACGTGTCGTCTTCAGCGATGAGAGTCGCTTCTGCCTTGGTGCCAATGATGGTCGTATGCGTGTTTGGCGCCGTGCAGGTGAGCGCCACAATCAGGACCGCATACGACCGAGGCACACAGGGCCAACACCCGGCATCATGGTGTGGGGAGCGATCTCCTACACTGGCCGTACACCACTGGTGATCGTCGAGGGGACACTGAATAGTGCACGGTACATCCAAACCGTCATCGAACCCATCGTTCTACCATTCCTAGACCGGCAAGGGAACTTGCTGTTCCAACAGGACAATGCACGTCCGCATGTATCCCGTGCCACCCAACGTGCTCTAGAAGGTGTAAGTCAACTACCCTGGCCAGCAAGACCTCCGGATCTGTCCCCCATTGAGCATGTTTGGGACTGGATGAAGCGTCGTCTCACGCGGTCTGCACGTCCAGCACGAACGCTGGTCCAACTGAGGCGCCAGGTGGAAATGGCATGGCAAGCCGTTCCACAGGACTACATCCAGCATCTCTACGATCGTCTCCATGGAGAATAGCAGCTTGCATTGCTGCGAAAGGTGGATATACACTGTACTAGTGCCGACATTGTGCATGCTCTGTTGCCTGTGTCTATGTGCCTGTGGTTCTGTCAGTGTGATCATGTGATGTATCTGACCCCAGGAATGTGTCAATAAAGTTTCCCCTTCCTGGGACAATGAATTCACGGTGTTCTTATTTCAATTTCCAGGAGTGTAGCTCATAATTGGAAAACGATGACTAATATTAATGAAGTACCTTAGTTCACCTACATTTAGAGCAGGCATGATTACTAATATAAAGTGTTTAAAAAATAAACTAGTGTTATCTACCTATTACCATTCAGTAATGAGATATGAAATTATTCTTGGGAAACACAGGGATAGTATTTTTTGAAGATAGACCTGTTATAAGAATTTTAGAACATTCCGGAGACAATATATATATATATATATATATATATATATATATATATATATATATATGTGTGTGTGTGTGTGTGTGTGTGTGTGTGTATAGGATGTCCCATTTATCTTGACCCCTCTAAATAGCTGTTTGTCCACATACAAATTACACAATGTCTCAACCAAATGTTCTTTAGCCGTCAGGGGGACACCAATCAGCATGATTCCCATAGTTGTAGCTTTGTTTTTTACGAAGGTATGAACAGCGGTTTGACTTTTTTAAATGGCACCCTGTATTTTTTGTTCGGTGATTGATTTCCTCTCCTAAAGACTTATTCAGAAATGTATCACAGTGTACCATTCACTGAAACACAATGTTATTAATTACATAACACAAAATTGACGCTGACGGTCCCAGCGCTTAGTGCAGGTACCCGCGGTAATGGAACACATCCACGTGCTGACATTGACAGAGAACAAATGTAATCATAAGTAGAATGCACGCCCGTCATTCCGTCAACCGTCGTCAGTTGAAAAGTTGTGTCAGCAGAGTGTACACCAACGAAGAGAAGGTAGAAATTCTACTCATCTATGGGGAATGTAAGTTAGCAGAACAGTAAGTGCAATACTGTTTTCTTATGCACGCGTAAATTTAGTACAGTAGGTTAGTCCCTTTAAATACTGTTGTGTGGAGTAGGCATATAGTAAAGACTATCTTCCTACAAACTGCATCGACATAGCATTTCTTTTATTGTTGTTGTTGAAGGTTGGCGATATGCTACGCAGGCAACGGAACTGTACAGACAGCGATATTCGGACAAAAACCCACCTTCCCGATGGATGTTTTCTGGTTTTGTTGCGACGCTTTAGGAAGCGGGAAGATTTAACCCACGATAACACAATCGTCGTAGCACTCGCACAGACAAAGCTGCCGAAGTTACTGTTCTCGCTTCCGTTGCTATGAGTCCACATGTGAGATCACGACAGCTTGAACACGATATTAGCATCGTATTCTTATACGTCACCGGTTCCATCCTTCCCATGTACTCCTACATCGAGAATTGCTTGGGAATGATTTCCAGAATCATGTACAGCTCTGTAAGTGGGCACAGCAGCAAATCCTCGCCAACCCGAACTTTTTCTCCAATGTTCCACTTACTGATGAATGTTCCTTCTCAAACAAAGGATAGGTAAATATAAGAAACATGCATTATTGGTCCAGTGATAACCCACCATGGCTTAGACAGGGGGAACATCAGCGTCAATGGAGAGTTAACGTCTGGTGTGGGATGCTTTGTACTACAATTATTGGCCCTTATTTTATCAATGGTAATCTAAACGGCACAGCGTATGCCAACATCCTCAGACAAATTCTTCCTTCTCTTCTGGATGAAGTGCCGCTTTGAATGCTTATGTGGTATCAACACTATGGATGCCCTACACATGATGCCTTGCTCGCCCATCGTGTTCTGAACGGAAGGTATCCTGCCAGGTGGATTGGTCGAGGAGGAACAGTTACTTGGCCTGCTAGGTCTCCTGATTTAAATCCTCTGGACTTTTTTCTTTGGGGATGCAATAAAGATGTTGTTCATCGCGATATTCCAACAAGTCCAGAGGACACGCGGGAACGTATCGTGCTTGCTTGTAATTCTCTTCAGCAGGCAACACTGGAAGCAATCAATAATTCTTTCATTCAACGAGTGCACCAGTGTATCGGTGTCCAGGGTCACCACTTTGAGCAGCTTTGAATGTTCTACTCCTGAGCAATGGTACAGGAGAGTCAAAGTCAATTTTGTGTTATGTTTTTTCTTGGTTTTCATTTATTTTCTGACAACTTCAGCAGTTGGACGAGTTTGTGATCCTGCGCTGAAAGCCAGTGTTGTGTTTTTTAATTAATAACGTTGTGTTGCAGTGAATGGTACACTGTTATACATTTTTTAATAGGTCTTTAGGAGAGGAAATGAATTACCGAATAAAAAATACAATGTGCCACTTAAAAAATTCGTACCGCTGTTCATATCTTTGTAAAAACAAAGCTACAACGAAGGCAATCTTGCTGATTGGTATCCCCCTGACGGCTAACGAACATGTGCTTGAAACATTTTGTAATTTGCATCTGGACAAATAGTTATTTAGGGTGGTCAAGATAAATGGGACACCTTATATATATAGTGAGAGAGACTGTGTGTGTGTGTGTGTGTGTGTGTGTGTGTGTGTGTGTGTGTGTGTGTGTTTGTGTGTGTGTGCGTCCAGTATCTCCTCCAAAACTCCTGGATGCATTTCAATCAAATTCTGCGCACAAGCAGCACACTTCATGACTGTTAGCAATATGGGGGTTAGAACCTTATAGCTCCCAAATGAGTGCAGGTGCGGGCGATAACCTAATGTGTAGGTATCGACCTGCCTTGTCGACCAGAGAGGGGGACAGGAGGAGATGAATAGGGAGAAGTGGGGAGGAGGAGAGGGGAAGGAGAGATGGCAATGGAGATGGACAGAGAGCGAAGAAAGGAGGATGAGAGGAACAGCGACGAAGGGGGGGGGGGGGGATGATGAGATGGGCAGGGAAGTGGGGAAAAGACATAGAAGGGAGGAGAGAATGGCCAGAGGACGAGGTGTAGATGGACAGTAAGGTGTGGAAGGATGAGGTGAACAAATAGACAGGGGGAGAAAGTATATACAAATCCTTTATGACCACCTGTACTGATCTTTTCTCAAAAAAGAGCGAAGACCATGAATATAAAATCAGAAGCAGAGAAAAGTCTACAAACTTCACTACATGAAGGAATCAGATACGTGGATGGGAATGTATTCAGCAACTGGCCAGATGACGTGTAAGGAATGTTGTGGATTTAAGATTTATTAAAGGACTTCCTGTAGCGCAACTCCTACTCTATTGAAGAATACCTTCATAGGAACTCTAAAATTTAATGTCTTCGGATAATTTCATAAATATAATTATTCCTATAATAATGTAGCCTCTTGTACTGTTAAGTCCTTTTTACTGTATTGTTCTTGAATTAAATTAAACGCACAACACTGCTGTCTTCCCACATCCTTGAGAGCACTTTCTGTGGGATCATTGGAATATGACTGATGGAACGCATTCTTATACGACCCTATCCTTAATGTCGTGAATTTTCAGGCTTTCATCTAAATAACGAAACATGTATATTATTAAGAATGACAATGAAGTATTACTTTGCCTGTTCCACTTTCGGAGCGTCAATAGTCGCATTTGATATTGTCTTGTGATGTGCAGGCGCCTACGACTGCTTGAGTGCCATCAAACGTAAGATCCCGCCGGATGCAGAATGAGAGCCGTCTTCGCTTCTCTGTAAATGCATACAGGCTGGCTTTGTAATCAGCCAGACAGCGAAAGGCCCCACACAGCAGGTTCAGGGCCCAAAATTAAACAAGTGAACGGCCACTGCTGTGTAGGTGCACTCTACGAGTTTTACAGCGGCGGCAGTACAGCATAACGGCCTCGCGGAGAACCTGACGCTTAATTTAGCGCCCGCTGCTGCTGATAGCCGGCTCTTCCACTCACTTTAGAGACCCTGCAGCGCCTCCACTTCATGAGGCGCAGAGGTTGACTAACAGGCCTTTGTTACCTCTGGCCTTTGTCGATCCACGCAGCTTACGACCAGTAATACCAAAACTTGAACTGCGTCTGTACTGGCTAGTTCTTAGCAAACAAAACCGCGTAAGACGTTGTTAATAGGGAGACACTGTCAAAAGCGAAAGGTGTGTCAGCTGCACCGTAACCAAGGGTGATAGGAATTTATTGACACTAACAGACGCAGTTTTGTAAAGACCACCAATATTTAATTATACACTGCCAGAAAAACAATTAGTGGACCTGGAGAGACGACGTCGATTTTCAACCGATGATGACATATGCCACATGGGGGAAAGTACAGGGTGTACATAGTCCGGGAACACTTTCAATCATTTATTGCACAAGAACCAAACATTGTACAGATATTACACATATGTCATTTTGTATACCGCCATAGCGTAGTTTGGTAATTTGCCGATAGTCAGCGCTAGTCGCAAACAGGTAAGGCCTTTTACCACTGGCAAAACAAATTCGTTGCGACGGGTTGCTTGTGCCCGGCAAAGAGAAGCGGACTTCCCAGTGTGAGTGAAGTGAATGTGGAGCGCGTGCGTGAGACATTCATGTTATGTCCTAGCCAGTAATGCCACCCGAGCCCGCTGCCAAAAGGTTGGCAGTATCAAAGTCCGGACGCCGTCCGCATAAGCAGCGCCAGCGAGACAGCAAATCGCCGCAAGTCTGCGCGCGCCACCGCTGGCTTCTGGCTTCTTAAGCGCTGGAGTCGCGAGCGCTAGGACAGTTCTGTATTCGCCGCTCAGTTGTATACTCGCCACCGATTTGTGTACTTGCTAGTCAGTTGTGTGTTCATCGCAGCAGAGTTGTTGTTTGTCGTCAGCCGACGCTGACCTAGCCGCTCCGACTCGAACTAGACAGATTTTTGTAGACACCGAGTTCACTACTGTGTTTCTGTATCTTCATGAATAAAGATAAGTACCGACTTATTTAATCCGAGTGTTTGGGGTTTCATCTTTCTGTTTACTGTTCCAGCGGACCGGTCGGCCCGCTATTAAAAGTGTGGCGGTGACTTCGTAAGCCATTTCTACAGCCAAGTGTTTGTCGCTACGAACACGGCCACAAAAATTCATAAGGAGGCCAAAGAAATCGGTGCGTCGTGCATCCCGTGAACTCGAAATGGCTCCAATGACAGTTGGAAAGTCCTGCAACAGAAGCTGTCTATGAAACCATTGAAATTGGAGCTAGAGCAGAAGCTCAATGGCGACGACAAAGACAAGCGTTTTGAGTTTTGTTCGCAGATGCAACAATTGAATGAGGATGGGGATGGCATTGTTGATCACTTTAACTTTTAGAGACGAAGTCACTTTTCACACTAATGGGAACGTGAACAGGCATAATTGTCGAATCTGGGGTATAAAGCATCCACACGAATGAATTGAATTTGAGCATGATTTCCCAAAGGTAATTATTTTTTGTGCCTTGTCACGTCGAAAACTGTACGGGCCATTCTCCTTCGCCCAGAGCACTGTCACTGGATATTCCTACTTGGGCATGTTGCAGCAATGGCTGATGCCTCAAATGCAACCGGCCTCTCCGTTCATCTTTCAGCAGGATGGGGCTCCACTCATTTTCGTCGTGAAGTTCGTGGGTACCTGAACACGGATCTGCCGTATCGATGGATCAGCCGCGCTACAGAAGGGGACAGCTGTTTCATGAAATGGCCTCCCCCGACCATCAAATCTCACTCCGTGTGACTTTTTTCCTGTGGGGACACATTGAAGATATGGTGTACTGCCTCTACCACGTGGTGTAGCAGCTTTCCGGGAGAGAATACGGGAAGCAACTGCCACAGTCGACGATGCCATGCTGGGACGGGTATGGCAAGAATTCGATTAGGCGTATTGACATCTTCCGGGTCACTCATGGTTCACATATCGAATGATTGTAAAAAAAAAACTTTCAGAGTTTCTCTTGAAAATGCAGTATGTATGACATCTGTACAATGTTTAGCTGTTGTGCAATAAATAATTGGAAGTGTTCCCGGACTTTATGTACACCTGTATATGTATTGATAACTTTTGCAACGTCGTCTGCGAACGTATAGCGTAGTGGCATAGCTACCAGAGCGCCGTCTGTGTCTATCCTGTCATAAGGAACGCTCACAGCCAGAAGGCTCAGTGCAGTGCAAACGTGTGAAGCGAGCAGGTAAACATGGCGGAGAGACGCACTCGTGCTTCCTACAGCTAAATGAGAGTGTTTAAATGGGCTCAAATTGCAGCTCTCCGAGTGGCGGGGTCGCCCTTTAAGAGCATTGCCGCACAAGTTAGATGTGCGGCGCCTGTTGTGCAATGATGCTGATGTCACTGGTCACGTGAACATTCTAACAGCCGTAGACGAGGTTCTGGTCGTCCACGCACCACAGGCGTCCGCCAGGATCGCAGAATCGTAAGTGCAGCAGTGGCAGATCGTACAGCTACCACAGCACAGATAAGACGACTTGTGAGCCCAGGCGTGTCTACATGAACTGCTGCGAATCGGTTATTAGCAGTTGGACTATGGACACGCTCACCTCTGTCCCGTCTTCCACGCAATCCGCAGCATCAGGATGCACGGATCACTTGGAAGATAGAATGGCGCGCCGTTGTCTTCAACGTTGAAAGCAGATTCGGACTGCCTGCAAATGGTGGTCGCCTGCTTGTTCGACGAATACCTGGTGAGTGCTGTCTCGTAAAGGGCATTCGTCCAAGACACGCTGGTCCCACCCCAGACATTATGGTCTGGGGTACCATAGGTTACAACTCTCGTTCACCTTTGGAGATTTGAAGGGGACGCTAACTGGCGCTTTGTACGTGCAGAATGTTGTTGGGCCCGTTCTTTTGCCGTTCTCGCAAGTGGGCGATGTGTTGTTCCATCAGGATAAAGCTCGCCCAAACACTGCCCGTGAAACTCAATGTGCTCTGCAAGACGTGCAACAACTTCCCTGGCCAGCACGATTTTTGGACTTGTCTTCCCCTCGAGCACGTGTAGCATGTGACGGGACGAGCAGTGACTCGTGCGACTCGACAAGCAACAGCTCTTACAGAACCACGTGAATATTTCGAGCAGGAGTGTATAACGTATCCCAGAACAGTATTCGCCATCTGTACGATGGAGTGGATCCAGAGTTAGCGCCTGCATGGCCGCCTGTGGAGGCTACACCACATACTACACTACTGGCCATTAAAATTGCTACATCACGACGATGACGTGCTACAGACGCGAAATTTAACTGACAGGAAGAAGATGCTGTGATATGCAAATGATTAGCTTTTCAGAGCATTCACACAAGGTTGGCGCCGTTGGCGACACCTACAACGTGCTGACATGAGGAAATTTTCCAACCGATTTCTCATACACAAACAGCAGTTGACCGGCGTTGCCTGGTGAAACGTTGGTGTGATGCCTCGTGTAACGAGGAGAAATGCGTACCATCACGCTTCCGACTTTGATAAAGATCGGATTGTATCTTATCACGATTGCGATTTATCGTATCGCGACATTGCTGCTAGCGTTGGTCGAGATCCAATGACTCTCACCAACACATCGGTGGCTTCAGGAGGGTAATACGGAACGCCGTGCTGGATCCCAACGGCCTCGTATCACTAGCAGTCGAGATGACAGGCATCTTATCCGCATGGCTGTAACGGATCGTGCAGCCACGTCTCGATCCCTGAGTCAACAGATAGGGACGTTTCTATCTGCACGAACAGTTCGGCGACGTTTGCAGCAGCCTGGACTATCAGCTCGGACACCATGGCTGCGGTTACCCTTGACGCTGCAGCACAGAGAGGAGCGCCTGCGATGGTGCACTCAACGACGAACCTGGGTGTACGAATGGCAGAACGTCATTTTTTCAGATGAATGCACATTCTGTTTACAGCATCATGATGGTCGCATCCGTGTTTGGCGACATCGCGGTGAACGCACATTGGAAACGTGTATTCGTCATCGCCACACTGGCGTGTCACCCGGCGTGATGGTATGGGGTGCCATTGGTTACACGTCTCAGTTACCACTAGTTCGCATTGACAGCACTTTGAACAGTGGACGTTACATTTCAGATGTGTTACGACCCGTGGCTGTACCCTTCATACGATCCCTGCGAAACCCTACATTTCAGCAGGATAATACACGACCGAATGTTGCAGGTCCTGTACGGGCCTTTCTGGATACAGAAAATGTTCGATTGCTACCCTAGCCAGCACATTCTCCAGATCTCTCACCAATTGGAAACGTCTGGTCAATGGTGGCCGAGTAACTGGCTCGTTACAATACGCCAGTCACTACTCTTGATGACCTGTGTTACCGTGTTGAAGCTGCATGGGCTGCTGTACCTGTGCATGCCATCCACGTTCTGTTTGACTCAATGCCCAGGCGTATCAAGGCCGTTATTACCGCCAGAGATGGTTGTTCTAGGTACTGATTTTTCAGGATCTATGCACCCAAATTGCGTGAAAATGTCAGTTCTAGTATAATATATTTGTCCAATGAATGCCCTTTTATCATCTGCATTTCTTCTTGGTGTACCAATTTTAACGGCCAGTAATGTAGTATGGGTGTTTCAACACGGGTCGATATGTTGTATCTCAGAACCGCTCGTGCTATTGATCTGGAATTGCAATCGTATCGTGTACTCTACACGCGCTGTTGGAACAATAAATCTTGAATCAATTGGAAAGCCCTGAAAGTGTGTACTGATTTTCTCTGGCAGTGTACAAGAAGGGTCACTCTAGAACCTCGCCCCCTCTTGGGCTGTTTTGTGCGGACGCGCGTGCCGCTACGGACAGAGCGAGCGCAAAACTCGGCAGCAGCGGGCACCGGCCTCGTAACGCCCCGCGGCCCGGCGTGCATAATGAGGCCCTCGCCGTGTTCTGCGACGGCTCTGCTAGGCGATCGCATCGCGGCCTGCCTACTGCATGGCCGAGTCGCCCCAGGGCAGCTGACGCTTTTAACGGCGAGCGCCGTGGCGGAAGCCGAGGCGGCTGGGCAACAAAAGAGATGCAACTGGCCGCCGTGCTTACCTGCCGTCCGCGATGTCTACCGTTTCTGGTGGTAGTCGGAAAAGGAAGCTGCTCTTTCATATGAGGAATCACAATGTAAGGTGGCTCCTTTGTTTAGTAATTCAACTACTAGTACAAGTAGAACTACGAGTAGAGTTCAGTAATCAATAAAACGCTTTTTTTGGTTCGTTTTATACAAGATTCCAATACACCATATTATTCTCCACTCTTTGGCTGCGAGACCCTAATTTCCAACATAATCTCGGTTCAATGCGACGGCCTTACGCCACTTACTGGGAGGGCCTGTATGCCTGCATACTACCACTCTACTAGTCGACATCCGAGGTAACGTCTTGCTGCGTCAATAACCTCCCCATCGTCCACGCACTCCTTCCCGCAGAGTGTATCTCTCATTGGGCCAAACAGATGGATGTCTGTAGGTGTCAGATCTCAGCTCTAGAGTGGATGAGAAAGAACGTTCCTATTAAGTTTTGTGAGCTCCTCACTTGTGCGCGGACTTTTATGTCAGCACTACCAACAGAGACGGCTAGTTCTGCAGCTAGGCGTTTGATTGTCATTCGTCCATCACCTCAAAGGAATGTCCACATGGTTCAAGGTTGCAGGAGTTACAGCTCTGTGCGGCTGGCCGCCTAATGACTTACCGTGCTTCTCGCTCACTGCCAGCTCTCAGTACACATTATGCAAACGCCTATGAATATCAGCGATGCCTTGATTTCCCACAAAAAAAAAGAAACTCAATGACAGCCCTTTGCTTGCAATAAACTTCCATTACGGGCGCAATTTTGAACGCGACGTGTAGCGCCGCCACCTATCGGAACTTCATGAAACTATACGGACTGCACAGAAAATATTCCACGACGTTCCACAACAAATTCCGCATTTTTCAACCGAAATTAGTCGAGAAAAAAGGGTTGTATTGCGCCGCTAGTGTTAAGCCCTCATTTCGTGGAACTATACCTTCTTATAACTAGACAATAGCCCTCAGGGTAAAACCTATTCTTTTTCTGAGATTTTAGTTGCCTAATTAAACTCGAAACCTTTAATTTTATAGCACCTCAAGTGGCCTGTTTCGACGTTAACGCATAGTTTTACCTATTTTTACCTTTAAAATCCGAAATTAATTATAATACTAAAGCGTTTCTTTTTTTGTCACAAATTTGATTCTAAATGTGTTTTACTCTCGACGTGTAAAAAGGAAAACTATAATTGTAAGAGAAGCTATGATTTTGATATATATTCGAAGATTACATTTAACATACCGAAATTTCCAGAATTTGTAGAAGTGGCGAATGCAAAGCCACTGAGAATAAATCTCAAATATTTTTTATTCCAGTCTTTGATCACAATATCACTTCTTCTGACGATGACCGGTTTGAGTCCGTAATGGTCACCCTCAGATCTTTTTTACACCATGTCCTAAAGTGATAAGGCCATAATGGCATCGTCAAAACATATAAATATAGTCAGTACAGCATCGTTACATAGATCTAAAATAAGGTGTAGAATAGGGCACATCGTCCACACAGTCATTATTAATGACGTTCTAAGCTACGAAAGAAGTGGGTAGTTGCTGTAGTTACGTTAGTGATGCAAGAACATCGAAAAGGCCGGTTCAATTTTCAACTTCGTAGTTACGTTACAGATGAATCGCTTACTCCTATCTTCGCAACTTTTACCAGAAGAAAATAAACGGCAGGTGGCAGCGTTGTGTTGTGGAGAATTCTTATCTCCATCGAACTATCATCTATACCTATGGCAACGTGAGCTGGTATAGGAAAATAAAAAGGAAAAGAAACACTTATGAATGATTTTTTCATACGGAAGGCACTTTCTAATGATCTAATGCATCTATATTTACACCTACACTATGTAAGCTACCTCATGGTGTGTGGCGGAAGGCACTTGTGGTACTACTATCACTTTCGCGTTCCAGTTGCGAGCTGTGCAAGGGAAGATCGGCTGTCAATAAACTTCCGTGTGAGCTCTCATTATCTGATTTTTTTCTTCGTGGTCATTTTGTGAGGTACGTTGCCAGAATCTTCTTCGGAAGGTGTTCTTGGAATCTGAACGATAGCCTTGTCCCTGACAGAGAACGCCTTGTCGCAGTTTGGCGAGCATCTTCGTTACGCTCTTGCGCTTACTAAACGATCCATTCACGGAACGCGCCGCCCTTCGTTGGCTATTCTGTGTATGTTAAGTGCCCCAGCCTGATGCACAATGCTCGAGAATAGATCGAAAAAGTGTTTTGTAAGTCACCTTCTTCGTGGATGAGTTACAGTACCTTAAGATTCCTCCAATGAATCCCAGCCTGGGATCTGCTTTTCCTGCTGTTTGTTTCATGTCGTCATTCCATGTTAGGCCACCCTAGACGGCCTCTGCTAGGTATTTAACAATTGATATTGTCTCCACTGATTTTTCACTAATAGCGTAATGTAACAGTTACGAGCAAACCTCACATGCTTATTCTGTTTCCCGGTGCAGATCGTACGAGTATTACATGAATGGTTAGTGATTTTGGACAGTGTCTAAGAGATCGTGAATTTGATTTACAGCAACTTTCTCATCCATATATTTTGCTGGCTATGACTCTAACACACTGTCCCTGCATGGTATGAGAGCGATAAATTTGAAGGCGCACGGATACCTGTTGTGATGCCACATCGTCTAGAGATTCTGGTCTCAGTTTATATTTAAGTTTCACTTAAAAACAAGCAGAAAAGTGACGTAAGCTATACCTAAAACGTGAATGTCATCATTTATTAAATACTTAAATTATAATATTAATTTTATGTACGTTTCTGAGGGGAATGAGTGATGACGATAAGATAATGGTGTTCCTCAGGTATAGGAGATTTTCCTAGATTTTTGCCACTCATATTGATGTGGCATCAGTAAGTTACCAGTTGTTGCCAAGACAGCCTTTATGATAAGATGCCCGCTTTTGTGAACATTGACCCACCTGCAAAGCGAAATTAGCGGTAATGTGTTGCAAGGTCATAACATCACAACTTTTTATCGCGGTTCCTACACAGCCAGGGGGAAAAACGGCCCACTTTCGTCAGACGACTGTCTTTCTCGTCAAAGTGTCTTTAAATAGTACCCAGAAACTGCTGACTAGCTCACTTTTTAGCTGGACTGCGAAAGGTAACACGTGCTTCGGCGATTAGTACAATCTGCAGCCAGACAACGTGGAACTAGTATGTAATCGACATTTTGACAGAAATATTTACTGAGTGCTAACGCCTCAGAAGTATAAGACAAGTACCCAGTCCGATGATAAGCTATTACTCTCGAGTTGCGGTACTAGTTCTGTTAAATTAATGATGGCGATGTGAATAGAAGATCGACATCATGTCTCGTGGTCAGCCATGTTGTTGCTCAGGTAGCCGCCCGAAACTTATAGCGTTGGTGAACTGCCGTTACTCGTCGGTCTCTCTGTCACTTCGGTCTCCTCATAATTCAATCTTTTTAGCTACCAGTGAATTACTATTATTCGATTATTTCAGGAATGTCTGCCGGATGCATTCTTATGTTCATATTTGATTCTGCACTCTTTTCCATGTATATAATCTATTATTATTCGATCAGTGTATATTTTCTGTACTTCTCAAGACTACAAATAATAAATATGTTTTCAGTTCTTTACTAGAGTTTGTAAAGATCCTCTCGTGTCTCATAATTTTATAGGTGCACTAATCATATCAAATGATTAAGCAGAAATTCTATGTGCAAGTATTCCCTGCCAGTAGGCAAAGAACTTTAATGTTTTGTTATCACCGTCCTGACAAAGTTTTGAGGCCGGTTCTCATATGAAATGAACGTATCCAAGGGCAGAGAGTGCCTGACATGCCTTCCTACCAGAGCAGAGGGAGCATTTTTGCATTGACGTACACATTACAGCAGCTAGCGGTGTACACTCTGGACAGAACTGCCGGAGATGGTGGCTACAGGCTAAAAGGAACATACTGATGAGCGAAAATATAAACTATAGAAGTTCTGCTACATTTTGTTTATATTACGAACCGGTCTTTAAGACAAATATTTATTGTAGAGCATCAGAGCTTGTTTTTTAAATGAGTGGTATGAAACAGTTGTGTGAAGCAGTGACTGTTTCAACGCAAGAAACATATTGGGCTACTGTCGTCCACAGCGTGCAGTCCTTTTTATGTGACGTGCGACAGTTTGTCTGAAGATCTGCTGGTCGTACTAAATTTGAGACTCGGTAATGATTTAGGGATGGATCACTGTAACATTCCGGATGCTCTTCCCTTCTAAAGTTATTTAATAATTACATAAGATATAAGCTCTGAAATATGGTTTTATGTGACAAGTTAACCTTTTCAGACCCTCTGACTACAATAGTGTACATTAACTTTTAGAGTGCCTTAGCTGCAACAGAAGCATTTTTTACCAATGGAAACCTGAGGTACACATTTGTGAATGTTCAACATTTTCATAATGCAAAAGTGCTGCCAAGTGTCGGGCATCACAATGAAAATATCAGCAAGTCAGTGTAGAAGTGCGCAGCAGCTTGTGACCACCGGGATACATGGATATGGTTAGTTCGCTATGTTCTGCTGTATAATTGGAAATTGTTATTGTTATTTTGCATGGTAATTATTGAATGATCATTTTATTATTTTGTTGAGTGTTAATTAAGTAAATAAATTAGTGAAATCAAAGTGAACTAAGAAATTAGAATATAAATGGAAAACTTGGTTTAGTTTAGAGAGTTACATACTGGCATTCAGCGGGCAGAACAGAAGAAACAATGACCGTGGAGTCAGCGAGTTCCACATAAGCGGGCGCTGTCGATTCAGCCGTCAGGGCATCGCCCGACCGGCTCACGTGTTTCTAAGTTGTCGCATGAGCAAAGGCCCTCGCCTACATTCCAAGAGCCAATGACCGACGTTGAGAAGATTCTTCGAGAAGCCTTTCAACGTGACGGAAGAAGCAATGACCGGCTCACGTGTTTCTCAGTCGTCACATGCGATCAGAGGCCCCCGCCTACATTCCAAGAGCCAATGACCGAGGTCAAGAAGATCCTTCGAGAAGCTTTTCAACGTGACAGAAGAGGCAATGGCCGTGAAGTCGTTCACCCCCAGTGAACTGAAGTGAATAAATACGCGAGACGCGGTGGGCCCGAGAGGAAGACGGAGGAAGACAGATGAAGACAGACGGAGACGAAGACGAGAGACGAAGGAAGAAAAGAAGAGTAGCAGTAGTTTTCAGTCAGTTTCGGTGCTGAAGACCGTCATGCAAGAAGAGACTGCATCATGCACAGACGCACCAAGTCCGCCGCTGTAATGGAATAGCAAGCAGCAGCCGCGGCGCCGGAAGACAGAAGTTAAAAGGTATTGGAAGTCTGGTTTTTACATACCCGGGTGACTCGTGAGGACGGGAAGGAGACGGCCTCACATCAGTAGTTACCTGTGAGCTGGGATGAAGACCTGACAGCCGAAGACTGGCAAGCGGGAGTCCGTGGTTCGAGTTCGGGACACTGGCCTTCCACCGCCGCGCCGCTCCGCTGGTCGACGCACAACACACGCGGCCGCTTAGAGAAGAGAAACACTGGGACGCCACATTCAAGGTATCACCATCCGATGCACGACGTCGCTCGCAATAATTAAACGGGCCACCTCGCGCTGCGCGTCTCCGGTCAGCTGGGCGAGACGGCGACACGAGATACACACCGCTACGCGTAATCAGACGCCGCCGCCGCCGCTGTCGCAGCAGAAGGCTACGCAAACGACACGGCTGCCGCTCTCCGAACCAGAACGTCCCAGTAAGATACAGTTGTACGAAACTTTCAATAAAATTTATCTTATGTAAAATGATGTTTCATTCGACCTCATACCCGAGCCAAGGGAGAACCCACCCTGCCCACATGTTGTAAGAGAGAAAAGTTAATTTATTTAATATTTTCACCCTGACAGAATGCTTTAGAATGCTCATCCTGACAATTGACAGCATCAAAAGAGAAAACCCAGTTACATTGAGTGACAGAACTGTCACATTTAGTAACACAAATGTTACATTTGATGTCAGAAGCCGTTATAGTTGTTACAATTTATTAAAATACAGAATATTTCTTAATTAGTCATTTTACTCCATAAAATAAAGCCAAGTGTACAAAACGAATGTATATTTTTGTATAAATCTTGCATCTAAAATCACAAGAAAATAACCTAAAAGCATTACCTCATAAAGAAAAATTTTCTTTCCTCAAAAAGAAATTCAGGTCTGAAAGAGTTAAATGTAAAGGAACTATAACACTTCAAAGATTCTATTATTTCAGCCCTGGCACCAATTTATTAACAGTCTGGCTCATTAGAAAGCTGTGTGTCATCACAGTGGCAAAAAGTGTGTGAAAATTAATATTTCTCTTCCACATCACAGTTAACATCAGAATCCTAACGATCTCTTACACTGCCTTCTTTTCACTGGTAAGTTAAATGGAGCGAAATATCTACTTCCTCAATAAGGCATTGCAGGAAAAGACGCCGCAATGCAAATTGACGACTCAAATTATTCAAAAGCTATGGGTATATTATTCCTATCAGTGTTCTCGCAAAAAAAGAAAAAAAGGCCAGATGTCTGTAAGCGAAATATAGTTTAGATTTTATTTAGCTGCACAAATAACAAGGCTTCTCTGTGCATAAATAAGAACACAATTTTTTGAAACAATTATAATTAAGTAGCCCTTCTTCTAACAGTAGAACAGTCAACTCTAAAGAAAAAAATATACAGTGGATTCTGCGTCATTTTTTAGTAGGAATGAAAGAAAAAAATCACAATGGATATGCCAAAAAGCCTCTATGTATTGCCTTCTATGTATTGTTTATTTTAATACATAAGGGACAGTCAAATTAAAACGAGAAAAACGGAAAATGTAGGTAGACACTTTATATTTCAAAAGTAGTCGCTATAACTGTTAATACGAGGGCTGTTCGGAAAGTAAGGTCCGAGAGGTCGCGAAACGAGAGTGAAAATCCGATGAAGATTTGCACAGATATGTTGGGCAGTGTCCCTAGTACGCCTGTCGATCCCATAACGTCGCTCTTACCAATTTTGAGCACACAGTGAGTACGTAAAGATGCCAAGAACAATAGTGTCTGCCGCCAAGTATGGGTGCCCGCTACGAGGTTGCTCCTGATTTCATGCAACAGCACATAACGTACCAGTCGTGCGTTTCCTTCTTCATGACAGTTCTCGGCTGCTCACTGCAGGGGCAATGATGGCGATCCTGCAGCGTTTTCGATGGGAAGTGTTGGTCACCCCCATCCAGCCTGTTCTTGGCTCCCTCTGATATTCTTCTCTGCTCACATGAGAAGCTGCCTATGAAGACAACATTTTGGCGCAGACAGCGAACTGCAGACCAGCGTACAGAAGTGGCGGAAAGCATGGGCGGCTGCCTTCTATGGGGACGGTTTTGGAAAGTTGGTAGAACGCTACGACAAATGCCTGACAGCAAACTGCAGACCAGCGTAGAGAAGCGGCGGAAAGCAAGGGCAGGTGCCTTCTATGGGGACTGTTTTGGAAAGTTGGTAGAACGCTACGACAAATGTCTAAGTTGGAGTGGCGACTGTATAGAAAAATAGCTGGAAGGTATAGAAAACTGTTACAAATAAAACATTTTTGATTTTCACTGTGGCTTCCATTTCACGACCGATCAGACCTTACTTTGCGAGCAGCCGTTGTACATTTATCCCATTGTGAGACAAGACGGTCAATGCCTATGAGGAAAATTTTTTGCCGGTGCCTACGGTTCAAATGGCTCTGAGCACTATGCGACTTAACTTCTGAGGTCATCAGTCGCCTAGAACTTAGAACTAATTAAACCTAACTAACCTAAGGACATCACACACATCCATGCCCGAGGCAGGATTCGAACCTGCGACCGTAGCGGTCACGCGGTTCCAGACTGAAGCGCCTTTAACCGCACGGCCACAACAGCCGGCGGTGCCTACGGAATAATGATTGTACCCAGGTGTGCATCTCATCGTCTGAAGCCAACCGACGGCCACGAATGTCTTTCTTCAGTGCTCCACAAAAGTATGAAAATCTCGTACGGAGAGATCGAGACTGTAGGGAGGACTTGTAAGAGTTTCCCACGTAAACTTCTGCAGCGTGGTCGAAGCAGCCTTTGGCCCGTCTATATGTTGCTAAGGTTGTTTCAACCATGCTACAGAAGTTTCGCTAGAATGCCCTTGGATATACTAGATAACTGCTCACCAAATGCAGTTTTCGTGTTACCCCTTATTCAGGTTAGAAAATACACTGAAGGAAAAAAAATCGTGAAGACAAAAAATAATTTAGAGTAATGAAATTCCGGGAATATATTTTTCTAGGTAACACAGGTTAATGTAAGCGCGAGATAAGCCATTGAAAATGTGAAACGCTGGTACGTTAATAACTGGTGCAACCGCCAGCATGTTGAATGGAAGTATGAAAACATGCAGGCCACATGTTATGCAGGTGCCGGATGTCAACTTGTGGAGTTGAGTTCCGTGCCTTTTGCATTTGGTCGGTCAGTACAGGGACGGTTACTGCTATTTGTGGATGACGCTGGAATTGTCGCCCGGTTTGAGACAGATTGGTGATCGAGCGGGTCAGGGCAACATGTTGACACCCTATAGAGCACGTTGGGTTACAACAACGGTATGTGGGCGAGCTAACCTGTTGGTATCCCTTGGAATGCTTTTCAAGTATGGCAGCACTGAAGGTCGAATCTCCATACTGACGTACAAATTTGCGGTAAGGGTGGTTGAGATAACCACTGGAGTGTTCCTGCTGTCATACGAAATCATATCCCAGACCATAACTGCAGGTGTAGATCCTGCGTGTCCAGCACGCAGATAGGATGGGTGTACGCCCTCAGCTGGCTCCTTCTAACCAACACGTGGCCATCACTGGCAGAGGCAGAATCAGGTGTCATCAGAAAACGAAACAGACCCCAAATCTGCCATCCAGTCAACTCTCGCTTGACATCACAGAAGTCGCAAGTGGCGGTGGTTTGGGGTCAGTGCCAGCTGTCCTTGAAGTTACCGATTTTTAACAGTTTGTTGTGTCACTGTGCTGCCAACTGCTGCCCGAATTGCTGCTGCAGACGCAGTACATGACCCATGCGCCGTCCGAAGTGGCCGTGCGGTTAAAGGCGCTGCAGTCTGGAACCGCAAGACAGCTACGGTCGCAGGTTCGAATCCTGCCTCGGGCAGGGATGTTTGTGATGTCCGTAGGTTAGTTAGGTTTAACTAGTTCTAAGTTCTAGGGGACTAAGCAGTTGAGTCCCATAGTGCTCAGAGCCATTTGACCCATATAGGTTCTGGGTATTTTATCTGTATACAGAATTATTAAAGCCGAATGTTTTGCTGAGGTAAATCCTTGTCCTTCACACGTATCGTGGAAGGCCAGTCGCTTGTACGGTACGTTAGCCGCCTTCTGGCGGCCTCGGCCGTTAATCATGTATTCAGGCACGATGAAGCTGGTGGGAACACCAGGTGGGCGGGCGGTCGGCCTGCGTCGTTCTCAGCCTTTAATTACACAGAACAGTCGGCGTGACGCAAAAATTGCAAATGAGTTGAGATGTTCAGGACCTTCTACTGACGTGAAGCGATATAAAGAGATTTAGCTTCTGCCTCGCTTTTGAAGTGCACTCGGCTGTCAGTGTCAGTGGTTCAACATGCTTCTGAAGTCATCCAATGGCCGTCGTTTTACTCAAAATCAGCATTTTCAATGTAGGTTAACTGAAATAGATAGTCGCATCTGCGTTCCCTTTCCAGGGTTTTGACTCTTGGACTACTTCTATGTGGCTCCCTCTTACCCTCTTCATTTATATTTGTATTTCATTCTTCCCCATTTCTTCATGACCATATTTTTGTTAAATGTTGAAAACTTGTTTAAGTTCTGTTTTCTACTTTCAAAACCGTAGAACTCGAGTACTTACATTTTTACCCGATATCTTAACATCCGTATGTAATTTGGTTATGATCGACGTGTATAGAGAAAAACGGAAAATTGCCCCCCCCCCCCCCTCCCAATACTGCTTTACTTAAATTGCTGCCTGCAGGTAAATGATTTACCGTGACACCATGCAATGGTTACTGTTTTAGTAGTCTAGTTTCGAATTTCACCAGAAGTTGAAAGCATCAGTCATTTGGACCGACTATTCAGTCGTAGATCAGATCCTGCAATAGACAAAGAAACAATTGAGGAATTATGTATCATAGAGCGTTACGCAGAGATAGTCATGAATAAATCTTACAACTTTTAGAATTGTTATTACTACCTATTTCCTTGATCTTTCGTCAGCTAACATTTCGAACATAATCAGAATTTTTTCTTGGGCGAGACATCGAATGTCGTTGTGAAATTTCCACAATATAAATTTTATAGTCGTTAATCTGTGACAACCCTAGTCTGTTCTTGAATTTTTTCAAAATCTGTCGACATACTTGTCTAATTCGCATTCTAATTTCTTAGTATTTTAAAATATTTTCCCAGACCGAGGAATTGTACCTATTTTTATGACAGAGTAATTTATTTATTTATTTATTTTTCTCTATTGTGATTTTAAAACCTGTACAACAGGCAGGCTGGCAGCAGCATTCTACGCTGCTCTTCAGCCGTAGAATAGACAATGAGAAAAAACATAAGGAATACGTATAATTTACATAATAGCGGGTAATAAAACAGTAGACACATAATTACAAAAACACGGAGCCGTTCACACTCGACGTTAATCCACACTACAAACTGTTGACATGACGCACAAACACTGAATATGTCGATGACATATGTGAACGATGGAGTGCGACGGTGAACACTAAACACAAAACACGACGGCACACACGAGAAACGGATGGCGATGATCTCCGGCGCGCTAATGTTCACGCAACGTGTGCGAGTCCGGGGACCTGCCAAGAGGGGGAGAAGGGTTAGGGAGAGGGAGATGGGGGTGCAAAGATGCCAATGGTAGAGGAAATGGGAGGAGGAGTAGAGGGACGGGGGTAGGGGAAGAGTAATTTAACCACAGAATTTCTTTTAAGACTCAAATTTTTAGCATACTATCGAGAAACAACGTTACAGCGCCGAGAAAGTGCAAAACTTTTTATTTCTAATACTAATAATTTAATTAGAGGCCTATGACGGCCTCACCTTCACAGTCGTTACAGGGAATTGTTATGCAGGGTGAACTTGAAAATAACTGCAATAAGACTGACTCGGGATTGACAGTTGTGTATGAACGTCATAGAAGATGCAGGAAATGGCCGTCTTAGCGTCGATGCAGCGCTGTGGTCGATTTATGAAACGCGCTTAGCAGCTCTGCCCGGTGGATGGCAGCAGTAGCGTTTTCAGTGTTCCACTGTAGCTCTTCCAGTGTGTGAGGGTTATCTGAGTACACTTGACCCGTTAGTTGGCTTCACAGGTAAAAACCATAGGGAGAGAGAGAGATCAGGAGATCGAGGTGGCCAGCAGGCTGCACAGTCTCTGCTGGTTGTCCTCTCGCCTTCGAACACGCCATGCAGTCGCGACAAGGTTGGCGTGGCTGCGTGAGCTGCCGCTCCGTCTTTCTGAAAAACTGAACGAGGGTGGCGCAGTGATTGTCGCAGTGATCTCACAGTCCTGAGGACGACGATTCAAATCGGTGTTCAGTCATTTAGATTTATGTTTTCCGTGATTTCCCTAAATTGCTCCAGGTAAACGCTGGGATGATTCATTTGAAAGGGCAGCACCTATTTCCTCCCCCATCTTTCAGGCATTCCGAGCTTGTTCTCCATCTCTAATGAACTCGATGTCAACTGGACGTTAAAGCTCAATCGTCCTTCCTTCGATGCACACTTGGGTTAAGCAATTTCTGGACATACCCGTTAGTATTAACAGTTTGGTGAAAGAATCGTGATACGATGTGAACACGACATTTTCGCACCAAACACTTGTCTTGAGATTACGCAACGCGTCTTCAAGGCACTGTTTGGGATTTTCTGATGCATAATGGCGCACGTTCTGCGAGTCCTGACAGGCGGAATCAGACCTCATTTGAAGAAATGAAAAGCTGAGGATCCAAAAGTCCTGATTCCATCCACTCAGTTACCGCCAGCGTTACTCACTCAAACGTTATGACATACCGAAGTACTCAGACAGATCGCGTGGGAGACGCGCTTGTGCAGACGCATTGCAGTAACCGATTAGTGCATCGAAATCACAGTTTCTAGAACCTCCTGTGATGGGCAGTTCTTCTGTTCATTAAAAGGGACAGTTACACGCACGTCTTATATTTTCCGGGCAGGTATTATTTTTCCCACGATCTATGACTTGCTGCTGACATGCTGCAGTTAATTTCAGCGTTAATTTTACTTTTTGATAGGCACTGAGACGAAAAGTGTGCTAGCCTGTTAGATTACATGAAAATGCTTGTGGGTCGTTAAGCAATCTTTGAGATGACAATTTATGAAATTATCTTTGACGTAACAGCTGATTCCTTGGTTGCTAAACGAAAGTAGTGTATTGATGACCCTTTTTTTGTCTTGGATTGTAAATTGTCAAACCAAGGGAAACAGAACGCAAACCAATGTAAATATGAGGCACAAATGTCATACGAAGTGAGTGGGAGAAGTAATAAGACTGAAAACACTGCGAGCGATCTGGTAACGCTGTGTTGTTCTACTTATGTAGACCGGTGTATTTATCCCTTCGAGATGCCCAGTCTGAGTTTCAGCTCCTTGAAACCATCACGTGATTTTTGAAGGCGCCATTAGTCAATTTGTGTTTTTGTTGTGTTTTACGAAAATGGAACAGCGAAATTTAGAGCAATGTTAAACCATCAAGTTTTGTGTTATACTTCGGAATCCGCAAGTGCAACCTCTGAATAGTTGAAACAGCCTTATGGGGAACGTTCCTTATCAAGGGCACAAGTTTTTCGTTGGCACGGATCGGTTTTGAAAGGGCAAGAACACGTTGAAGATGACTTTCGCTAAAGGAGACCTTCAACATCAAAAGCCGACGAAAACGTTGAACGTGTGCGTGGTCTTGTGACATCGGACCGTCGTTTAACAATAACGGTGATGGGTGGCCTCTTAAAGTTATACACTTTCGTCGTACATCAGGTTTTGACCGAAATTTTGCACACGCGAAAGCTTTGTGCCAAAATGGTACCGAAAAACCTCCCAAATGAGTAGAAGGACAATCGAACAAACCTGTGCGTTGGTCTTCTTGGGAAGATTGAAGATGACCACGAAACACTGGGTTTTTGAGTACGGTCCTGAGACAAAGTGGCAAAGTGAGGAGTGGCACACTGAGACATCTCCTTGTGCGAAAAAGCTCGAATGAGAAACTCAGAGACCACTAGGGTCGCAGGTTCGAATCCTGCCTCGGGCATGGATGTGTGTAATGTACTTAGGTTAGTTAGGTTTACTTAGTTCTAAGTTCTAGGCGACTGATGACCTCAGAAGTTAAGTCGCATAGTGCTCAGAGCCATTTGAGAAAGAGATCAAACCAATACTGATTTGCTTTTTTCACGGTAGGGGGTATCGTGCATAAAGAATTTGTTCTTCCAGGACAGGCAAGGTTTCACGAAGATGTCCCTGAAAGGCTCAGTAATAGAGTAATACCAGACACTGCAGATAAGTGGATGATGCATCATGACGACATCCCATGTCACACGGCCACTTCCATCACTAAAGTTTTGGCCTCAAAGGCATTCCTGTTGTTCCACAGACCCCTATTCAACGGATCTGCTACTTTTGCTTTTTATTTTGCTGAAATTGAAAAATGTCTTAAAAAGACGTCATTTTGGGACTCTGGGGAATATTCAGAAGAATGTGAACGACATGTTAAAGACCCTACCAGCTGAAGCCCTTCAGCTCTGCTGCCAACACTGGAACAACGACTCCGCCGGTGTATAGCTGCCGAAGGGAACTACTTCGAAGGGGACAATACTGTTGCTTAAAAAAAAAAAAGAAATAACAACTTTGGTTGATAAAAAAATCAGCCTCATTATTTTTCTCATACTCCTCGCATATTGCACGTGAACAACAAGTGGATACACTTGAAATTAGACTGTGCTGTTTCAGCAAATTCTCAGACATCTCAAGGATTGTCCGGAGTAATTAAGTGAAGAGCATTCGACTCTACCTGCCACAGCACCCAGAGTTTCGTCCTGACGTCGGCCTATACTCGCTCAGACACCACGCCGCCGCCTCTGGACAGTTAATTTATCTCCGGTCAGCCAGCCTTCACTTCGCAGCGGATACGCGGTGACACTTGGGTCAGCGGCCGCTCTATCAGTGGATTTCCCGCGGGAGCCGGGCAGCGGGGGTTGTAATCCGCGCCTAAAAGCCGACGCTGATACCTGTAAACAGAGGCGGCGACCGCGAGCCGGTAATGAATGAGGCTTCCGGCCACCGCGCGATCCATCACCATATCGCGTTGCCGTGATCGATTGTCTGACGTCACCGCGTCTCCACATGTGCGGCCTGGACTTCGCCCTGCCATGGCGTATGGCGTGTCCGTGCCAATGTCGCCCGAGAGCGCGAAATAATTGATATTGTAAACACTATTTTCAGCCTTACAAATCGTATATTGTAAGAAGACTGCCATAGGGAGTTGTTACTCACTCTTCGTCACTACATACAATTCAGCTTCTTTGTGCACGTGAATTATCCGAATTCAAGTTACCGGTACCAACGTTTAAAATCCATAATGATGTAATAAACTAATGCAAGCAAGTGAAGTGAAGTTTTTAAGAAGTCGGATAGGTGTAACAAACCCGGATATGATGAGAAAAAGAAGTGATACAGAACTAACACATGAAGAGGAACGAGAGAAGATTGTGGAAGAAATATTACAATGGCATGGGCATTTAAGGGAATGGACGAGAGCAAAATGCCTAGGAAGATGGACGAGATGGAAATGGAGAGCCAGGGACTAATGGGAACGCCGAGAATAAGTGGCTGAAAGGAGTGGGAGAAAAATCTAGGGGGACAGTAGAAGACTGGACCAGAGTAACGACGAAGAGGTACTGGGAAGAAGAAAGAAAATGGAGAGGACTATACAGTAGGACCCCTCTCGTCCGCCCTCGGCTTGTCCGCCGCTCCGGTTGACATGACTGCTGGAGCCGAGCTTGCCCCGACTCGTGCCGGTGACTTGCTATCCGTCGCGGCATTGTTGTTTATTTTATTGTTATTTGCAGGTAACTGTCATTATCGCTTGTCCGTTTTGGTGCTCCGTCATCTCTCGTATCGTTTTTGTCTTCGCCCTTTTTTTATTTATTTTTTATTTTTGAGTATTGCACTGTGAAGCTTTTAATACCTACTGTTCGGTGGTTCTACGACACTGTTCTTCTGTGTTCCTTAGAGTACTGTATATATTTGTCATACACTGTGCATACTGTACAGTTGTGTCTTTTTTCAACGAATGAAACGTAAACACGTTACTCTTTCATTAAATGAAAAATTAGAAGTTCTAGGGGAAGAATGGAGTGGAATCACTGTACAAAATTGTCAACGAACTGGCGTTGTAGGCGTTACGACAATGAAAGATTGGAGAAGAAATCGTAAAGACATTGAATCATGTACAATCACGATAGATGTTGAAAACACTCTTAAGAATCGCAGTATAATGCAAGAATCAAACTGCTTGCAACGCTTTGTGGATGTGGTAAAAAAAAAAAGAAAGGAACCGCGATATTTGGGTCCATTATAACCGAGAAGGCAATAGCTTTGCACAAAAACCTATAAGCAGGAAGTGATTTCGCAGCCAGTGAAGGATGGATTCACCGCTAGAAAATCCGTCATGGCGTTCGGTTTGTTTCAATTTCTGATGAAAAGCTATCTACTGATGCCGAGGCGGCTGGGGAGTTTACTGTGAAGTTTCACGAAATTGTCGAACAAAACGGACAGTTATCTTTTCAGTTTTATAACATTGACAGGTCTAAATTATGAAATGCTGCCAAAACGCTAGCTGCCTCAAATGAAACCGTGGTGGGAGCGAAACTTAAAAAAAGATAGGCAAACCATTGCTCCTTACAGCAACGCTTTAGGTATACACTAGCTTCCCCTCTGCGTTGTTGGCGAATATAAGAAGCCTAGGAAATTCAAAAACATTACAAACTTATCCTCCTTGCCGGTTTATTACCTCAATGAGAAAATCTGCTTGGATGGACCGCAATCTTTTCAAATCTTGGTTTTTCGATGTTTTCACACACACACACACACACACACACACACACACACACACACATCACCTGCATTTGTGAGGTCTGTTAGGGGTAATTGAGTTGATTTTGCAGGGTTACCACCATTCACCAGAGTGACCAAGGAACAGTACGGTAACCAAATGATTGGGTTACCCTTTAACAAAATAGAACAGATCACCATTTAAATGAAAGGAACAGATGACTAAAGAAATGGAAGAAGGATCACTGAGAAAAGAAAATGAAATGCGTCACTTTAAAAAATGGAACTGGTCACTGTTTAAGAAAACAGAACAGGTCAACCAATGCAGAGGGCAACTTGTTACAATATTACTAGGCAATCTGTTACAGTTCTGCAACAATTTATTGCAATTTCTTGGCAATTTGTCGCAATTTTGGGGTAAATTTGAGAGCATTTTATTATAGTTTTAAGGCAATTTGATACAGTTTTCTTGGGAAGTTGATACGTTTTTGAGGCAAGTTGATACAGTTTGGGTGGAAAGTTGACGCAGTTTTGGGACATATTTGATACAGTTTGATGGCCACTTTGTTGCTGTTTTGCTATAACACAGAAGGAAATTTCAGTGACCTGTCCCGTTTCTTTAAACAGTGACCAGTTCCTAACCAGTTCTGTATTCTTAAACGTTAACCTGTTCCAGTTCTTTAAATGGGGAACAGTTCCATTCCTTATTACGATGACCCATTCTGATTTTTAAATGGTATACCATTCTGTTTCTTTAAATGGTGACCCTTCCCTTTCTTTACACGGTGGCCCATTCCATTTCTTTAAAAGGGGCCAGTTCAGTTTTCTAGGATGGTGACCCATTCGTTTTTTACGTGGTGAAACATTCCGTTTCTTTAAATTGTGACCCATTCTGTTTTTTTAAACGGCAACGTATTCCATTTCTTTACATGAGTGCCCGTTATGTTTTCTTAAATAATGACATGTTCCATTTCTTTAAACAGTGATTCATTCAGTTTGCTTAGATAGTAACCTATTACACATTTTTAAGGCTGACTCTTTCCATTTCTTGATTATTCAGGGGAATGGTGACCACCTAGGAGGGGATGGTACTCACTTAGGAGGGGACTGGTGGTCGCTCACGAATGAATGGTGCCCACCCTTCAAAATGACCTTTTCCCCTCACAAATACATGTGTGTGTGTGTGTGTGTGTGTGTGTGTGTGTGTGTGTGTGTGTGATTTTATAAAAGTACATCTTAGAACATGACACCATTTACATTCATTGTTTTAATATTACGTTCATTAAATACTGAGGTTTATATGTATACAATTGTATCTCTGATTTTCATGGAAATTATTTAACTTTGCACCATTTTACACCTTATGTTAATAATGCTCTGTGATTGGCTGGAGGGGACACGGAGGAGCGTGCATGGGGTACAAAATGCACCTGGCCTAATTCTGCCATCTTGGATGTTTTTAATTTCCCATTAGCAGAATTGGCCTAGTTCTGCCAAAGTGGAGTTTCATTAGCTTGAGATATGTGGAGGGGAATGGAGGGGGACGGCCATAGCTTGATGTCATTACTGATAAGGAAGATGGGATCATGGATAAGGCGGGCCAAGGCATGTGACATTATAGGTGTTCACGAGATGAACACATGATCATCTGCAAGCTCAGTGACAACATTCCAGGATACTTTGTACCCGTAATGCCCATTATGTCAACTGGGTCTCCACCGTTTCCCTTTCATAGTATTGCAGCAACGTGCTAAAAATAACTTGCCAGGTGCTTGTTACGCTGCCTTGTTGTCCGTGGCTGCCATATTGGTTCATGACCTGTCTGATGCTGTTCCATGCTGCACTGACTCATTTATGAGTTATACAATCCAGTGTCTAGGTGCTGGAAAACTTAGTGACTTAATAGCTTTGTTGTCTTGTACAAAAGAATGCCATTTAGCTATCTGACCATACATTCACCCCGTCAGATTTGTAGTTTCTCTCCATTTTGATGATCTCATCAAACATTGTCTCATGAGTAAGCCTTTCTCTGTTGTTAATTTCGGCAGATATTCTTCGTCAGTCCCTACGTAATGCTGTTATGTTGTAGATAAGAATACTGTTATCCATCTTCTGCAACAGAAGTTTCACTATAAACAATAATTTTTCAATTAACTGTATTAATCATTGTCAGTGGTCTGCATGGGAATATAAAGAGACATTTGTTTTCTTAACCATAAATATTTTTGTTGCTTTTGTTTTCTTTTTCTGAGATATGTGGTGTTGTATTTACATTATTTACAATTACAGGATTGTGATTTAACACTTACATTCAAGTTTCCTATGACTTATATGTGCCCATTATATGTTGAAGCAGTTCTGACCATATTGTTGATTCAAAGGAATCAATGTAGTTCGGGGCTAGAAAGTCGTCAAGACTCAATTCACGCATAAAACATAAGGAAATAAAGATCAATGCTAAATCACAATCCTGTACTTGTAAGTAACTTTATCTCTAAGATAACCTTAAAGTGACAGTGTTGCCATGTAACAATAAACACGTAATATACAGGGTGAACCTGGGCTCCATCGCTTAAATTTCGGAGGCTGTCTCATGGGTACTTTCTAAGAATTGACGTACAAGTGACCTGTAGTCTCCAGTGGGTCGTCACACAGTGGTTCCATTTCGTTTGGACGACAGTGCATTGGTCACAGTGGTCCAGTTCTGTAGTCAGTTCAGTCACCAGACATGATGGCAACTGATTTCTTCTTCTGAGGGCATGTGTAAAACCACACACATGAACTTATTCTAGGATTTCTGCAACTGCGAAACTAATTCAGTAAGTCCCTGGTATTCTTGAGCGTGGATGGTGCGGTGCTATACCAGTCTGCTGTGATAATTATGGTCGACATTTTGAGCAATCTCTAGAGAGAAAAAGTTCTGCATATGTTGTTTACTGTTCTGTACACTGACAAAACAGGGTAAACACACAGACATAAAAACATTTTTGTTCAGTGTAAAGATTGTTGCTTTACTCTGAGTTTTGTGTTGTATATTTCACTGATTGCATGTTGCCGGCTTATTCAAACTTGTGAAGGCATGTGCACATAAGCAAAGGTAAAACTGAGTAACAAATCGAATAGCTCGTAATTAGGTTGCTACTTTGTAACAAGCCAACGGAGACCACAGATTCCATTATATCAAAATGTTCAGGTCTCGGTGAATAACCTCTATATTTTCTTGGTGCATTTAGGGATCACCTCGTGTACGTAGTTAATCATATTCTCTTGTATGTCTTTGTAGACCACGGACATTAGCTAATACACAATTAGGTGAAATATATTTGGTCAAAGAAGATTATAATTGTCAGCTGCAGAAAAAAAGGATAACAGCTATTCTTATCCACAAGATGTAAAGTCTTTCTATTATTTATGATTTTATTTTCTGTCATTTTCGCAGTAAAAATTTTGCAGCTTGACGACAGGTTCCTAATACTTATTATCAATTGATTAAAAGGATGTAGGTGCAAATGAAATCAATCTCTTTCTCCCAGTGGTGTGTACAACTGTAAAGAAAATTTATTGCAGTTTCACACGTAAAATGTACACTCATACCGCAGTCAGGAATAGAGAACATGATCACTGTTCTGTGAGGCAGTGACATTACACCGTGACTGCCCTTTTTTTACACTTGGCACAATAACGCGTTCTGCGGATTATGATATTCGTCTATTTTAAAAATTTCCTCTTGAATTTTTTCTGCGTACGCAGTTGCTGTTGCTGATCAGAAAATTTTCAGAAGATTAACGTCCCCCTTGAGGAAAAACTTGTCCTTCAGTAAGGGAAGATCTCTTCGTGTTTCACATCAAAAATTAAATCGATTCTTCCAAAACAGCAAAGTCGTAAGCCTGGGCTCTTCTTCTAAAACTTAAGTTTTCGCCTCACTGCGGAGTAAAAAGTAATCCTCTTCCAAAGATCAAAAACTTGTCTCGAAAATCTGAAGACTGCTCTTCCAAACTAAACAATAGGACTTTTCCAAGAGATAAAATTGTCTTCCAAAAACTTAAAATGATTTCCCCAACGGCTAAAATAGGTTTCCTTTAATATTAAGGACTTCTTGCAAGAAACGTTTAAAGTTACGATACTAGAAAATAAAGCCTCTAGTATTTCTGAAAAGTCTCTTTCATTAGTAACATTATTAAATGAAGATTAAGGAATGAAAAATGCTCCTCGCTTACATGGCATGGTATATTAAGAAATAATGAGACACTTTAGTAATTGCGCATCACTGAGTTGGAGTTTATCGTTTATAAGATAAAAATTGAGGTGGAGATTTCTGAACCTCCTATCTGATTGCTTTGGGATGCTCTCTGCTCGTCGCCTGTAATATTCCTGTCAGTCAGATTTTCACATCTTGAATACTGCCCGAAAGCAATGTAGGAAATTTATGCAGTACTTAGGTCCAAATAGGTCCGGCACCATAAAGTCACAAGTAGGCACGTAGTATCAGTCATCCCCCAGAGTTCGATATTGGGTGCCATATTATTTTCATTATATGTAAATGATTTGTTGTCAGTCTTGCCCTAATGAAAATACCACATGTCCCCTAACGACCTCCAATTGTGTCTAAGTTCAAAACCTATAAACCTGAAGAGAGCTATCTAGAATCTCAATACTGACCTGAGTGCACTATCAAAATGGGTGCAGGACACAGGGTAAAGGCTCAACCCATCCAAAACCAAAGCGGTCCTGGTTGGTCAATCTAGGCTCATTAGCCCGAAATTTCGGGAATCCCTACCATCTTCAACCTTAAATGAGACAAATAACAACGAAATCTAATATTCAAGAAGGCATCAGAATCTCTCCATGGCCTACATAATGTAAAAAAGCTCTTCCATGTTGACCTGAAAAAAAATTGTACAAACAATTGTACTTCTAGTTACTGATTACAGCGACGTTATCCTGCAAGGCCTTTCACAGGAAACCTCAGGACGCCTGAAACTGGTTATGAATGCCTTTTCTCGATATATCTGTGGCTGTCGACTCTTTGAACACATTGCACCAACATATGCACAGCTATCCCAGTTGCGTGCAGACAAACGCAGAGATTTCCATACCCTCTGTCTTCCGTCTTGTCTTCTCAATGAACACTGTCTTTCATGTCTCTCCTTACGTTCACGCTATTCTCTGAAGAACACGGCAGAAACACCTGTTCCCATCAGAACAGAATCCTCTCTGTCCTACTCCATCGTTCACCCACCCTCTCGAAATCCTTCTGAGTATCAGGGACCCGACTCTGTAACAACCTAGCGCATTGTATTACAGAAATAAATAACATCTACAGCCTCAGAAGTCAGGTAATGACATAACTACTAAAGTATCAATAAGATTACCATTGTCCCTGTGAGCACTCTTTGCTCTTGTACGTTTCTCTTTCCAACCTGATCTTCCTAATTTCATAGTATTCTTAACCGATGCAGTCTCCTAAACATTTCCTTTTCCCCAGAAATCGCTACATCAGAAAACATCTACGAGCACTGCCACATCAGGCACTTTATTAGCTATCACATTAAAATTGTAATTTTTTTAGGTAACTATGATGGAACAGGTACTGTGTATGTGAAATTTTGGTCCACTGTTAAATAAATAAAAGAAAGTATATGACTTTATATCTCACATTAATTGTTTAAGTCTATTATAAAATCTTGAAGATCCATGTTGGTATTCACAAGGAAATAATGTACAAAGTGTACGGTAACCTAGGTGCGACCTCTGTGTCTTCAGGGGGGAATCCTAGGACCAATTTGGTGAGCTTTCCTGAGAAAGGGCTTGCAAGATAACATGGCTGTAACATATACTTGGAAGCAGAAGTGCTTGTAAAAATTTCTTTTTCAGCTCAATAGAAAAGAGCTTTTTATATTTTTGTAGGTCATGGAGAGATAGTGATGCCATCTTGTACATTACAGTTACATGTTCAGCCAAGTTTAGATTTCGTCTGTTATTTTTCTCATCTAGGGTTAAAGATGGTACGAATTCCCGATATTTCCCGCTGATGATTCTAGATTGACCAATTTGGGCACATTACTTCTCGATAGAAATTTGGTCTGCCGCGGTTCGGCGTATGAGAGTTAGCTTTTTCGAAAAAAATTCCAATAAGGAGCACTTAAGTCTTGAGCTTCACAGAATATCCTGCGTTATGAGAAGTCAAATTCGGCCACCAAGCAACGAGCCTTTGTTACTGTCTGTCAACGTACCGTGGCGTATTGCGACTTCCTTCAACAGCCGCTTGCCGATAAACTACACTACTGGCCATTAAAATTGCTACACCACGAAGATGACATGCTACAGACGCGAAATTTAACCGACAGGAAGAAGATGCTGTGATATGGAAACGATTAGCTTTTCAGAGCATTCACACAAGGTTGGCGCCGGTGGCGACACCTACAACGTGCTGACATGAGGAAAGTTTCAACCGATTCCTCATACACAAACAGCAGTTGACCGGCGTTGCCTGGTGAAACGTTGTCGTGATGTCTCGTGTAAGGAGGAAAATGCGTACCATCACGTTTCCGACTTTGATAAAGGTCGGATTGTAGCCTATCGCGATTGCGGTTTATCATATCGCGACACTGATGCTCGCGTTCGTCGAGATCGAATGACTGTTAGCAGAATATGGAATCGGTGGGTTCAGGAGGGTAATACGGAACGCCGTGCTGGATCCCAACCGCCTCGTATCAATAGCAGTCGAGAAGACAAGCATCATTTCCGCATGGCTGTAACGGATCGTGCAGCCACGTCTCGATCCCTGAGTCAACAGATGGGGACGTTTACAAGACAACAACCATCTGCACGAACAGTTGGACGACGTTTGCAGCAGCATGGAATATCAGCTCGGAGACCATGGATGGCTACGGTTACCCTTGATGCTGCATCACAGACAGGAGCGCCTGCGATGGTGTACTCAACGACGAACCTGGGTGCACGAATGGCAAAACGTCATTGGCGACATCGCGGTGAACGCGCATTGGAAGCGTGTATTCGTCATCGCCATACTGGCTTATCACCTGGCTTGATGGTATGGGGTGCCATTGGTTACACGTCTCTGTCACCTCTTGTTCGCATTGACGGCACTTTGAACAGCGGACGTTACATTTCAGATGTGTTGCGACCCGTGGCTCTACCCTTCATTCAATCCCTGCGAAACCCTACATTTCAGCAGGATAATGCACGACCGCATGTTGCAGGTCCTGTACGGGCCTTTCTGGATACAGAAAATGTTTGACTGCTGCCCTGGCCAGCACATTCTCGAGATCTCTCACCAATTGAAAACATCTGGTCAATGATGGCCGAGCAACTGGCGCGTCACATTACGCCAGTCACTACTCTTGATGAACTGTGATATCGTGTTGAAGCTGCAAGGGCAGCTGTACCTGTACACGCCATCCAAGCTGTGTTTGACTCAATGCCCAGGCGTATCAAGGCCGTTATTACGGCCAGAGGCGGTTGTTCTCGGTACTCATTTCTCAGGATCTATGCACCCAAATTGCGTGAAAATGTAATGACATGTCAGTTCTGGTATAATACATTTGTCCAATGAATACCCGTTTGGCATCTGCATTTCTTCTTGGTGTAGCAATTTTAATGGCCGGTAGTGTACGTACATTCAAGGAAAGGAGCCAGTTGTCGGCAGACTCTGCCCGTGTGTAGAAAGCAAAGCAAGAGCGAGAAGTCGCCCAACAGAGAGCGCTCAGTCAGCAACAGTTAAGAGCTGGAGGCGGCGCACCCGGCTGCAGCTGGACCCGTGTTTGGGTCGGCGCGGCCTTGAGCGGCGTAGCGCGGCGCCTCGCCAGAGAAACAGCGCAGTCCCGCCCACTGCAGCCGCCCTTTGTGTGCGTCGGGGCGCGTAGGGTAGGGCCAGCGCCGGCGGTGCTATATTTCAGAAAAGACCATTTATTTCCCCCGATATCCCAGACAGGCCACCCATTCCTTAGCCTGCATCCATTTTTCAAAACCCGCAATCACTTAGGAGTCTGCCAACCAGTGGAAAGATTCAAAAACGTGTATACTTTGCTTAGGTATGGGCGACCTACTATCGAGCTCACGTCTGGCGAAATGTGGAATACACGTGCGGCACCTAAGCGGCAGAAAGCATCCCCAAAAATTACCGGATCTATTCATTGCAATTCAGGAAAGCGAAACCACTATTGCCAAAGGGAATCGATAACGACTTTATTAAGATGAAAATAAATGAAGACGGAACAATCTTTCATAAACTCTGAAACCGGTCTATCAAGTTTGCAACTTTCACCACTAGTTTATTTCGCATTGTTTTAACTATCAGGTTCACTGCAAAGATGCATTCTCTAAGCTATGGATTTCTACAAACATAGTTGTCTTCGACACATCCGTAAGATGGTCAGGACTTGCTAAAGTTCTAGTCCCACAAGACAATCAGGTTCGCCTCGTGGCAAAGGTGGAGGATTGCACGGAATGTTTCGTGGCTTCAGAGCGTGTCTTCCACGTGGTGATGTTTCTTTGTGCCTTTGTGAAGAAAGTAGCTTTAGATGCACAGTACAGAATCGGTTTGCTGTCAGTCCATCAGAGTAATAGAGCATTTAAACTCGTCATACTCCCCGACAATAGACTTATTCAACATTGTTCCATTAATGTAGCCTTTCTTTTGCTTCAAGTTTTCGTGTGTTGTAACCTCTTGTAATACGTGCACTGAGCACTAATAACGTGCGTGTGATCGTGGCTTAACTGCATTTTGGTAGTAATTATAGGCGGCTGTACTCAGATATTTTCCAAATTAATTAAATTCCCTTGATGTCACTTTCCGATTTAGTTACATGCAGTAGCACTCTGCAGTTAGTAATAATAATAATAATAATAATAGCGTGTGACGATGGCCTCCCGTCGGGTAGACCGCTCGCCTGGTGCAAGTCTTTCGATTTGACGCCACTTCGGCGACTTGCGCGTCGATGGGGATGAAATGATTATGATTAGTACAACACAACACCCAGTACCTGAGCGGAGAAAATCTCCCACCCAGCAGGGAATCGAACCCGGGCCATTAGGACTGTCGCTCTGACCAATTTTTTTTCATTTTGTTCATTATTGATCGTTGTGTTTGGTCGTTGCGGACGTCGCAAGACATCCTGTTCAAGTTCGGTGATTGATCCTTCCACTCAGTTTTTTATTACAGAGGCCATCCGGCTCTCTGATCGAACACGCTGAGCTACCGTGCCGGCTCAATGACAGAGATGATTTCTTCTATCCTACGTTGTTTCTACAAACGATTTCAAACTGTTTACCAATCACGATGAGCAATACGTATCGTCTTTCTTCGCAGTGCTTTTCAGAACGGAAGGTAAGTGACATGCCACATGGAGGTGGCAGGTTTGCAGTTAATGATTTCATATAAAGTGTGATTATATTATGTCTGATGGTTGCGATCTACCATAATAGTATATTCACGAGCACATTAGACTGTACGGGGCTATAAGCACTGTTGTATACACGTTTTCATGCAAAGTGAGACGTTTACAGCTATTTAGGCTCACGTTAATTCAATTTTATTTTATTATGCTCATCGTAAATCGTTTCCTAAAGTAAATGCTCCCTGTCTGCATAAAATTCTATACATTTTGCAGTCAGATCGCGTTACTAGTTTGATTTATCGGTCGAAACATTGTATACAAGAGATAATTATTTTTAATTCGTGCCACACTCCAGACTTATTTAGGTAATCTGCTTTCACAAGATAGCAGGAACCTTACAACTCTGTTGAAAATCTGCTAACGCAACAATAATAAACTGCATTTTCGTTACATTTCAATTTCGTGTTCGACCTCCATGGATGTTGCTTATATGGGATTTATAACTTTTATTCCTGTAACCAGATTCCGTGGCTGACGCTATACCACCATATAATCTTGTTAACCTAAACTGGGGACGACGGTTTCATCACTATTTATCTTTGAATACTTGAACAACCTGTGAACTAATATCAGGGTTGGAGATGTGGAAGATATTTGTCATAATAAATGACTCTTGAAAGTAATCTACCAATCGCAACCTGACTACAGGTGCAGCAGAGCATATTCTAGTCGGATAATACATCACTCTAGTGGCTGCTTTTTAATGCTATGGAACTCGTCTCTTCGACATTTTTACCGAATAACAAGAAAAGGAAACGAATTAATCAGCAGTGTTTGGCTGAAGATGATAGCTAGTGCTGTACAGTTCGTGACTGACAGACTTTGTGCTAATGCCCTGAGTTAAACAGAAAATATGTAATCATTGGCTTACCCATTGAAGTCATATGACACTACTGGTGTCGTCGAAGTGTCACATCAAGGAGAACTACAAGCGCGAAACACTACTTGCTTTATTCATAGACAACAACCTACAAATCGTACAAGCGGATGAACGGGTGGATTCTGTCTTCCTAGATTTCGAAAAGGTGTTCTCCACTGTATTTTTGCAAGATATACCAAAATAACAGAGAAATATAATTATGTTATCAGTGCCACTCTGTGCCAGGTGTAAAACATCTTACCATATTATAAAACTGCTCGGACATTGTTTAAAATCTCGATAGATTTGGAGGACATTGAACACACATTGTAACATTTCCAATAACAGTGACAAGGCCAGGATGCAGGGTTCTGCTTGAATGTTGCTTAATAATATGGGATGAGTGCACCATATCAAATCAAAAAGCAGTAGCAGTGGTTGACAGAATCTTCAGAGATATCCTACAAAATTATCAACCGATGGGTGGTGTTACAATCTTTTTTTGTGCAAACAGGCAGAATTTACCAGTTGTACCACGGGGAACAAGGTGGATGAGGTAAGAGCATGCTTGAAGAGCTGAAGTCTGTAGTAGCAAACACTAAAGTGCCAAAGTAACTGGTACAGGCATGCGTATTCAAATGCACATATATGTAAACCGGCAGAATACGGTCGGCAACGCCTATGTAAACCAAAGGGTGTTTGGCGCAGTTGTTAGCTCGATTAGTGCTGCTACAATGGCTGGTTATAAAATTTCATTGAGTTTCAGCAAGGTGTTATAGTCGGCTCAAGAGTAGTGGGACACGGCATCTCCCAGGTAGCGATGAGGTGGGGATTTTCCCGTACGATCATTTCACGAGTGTACCGAGAAAATCAGGAATCCGGTAAAACATCAGATCTCCGACATCGCTGCGGCCGGAAAAAGCTCTTGCAGGAACGGGACCAATGACGATTGAAGAGAATCGTTCAACGTGACAGATGTGCAACCCTGCCGCAAATTGCTGCAGTTTTCCATGCTAGCCATCAACGAGTGTCAAGTGTGCAAACCATCAAAAGAAACATCACCGATATTGGCTTTCGGAGCCGAAGGCCCACTCGTGTACCCTTGATGAGTGCACGATACAAAGCTTTACGCCTTTCCTGGGCCCGTCAACACCGACATTGGACTGTTGATGACTGGAAACATCTTGCTTGTTAGGACGAGTCTCGTTTCGAAATGTTTCGACGCTCTATAATGGTGTGGGGAATGTGCAGTTGGAATGATATGGGAGCCCTGATATGTCTAGATACGATTCTGACAGGTGTCACGTACGTAAGCATCCTGTCCGATCACCTGCATCCATTCCCGCGCATTGACCATTATGACAGACTTGGGCAATTCCAGCAGGACAATGCGACACCCCACATATCCAGAATTGCTACAGAGTGGCTCCAGGAACACTCTACTGAGTTTAAACACTTCTGTTGGCCACCAAACTCCCCATGCATGAACATTATTGAGCATATCTGGGATGCCTTGCAACGTGCTGTTCAGAAGATATCTCCACCCCATCGTCCTCTTATGGATTTATGGCCATCCTTGCAGGATTCTTGGTGTCAGTTCCTTCTAGCACTACTTCAGACATTACTCGAGTCTATGCCATGTCGTGTTGCGGCTCTTCTGCGTGCTCGCGGAGGCCCTGCTCGATCGACTGGGGACCGAACCGCACAATAATCCTTGGTTCAGTGTGGGACGGTAGTGGGGTGAGTGGACTGCTGTAGCCTGTTGTGGGGTTGTTAGCCACTGAGGGCTACGGCGGGGACGAAGTCACTCCGTCGTTTCTAGGTCCCCAGTTCAATACAGGACAGTACAGTACAATGGCTGTTCAGCGTGACTTTCGTACTATTTATGGTGTGGATCCTCCTATAGCACAGAACATTAGACGATGGCATGAAGAATTCCGAGAAACAGGTTGTTAGTGTAAAGGCAAATTGCCGGGCCACCCCGAATGTCTGGCACAGACGTCGAACGCATCCGCCATACTTTCACAAGGAGTCCGCAGAAATCCGTTCGCCGTGCACCTCGACAGCTCAACACGTCCACTATGTCCGTCTGGTGAGTGTTGCGTCGACGTTTACACATGAAACCACACAAAGTTTAACTACTGCAAGCTCTTCGTGAAGGTGACAAACAACAACGTGTGAAATTATGTAATCTCGTTCTTGGCAAGATGGAGGATGACGGTTTTCTCTATGCTTAGTGTTTAATGACGAGACAACATCCCATTTCAATGGAAAAGTGAACCGTCGTAATGTGAGAACTTGGGGTATGGAGCAACCACATGGCATTGTACAACATGGGAGGGACTCTCCAAAATTTAATGTGTTTTGTGCAGCTTCACGGAAAAGGTGTATGGTCCATTTTTCTTTGCCAAGCAAGTATGTAGATGTGCTTCAGAACTTTCTTCTCCCACAGTTATAGACTCATTCGAATGACTTCGTTTGCCAACAAGATGGGGCACCATCACACTGGTATCTGGAAGCGCGGGAATTTTTAAAACAAAGGATTACTGAACGATGGCGCGCTCGCACTGTACCAAATGATTCAGCCTTACATTACTGGCTTTCAAGGTCACCGGACCTGACTGTATGTGACTATTTCTTGTGAAGGTTTATAAAAGACTCTGTTTATGTGCCTCCGTTACCAACCAAAATGAATGAACTGAGACAGCGCATTAGAGCAGCTGTGGAAGCTGTAACTCAAGGCATGCTATCTACAGTGTGTGAAAAATTTGAATACCGCATTGACATGTGACGTACATCTCAAGGGGGTATAATGAATACGTATGAAAAGGTATGAAAAAACATTGAGTTTCCTGTTCATCAAACAACAAAATTCATTGTATATGTTTATTTGTTTCAGAAATATAGAGGTGCAAAACGGATGATTCTTTTTGATGCACCCTGTATATTTCACACATACGAAGTCTCGGGCACAGCGATAAATTAATAACTAGGCGAAGCCGGGTTTCTCAGTTAGCATCACACAAAGGCATCTTATAGATTCTCAAGGCAAAGCTCAAAACGTTGAGCAAGTACCAGTAACAAATTTTCAAGATTGTATGTCTCTGCTAAATTCAATAGATTTTGTTAATGACGATGTGAGATTAAAACGGTTAGTGTGGCAGGTCACCCGCCTTCCACAAGAAATAAAAGGGACAATCAAAATTGAACAAACGAATATCGCATGAACTAGTCGCCTCTCAGGCCGGTCCATCGGATGAATCATGCACACAGGAAGACACAAATTCTCACGCAAGCAATATAAAGAAGCAGGAGGAACGAAGATATAACCCGGGATGCCAGAATAACCATTGTAACAAATGGGCAAACAACCACAGGAACCATTAGAATAATGGTCCCGGAAATCAGTGGTCGGTAAATGCAAATAGTACCTGGAAGAACCAAAAGAAATGATGTTCGCGGAATGGAGTGGGAGCCTTGACAAACACATACCCTGTTATGATCATGTGACAGACATCAGGGACGAGTTACGTTCAGTACCTTACCAATGTAGTGAGCAGCGTAATGTTGTGTCAAAATCAGCGCTTATTGCTTTAGTTGCTAATATAGACCACCAATTATTATACTGGACACAGGAACTGCTGTAAATGTGTGTTCCAATAATCTATATAAAAAAATCTATGAAATTATTGAGATACCAACATTGGCAGTCCAAAATTGTAAGGTTCTGGAATCAGCTGGCACCAGGTTCCGTAATGTGGTGATACAAATTCGCCTTCCCATTATACTAAAACATGTTATTTGACATTGTCAAATCGGAAGACAGGAGATCTGTTATGTTAAAATCTGTGAATAAAAAAATCATATCAAGATCGCTAAAACTCTTTTGTTGATTACTAGTTTCAGCTCATTGCCGGGTCATCTTCAGAAACAAAAATTATTTCTTAATTCAGCGTGTGTGTGTCACCAGGCACTACACATCGTCATAATCTGTTGCGCTGAATCGAAGTTGTTGTCATGTACACATTAAAGTAGGCCCTCATGTTTACACAGTTTACAACGTTAACTGTAAGTTTCCAGTGGTCATATTTCCGCACTTGTGTTTAAATCGAAGGAGATGTATAGTGGTAACTATGATACATGTGTGGATGTAAATATGGTGTATCCCACACAATTCTAGCTACAGGCACAATGAAGCCTGTATTACGGCTGTCAGACATTCCTCGTTCGGGTCAATATAGCATTTACGTAGAAAATTAACTACGTTTTGTTAGGTCTCTTCATACATACCAGTGACGATCTGCGCGCTACACTTTTACCTATCTAACGACTCAATTATTTTTGGAGAAATTGCTAAAATTGTTCTCGCTGTGAATAGCGTTCTCGTTTGTACTTGATATCTAGAATAGAGTAGATGTAAGTGATATGAGTACAAATTGGCGATATTGAACGAATTTACTGTCTTAAATAATGAATAAACTAGACACTGTAACGAATATATATAAATAGTGTACCGTTGATTATTTACTTCTAACATTCCTGCTGACATTAAATCTTGAAAGTTTTTATACTCAAGAAGTAGCCATTTCGAATTCCTTTTGCAGTCTTAATTGTTTCGTAGTTTGTGGTGAACGATCGAGCATCTTGTCGCTGTGTCGTTAATTATCCTATTGTTAAAGTCGAGCCTGCTTTTTTTGATGACGTTGTCGTTTATAGAGTTTAATTGTGATTCGTCTAACTACTTAGATATTTTATTTCATCATTAGCATCATCAGATAATTCATTTAAGCAAGATCGTAAATGAGATTCAGCAATATTACATCAATACTGGAATGATGTACGTAAGTAAAAAAGAATATGCAAACTGAAACTGAGCAGGCTTTCATATTTTCAATTTCTCTAGTAAGAATTTAAGTTAGTCAATGTTTACAGACTGTATTACGTTAATGACTATCTCCTGTAGTATTTTATGTTATTCCATTTATCCAGCCAGTTACGCTACATAACTTGAGCACTTTCAGTTAATTACTTTTTCGGGATATAGTTCACTGCTGTTGATTACTTTAACAAGATGTACAAGAGGCAGTTGTCCGCCCCCGGTAGCTGAGTGGTCAGCGCGACAGAATGTCAATCCTAAGGGCCTAGGTTCGATTCCCGGTTGGGCCGGAGATTTTCTCCGCTCAGGGACTGGGTGTTGTGTTGTCCTAATCATTATCATTTCATCCCCATCGACGCGCAAGTCGCCGAAGTGACGTCAAATCGAAAGACTTGCACCCGGCGAACGGTCTACTGACGGGAGGCCCTAGCCACACGACATTTGCATTTTAACAGGCAGTTCACCGGAGAAAAATATGATCTAAATGCTTTAACTAGAAGAGAGAAATGAAACATAAGCCAATGTACAGACGTAGTATCTGATCAAAAGTATTCGGACACCGATCAGTAGACACCTTTCGCCTGTTTGACGACTTGAACTCTGATAAGGAAATTTTCACTGAGATGTCTGAATTTCTGTGGAGGAACGGCAGCCCATTCTTCTTCAAGAGCGAAACCACAGAAGTTACGTGATGATGGTCGTTAGGGTCTCTAGCGAAGTCGACCTTCTGACTCATCCCAAAGGTATTCCATTGGCTCGTCTTGGCAGGCCAGTCCATTTTATAAATGTTACTGTCCACAAACTGCTGCCTCAGAGATATCACTTTGTGACAGATTGCATTGTCAAGCTGATACAGTCATCGCCACAGAGCTGTTTCTCTACTGCATGCAATACACAGTTCTGCAAAATGTGTTCACATTCTTTCACAATTAGCGTTTTCTTAAGCACAATAAGAAGACCGTACCGTAACCACGAAAAAAGCCACACAATGGAACACCAACCCCTCCGCACTTCACTGTTGGCACTCCACGTGATGGAAGGTAACGTTCTGCAGGCATTCACGAAACCCAAATCCTTCCACCGCATTGCCGCAGGGTGCAGTGCGATTCGTCACTCCAAATGATTCTTTCCCAGTCAGCCTCCGGCCTCGCTCTCTACACCACTTGTAGCGTCGCTCAGCACTCACTACCAAAATTCGTGGCTTATGAGGAGCTGCTCGACCGCTATACCCCAGTCTTTTTAATTCCATATGCCTGCCATTGTGCTACCTGGATCAGTGGTACTACTATCTAACTCAGGGGTGATTCCGTCCGCTGATTTCATGCGATTTTGTACAGCCTTCTTCCGCAATGCACAACGATACCTGTCCGTCAGCACACGATGTTTGCCTGGTCGTGGTTTAGCTTTGGTTGTCCCTTCACGTTTTCACTTTGCAGTCACACTGAGCTGTGCTGCGGCTCGCGTTGGTGCTGTTTGTAGGTTTCCGCCCTCTATTGGCGGCCAGAACGTATCGTTTAGTTGGCGAGGTTGCGGTTGTTTGTCTTCTTCTCGTGTTCACTGGCGCCACTCGGTTTCGCAAACGTTGCCTGTCCGCTAGTGACAGCAGCGGCGGTTATCGATATGTAGTAACTGTTACCCTATCTTTGGGGCGACGTCGTTGTTTTTCCGGGTCCCATGAGTGGGCCAGTTCGGTTGGGGACTCAGGAGGAGCCAGGTCCGCGTAGTGACAGAACACGCCGGGACCGCTGGCGGGCATGCATGGACTGCCGGATGGAAGGGATGTGATAACAAGGATGCACGACCTCGTCATAAAGTGGATCCAGCAAGCCTTAAGATGAGTGCATTTCAATCCAAATGGAGAAACCTCCACCATTGTGATATCCTGCGATTCTCCAGTGACTTCGGATTGTGTTGCTGCTTGTAGTGTCGCCGAGGCGAAGAGCAGCAAGTGGAGTTCTTTCTACTCTGGTGGTAGTGGTTCCTTTCTCGTTCCGGGCGGTCTAAGCACAGTATTCTGGGACATAATGCAGACCACCGGTTCCTGATTTGGCATATTGTTCCATCGTTGCATTTGGTTTATCGGACGTCAGGTAGCTTCAGGAAGATTATCATCAGTCATTCGTTAGACTGCCACTAGTCTGAGTTACCATCTTGTGAAGTGAATGCAACTCTTGGCTGCCTATCTCATCGCTCGCGAAAGTGTTTGTTGCCGGACTTTCTCAGAGGTCGATTCCTGTAGCAACGTCTGTGGCCCCTTATGTTACAAAGTTTACCATCATCTTATTTCACCCGTTTGGTGATCAGTTGCTTGCTTTTTTAATTAACCTTTGCTATTGTATTTGCTATTTTACAGCAGGTTTCTAAATTTTTTATGTTATTGCCGTTCCTGGCATATAAGGTCTTCAGCTGTGATTGTGGTCATTTGTCTTAAAATTCTAATTTAGTATTTGTATTTACGCAGTAAGCCTTTAAAACCTTATTTATTGCCATTCCTGGCGTCTGATGCCTTCTGCTGTGTTTGTGGCGACTTGACTTTAATATTTCAATACCTATAATTTGTAAGTTGCAGCGAGTTTTAAACAATTCTTAATTTATTGCCATTCCTGGCATGTAAGGTCTTCTGCCCTGATCACAATGGCTTGCTTGTAAAACATTATCTGTTGTATCTGTATTTAATGGTGATTTGCTAAATTGTAACTCACTGAAAACACTATTATTTACACTTGTTTATCCCTTCATTAATAACGTGTGGTATTTTTTTATTTATTGTTGAGTCTGGAACCATTGGTTTAAAATAAATTGTGTGTAACTGTAAAAGGTAACCATTAGTAACTGATTACGGCCCCGTCCATAATCGTAACCGAATCCTGCCTTCCCTCGACTACCAGGTCACACACATAACCAACAGTCGACTAAGACAACTGTAGAAGGCTTGAAATGTCCCGGATGGACTGGTTACAAAGGTGACATCCAATGTGTAGTCCACTTATCAAGTCACTGAGCTCTGTTGACGGATCCATTCTACAGTTACTGCTTCTCTACTGACAGCAAAATACTCTCCACCTCATTTGTTATTGGCGGGTCCACCTCTTGCGTCTGTCTATTGGACAATTCCGCATTAGTGATGTGCTGATATTTTTGATCATAGCGTCTAATTCCTCAGTAATAAAGAGATGCTTTCGTCTTTACAATTAAATGAAACGCTTGTTGACGTTGAAAAACCAAATAAGTTTTAATTTCATTCAAATGTGTTTTACTAATTTTATAGTTTATGAGGAAGCCACGCTTTGGGGAAGCTATACGTGATAGAATAAAATCTCTTAGATATATAGATTCAATGCTCAAAAAAAGTTTATTGGAGTAAGGAATTTTCATACAGGGTGACTCCACGATGACGTTACTTTCAGGGACGATAGAGATGGGTAAATGTGAGAGTAAGAGGAAAGGGACCATAGTCCAGAAATGACAGAGTCAAGAAGTATAAGCGAAAATCTACACTAGTTCCGCCTTAGCCTCGCGCACCGCTCCGAACCCTGATCGTGTCGTACAGAATTTCCACGGAATACTGCCCTCGGATAATTTCGCTGTTGATGGACTTGTAACGGCGCACGTAACTTGATGTGAGAGAGACCGAAAATCCCAAGTCTACGGTACGGTAATAATCAATTCCATTTACCTGCACAAATTTCGCAAGCTGCTACATTTGCAACAGTTGTTCAAAATGGCGTCTCCCAGCGTCAATGCAGGCATGGGATCGTTGCACAAAGTTGTGTCGTACCCGTTCTAATATCCTTGGTGCAGTTTGAAGAGTGGCAGGAAAAGAGAGTTCTCGCCAGGGGGTCCCCTTCATTGTCGAGAAATGAAGTGGGCTGAGATCAGCTGAACCTGCTGGCCAAGAAACGGGACGTCCTTTGCCTGTCCATTTTTGAGGTAATGTCTGATCCAGGTGTTCACGAACACTCTGCCAAATTGAGGTGGACCTCCGTCATGTAGAAAGCACATCCTTTGACGAATAACAAGTGCGATATGATCCAGGAACCTAAGTGCTCGTCGGGATTGCCTACCCTACAATTTTAGCAATGACAGTACCGGTACGTGTATTCTGCAGTTAGAGGTATCAGAACAATTTTCGCTTATAACTTCCGACTCAGACGTTTCCGGACCAGGGTTCCTTACCTCAAACTGATACATTTGCCATTCTCCATCATCCATGAAAACTTAATTAGGGAGTCACCCTGTATGGCTAATACAATGACAAACCTGATAGGTTTATATCGAAGTGTTAAAATAACTGGAGTCGTTACTCAGGTATTGAAACGTGTTCGAACCGTAGTTTCACGTTGTTGCATCATACTGAAGGTCTACACGCCGCCGGCAACTTACCTCGTCAGGCGTTCCTCCGCCTGCATCGCCTATGCTAGTCAGATTGTGTTCCCAGCATCTGGATGAGGATTTCTAAACGAGGAAATTGTTGTTAACTCTGCAGATACGTGTATTCAGTTCGTAAGAACTCCTGGGTTCTGGATAGGTGTGCACAGTTCGTGACTAGGGCGACGCCACTAGTGCGTTCGAGACGCGTGGCTGGAAACGAGTAACCGCATAACTCCGCGGCCGTACATTTTAATAACAGGGCGCTGAGCGGAGCAGCTGCGTTCGCCAGTGGCTGGGATTAAAAGCGCAGCGGTCCTCAACGGGCTGGCGCTAATCCGCTGGCGCTGTCACCGGCGCCTTATTGCACATGAAGCGCCGCTTAGCCGCCCGTGTTTCGTGTAATGTCCTTTCAGCTCCTCGTGAGAGCTGAGAAACAGAAACGCGCAGCTAACTACCGTGCTTACTGGGTAATCCTCAGTCACGCTACTGAGTTGATCTCCACATTTAAAAAGGTACCTGTTTATACTGAACTCAAAATTCGTGGACCTACCCCAAGTTAGTTTTTATGAATGGTTCCACGTCACCTGCAGCTGTTTATTTTCTGTTAATTTTCGTATTATTCCACAATTTCAGCCTTAAAATATTTTCAAACATTTTGTTAATGCATTTTTATGAAGGTCATTGCATTTGCGTATTTAGGTACGACCACTTATAAAAAAGCGCAGTATTTCAAGAATATCGTTGCCTATCGGTATGATCAGTGTGGTATCGATAGCTACGGTGCCGCGGCGTAGGTACAAATTCTTAGGTTGGCACTACGACACCGACACAGACGACAGCGCCCTCCAGCCGGTGCTGTGCAGCTCTAGCGCATAGAACCGCTCGGCCACTCCGGCCGGCCGATGTTACTCAATCTGTAAATTGAACAAGCAGTAAAGGAAACAAAAGAAAAATTTGGAGTAGGAGTTAAAATCCATGGACAAGAAATAAAACTGTGAGGTTTGCCGACGACATTGTAATTCTGTCAGAGAGAGCAAAGGACCTGGAAGAGCAGCTGAACGGAATAGACAGTGTCTTGAAAGGAGCTGTAAGATGCACATCAACAAGAGCAGAACGAGGATAATATAATTTAGTGGAATTAAATCAAGTGATTCTGAGAGAATTAGATTATGAAATGAGACACTTAAAGTATTAAATGAGTTTTGCAGGATAACTGACGTTGGTCGAAGTAGAGACGATATAAAATGTAGACTGGCTATGGAAAGGAAAGCGTTCCTGAAGAAGATAAATTTGTTAACATCGAATACAGATTTAACTATGAGGAAGTCTTTTCTGAAAGTATTTGTATGGAGTGTAGCCATGAATGGAAGTGAAACATGCACGATAAACAACGTAGACAAAAAGCTTTTGAAATGTGGTGCTACGGAAGAGGAATTTGTGGCACAACATGGGTAGAAGAAAGGATCGATTGGTAGGACACGCTCTGACGTATCAAGGGATCACCAATTTAGTATTGGAGGTGAGTGTGGAGGGTAAAAATCGTAGAGGGAGACCAAGAGATGAATAAACTAAGAAGATTCAGAAGGATGTAGGTTGCAGTAGCTATTCGGAGATGAAGAGGCTTGCACAGGATATAGAAGCGTGGAGAGCTGTATCAAACCGGTCTCTGGACTGAAGACCCCAACAACAACAATAAATAAATTCCCTGCATCCTGATAGGGCTTCCCCTAGCTGAGGCTTCCTTGTGCCAGAGTACGAAGTAGACTTTCAGTTGTATATTTTTTCTGCCATGCTCACTGAAAAATTTGATTGACACAAGAATGTACAATAATAACATGATCTGCGTACTATCACGGAATATACCATTTTCTCTCTTTGGTACGTATATACTGGTACGATATGTTCTACAACCTGTTACATGCACTTACTTTTGTAAAGTTTTATTGGTTAAATTGGAATTTTAACTTTCGGTCCCACAGGATGATCAGGGAATGGTTCCGAAACCGGTCATCAATTTAATAAAAAACTGAATTTCGCAACTTTGGCTGTTTCCTACAAAAAAAAAGTTAGGACAAGTTTCAAGACCAATAACACAATCAGTCATTGTGCTCTATGCCCTGTAATGCTGAAGTATATACGGAATGATTTACTCACAAAATTTGTTGCGAAAATGGCAAGAACGAGTTGCACCCGTTTTAAAGAACGTAAGGCGATGTGTGATATTACTCGTCAAACCTTTGCAACACATCTAATGGAGCTAAAGCATGAAGTACAACATATGTAACGAAAATTAATGGATGTCATGGAAGTAGTGCAAATTTACAACCATTTTAAAGACCTGTCCGATCGGTTTTTAACGTGGAGAGAACGTGTTACAAAGAAAATAAAGTACCAAGAGAATTTGATACGAGTTCTGTGACGAAGCCCAGCAGTGCCTCAGGCATCGCCGACGTTGTCAAAGTGACAGAAGGCAGACGGAGATGCAGGACCGATGATTAGGAATTTACCTTAATCGTAAGAAATTGCGATATTAATATATAAATCTAAAATATTATCATATTTTCATTTTGTTGTAAATGCTACATTTCTAGATACATGTTGTAAATGCACATTTCTAGATAAGTATGGAATACCTATGTCACGTGTGGATAGCACCTTTGTAACGGTACGGTACACCTTGAGGGAATTATTTCAGTTTTCCATTTCTAGTTCTTGATTACGAATTAGCTATCAAATTATCTAGTGAATTATTGCATCTACCGAAATTCATGTTTTGTTTAATCATTATTTTTAAGTTTAACTAAAAAAGTATATATGAAGATCTCACTTTCTTTTTACAAAAACATTCTTTTAACAGGTTACTTGAAAATTGTTTAAGGCCGAAATAGTGCAACAGTGCAATAGCGTAAAAATAATTAAAAGAAATAATTGCAGATGTCATGGAATCATTAATAAAATTCTTAGAAACTGTGTGACAGACAGCCGGTGGGATACTGTTAAGATCGGTATGTGTACCATGACCCGATTGATTGAGGCATCAACGTATTCTGAAAAAATAATTGATTTCGTGTATTTCTTAGCGTGGGACTGTCGTGATACATATTTCACTTACATGCTGTAAGTCAAATTTCGAGTTGTCATTCCATAAGGTTAAATGGTGAATTTTCTAAATTACTGACGACATTTTTGATGCAGCCGATTGAAACGGTGCAAGAATAGTGTCAGGGGTAACAGGATGGATGTCATATTTATTCAGCAGAAACAACGATATCTAAGCTGGGAGCGGCAGTTAATGGCTGCCTCCACTCCCGGCACAGCCGTGACGACACAGGGGACGGCGTGTGGCAACCTGAGGTCGCGTTCTCCGGATGCCTCCTAGTTCAGGCTCGGCGCGTCTATAGCGCGGGTCGCGTCATTAGCGATGCCCAGGCAGCTACATTAAGTCGAGTTTCACCATCTGATCACAGCGCCACTACGTTGCCTGAAAGGTCGCGTGGCTATCAGAGATGTCGTTTTATGAAAGTGTGATTTTACTGACACAGAAGATGAACAACGAAAACAGTTTCTTCTCGAAAACACACTAAATGCTAGGCGTAGAGATGTCAGCAATTTAAGGCAACACTTAAAATGCCCACGTTTAATATCACATAAAAAATAAATGTAAGGCGAATGGCAAATTTCGTCTTCATTGCTAAAACCTTTTCCTGCAATCACAGTCCGACTCAAGATTCAAAAAACTAAACTTTGCAGCAGAGTAGAGATAACGAAACTTTTGTTTCCCTTCCGTAAACTCGATAACCACTGCCCATATTATGCCTAAATGTTGAAATATGGACCGTCGATCGAGAATAATACGACCTGATGAAACGTGCCCCGTCTTGTTTTCTAAAACAAGAGGAAGACTGAAAATTTTTACATCCCGATTCATGATTCAATTCATTCCGATGAATAATGTGCGGAAATTACTCCTGCGAAAGTACATGCCATAGTATCGATTTTTTTGCGTAAGAACGATGGCTTCCTTCAAAATAATAATGAACTTATGGAACAATGTGGGCACCTCTTTTGAAGCTGCAACATTATCGACCATTTCGACCTTTTTGTGACTGTTATACAGATTTTACTTGAGATAACTACGGGGACAAGAAAGTGCCACAGTGCGTGACGAGTGACACAAACTCTATAAGGCAGAACTAACGCATTGTTTACACCCATGTCGCGATTGATCACCGTTGTATGGCTAGATGCGTTCCAATGTTGCATTTCTTATGATCATTCTGGTGCTCCCATTACTCTAATAGCTATTTGTAAACTTATATGCAAAACTAACTCTTATTCTTAGATAACCAGAGAAAAATTGTACGATCATATACTAAATACGCTGTTGTTGTGAACCAATCGATAGTCTCAGTGTCGGACAGGGAATGATCGCTTCATCGATCAAAAACGTAACGAACTATCCAAGTGAATTACACTGTGATATTTTGAAATTCTTGAAGCCCTGTTTATTTTGCAATAACGTGGCGAAATTTACACTGAAGAGTCAAAGAAACTGGTACACCTGCCTAATATCGAGTAGGGCCTCCGCGAGCACGCAGAAGTGCCGCGATACGACGTGGCATGACCGCGACTAATATCTGAAGAAATGCTGGAAGGAACTGACACCATGAATCCTGCAGGGCTGCCCATAAATCCATAAGAGTACGATGGAGTGGAGATCTCTTCTGAACGGCATGTTGAAAGGCAGACCAGATAGGCTCAATAATCATCATGTATGGGGAGTTTGGTGGGAAGCGGAAGTGTTTAAACTCAGAAGTGTGTTCCTGGAGCCACTCTTTAGCAATTCCAGGCTTGTGGAGTGTCGCATTGTCCTGCTGGAATTGCCCAAGTCCGTCGGAATGCACAATGGACATGAATGAACGCAAGTGATTAGACAGGGTGCTTACGTACGTGTCACCTGTCAGAATCGTATCTAGACGTATCAGGGGTCCCGTATCAGTCCAACTGCACACACCCCACACCATTACAGAGCCTCCACCAGCTTGAACAGTCCCCTCCTGACATGTAGGGTCCATGGATTTATGAGGTTGTCTCCATACTCGTACACGTCCATGCACTCGATACAATTTGGAAAGAGACTCGTCCAAGCAGGCAATAGGTTTCCAGTCATCAACAGTCCAATGTCGCTGTTAACGGGCCCAGGCGAGGCGTAAAACTCTGTGTCGTGCAGTCATCAAGGGTACACGAGTGGGCCTTCGGCTCCGAAAGACCATATCGATGATGTTTCGTTAAATGGTTTGCACACTGACACTCGCTGATTACCCAGCTTTGAAACTTGCAGTAATTTGCGGAAGGATTGCACTTCTGTCATGTTAAACGATTCTCTTCAGTCACCATTGCTTCCGTTCTTGCAGGATCTTTTTCTGGGTGCATCGATGTCGGAGATTTGATGTTTTACCGGATTCCTGATATTCACGGTACACTCGTGAAATGGTCGTACGTGAAAATCCCCACGTCAACGATACCTGGGAAATGCTGTGTCCCATCGCTCGTGCGCCGACTATAACACCACGTTCGAACTCACTTATATCTTGAAAACCGGCCATTGTTAACCGATCTAACAACTGCGCCAGGCACTATCTCTGTATTTGAATATACATGCCTGTACCAGTTTCTTTGACACTACAGTGTATATTTGTCATCGATCTATCAGTACACTGTCTCCAGGGAAATATTTTCGATGAATTTAGGCTTACGCCATCAGTTCTGCAGCTGTAATGAGACTGTTCATGTCAGTTTACACTGAGGAGCCAAAATCACTGCTACCGCTTATCGGAATGACGTCTCGAGGCATTGTGACACGTGACGTAACATGTGTAAGCGGAGAGAGACGGATGGGGAATGATTCTAACGAGGACACGGGCCGCGAATGGTAAAACCCCCGAACATAAACGACTCTGACAGAGGACAGGTTTTTATTGCCCGATGGCTGGAAACGAGCATCGCGGCAATGGCGAACGTGACCGGTCTGTGGTAGGCTATCGCAGATATTTGGCACATCTATGCACAGGTAATGCAATTCCCTTAAATTACGGGCGTGCACCTGGTGTCCGATCAGGTTCAGACCTGTTGAATATGGTGACATGGACAACATTGTGAGATCACCTTCATTTTCCCCGAACCACTGTACTATGTTTCTGGCCTTCTGACAGGGACAGTTATCCGGATGGAAGAGTCCATAGGCGTTGGGGAAAACATCAATCGTGAATGGATGCAGATAGTCTGCACCAATGTGCAAATAGTTCACAACTGTCGTGATGCGGGGCCATAGCAATCTGCCCATTGCAAAATCGGTCATATGTGTGGCTTTCCTCATTTGCAGGTGGAGTAGTGGTTTGAATGAATCGCCATTCGTCTCTGCTCCACTTATATAGGGTGATTCAGCTGCCCTTACCTATAGGTTTTCTGAAACCCGCAACGCTTTCAAATACTAAGTTCACGATTTTCATATCCTCTCCTGCGCTACAAGCAAGCTATTAGTCTTAACAAAAAATTCAACAATACATTTTTGTTCTAAATGTAATGTAGTTAAATTTTGTGCAACGATGCGTATTTGCTAGAGGCTGTAGTTCTCGAATTATTGGAGAAAAACGTACAAAAGGGATCATCAAATGAGTTTTCTCTTTTTAAATAAATTAAATTCGCTACAAAAAGGTCCTATTCATTATTTCTGTAGGAATAATAGTTTGCATTGCGAGTGAGACAATACTAAAATCTCGTTTGTGGTTTTTGAAGGAGTTGTGGGTTACATAAAACCAGTAGGAAGGGCAGCTGAACATCCTATATACTTCCCTGAACACGTCATGTACCCGCTACGCCTCCAAGCAGCATTCAGTCTCGTGATGCGCAGTGGTCGTAATGTTCTGGCTCATCAGCGTATATGAAAGCACTCTGTTGAGAAAATTCCGCCTCTCTCACGCTAGGAAAGTATGCACCACATTTAGTCCAGACAACAGTGACCGTGACTTCACACACTGGAGCTATTGGCTAAATTATTCTTGGAGCAGGGTTCAAGTTGTCTGCTACTCTCTAATGAGGCTTCCTAAGGTTTTCATAATAAGCTTTCATCCTCACTTGGACTACTGACTTGTAAATAATAAAATGGCTTTGTTCTACTCTCTCACTTTATAATCCAGCCAATAACATGTGTTGCCTTCCACCCACCACCTGCTCCTAAATTCCCCCCCTTGTAAACAAAATGTATTTCATTTTAGTTAAAAAAATGGCTCTGAGCACTATGGGACTCAACTGCTGAGGTCATAAGTCCCCTAGAAAACTACTAAAACCTAACTAACCTAAGGACAACACACATATCCATGCCCGAGGCAGGATTCGAACCTGCAACCGTAGCGGTCGCGCGGTTCCAGACTGTAGCGCCAGAACCGCTCGGCCACCAGCGGCCGGCATTTCATTTTAGTATTTTACATTCCTGTCCGTATCCACATAAACAGCATGGAAAAATATAAAATGTGTGTATGAGATTTTAGACTGAGAGTACTGTTTTGGGGAGTCGGCTGTGTGTATCGAGCCTTTTCCGGTGGCGCCACTTCGGCGATATCTCTATAGTGCGAAAAGTGGCAGTTGATCCTATATAATAAAAACTGACAGGCCACTCACATGAGCACTGAAAGGAATCTGTTGAATTTCGATTAAACGATAAATCATACAAATTTGAAGGCTGTCAATTCATATAACTATCTATGAATTACAATTACGGACAACTTAAACTGAAATGTTCACGTAGATAATGTTGTGGAGAAGGCCAACCAAACATTGCGTTTTTTTGGCACTTAGAAAATGCAACAGCTCTACTGAACAGGTACACTTGTCCGTCATCTTCTGGAGTATCGCTGCGCGGTGTGGGATTCAAATCAGATAGGATTGATAGTGGACATAAAAAATGTCAAAGAAGGGCAGCTCGTTTTGCAGTATCGAGAAATACTTGAGGGTGTCACGGGTATGAACGCGAGTTGTGGTGGCAATCATTACAACGAAGGTGTTTTTCGTTGCGGCGAGATCTTTTCACGAAATTTCAATCTCCAACGTCATCCCCCGAATTCGAAAATTTATGTTGACACCTACCTGTATAAGGAGAAATGATCACTATAATAAACTAAGAGATATTTGAGGTCGCACGGAAAGATTTAAGTACTGATTTTTTTCCGCACGATGTTAGAGAATGGGACAGTAGAGAAATAGAGTGAAGGTGGCTCGATAAATTCCCTGCCCATATGAACTGCAGAGTAGACGTATAGATTCATATGTAGATGATGAAATGGTGATGAGGACAGCAGACACAGCCAGTTCCGAGCGGAGAAAAATTCCCGATCCCGTGGACAACTGAAACCAAGGCGACATGATCAACAGTTAGCAACTCTAACCACATGACCACGAGCTGGTACAAACAGCATGGAAAATTCTAAGAACTATCAGCAGATTTGACACATTCTTTGTTGAATTTAAGTCAGATGACTAACAATTAATGGATTATAGATGTTTTTAAACCACACAGTACCATTTTGAATCAGAACTCCAATCTAATTTCGTTCAGTGCCACAAGAACTAGACAAATAACGCCGTGTTCATGGAACATTCGTCTTAACACACTGTAGCAGTTAAATGGTTCCACATTTGATAAACGGTTCTAAACGATTTTGCAGCAGGTCTTTGTATCATCTCACGACACGCAAACATGTTTCATCTTGGGTCGGTTAACTACCATTCTAAGCATTAATCAGCCTCTCGAAGAAGCTTTCGTACCCTGTCATCGGCTTGTGCTAATACGGAGTGATATTCATTGCTGGAATAACATTTTTTATGAGCTTCCAATGTTCATTTGCGATTTCCTTCGCCCTGACTCGTTTCATAACGAGAGTTACCGCAGTTACTCCTGTCAGACGAAGGTTTCTACGCTCTACGACCAGAATATGGTTACCTGTGGCATGTGTATTCATGTGGCGTTTTTCTCCAGATGTACGCTGTGGGTTATCTCCTGCACTGTCTCCTGGCTCGGGCATGGATGTGTGTGTTGTCCTTAGGTTAGTTAGGTTTAAGTAGTTCTAAGTTTTAGGGAACTGATGACCGCAGCAGTTAAGTCCCATAGTGCTCAGAGCCATTTGAACCATTTTTTGAAAATACAAGCGACATAGAAAAATAACCTAGTTTTTTTATTCTCCCTCAGACTAGTGACATGCGATATTCCCAATGGGCAAATTTGAAACTGTAAACACAACGAAAATTTTCAGTGGGGTTTTTGAAGTTCAGAGTTTCCGTGAAAGCCTTTTCTTGAAGATGGAATCAGCTCCGATATCGGTGTGGTCGCCCAAAGTAGGGAGAAATAACGGCATTTACATCTTGTAAATTAGGAAGGATTACTCGGCGAGTTTCTCATTCAGAAATAAGTTTCTGTGGTTAAACATCATATAAGGTCGGCAGGAGCGAATAATATTTTACGGAAGACCAGCCTGGCCATCGGTACAGAAAGGATACGACATATGGGATACGAACTGGATACTAATGCATGCAGTTTATGTAACTGCCATCTCTTTTTGTCTTCAATCCTCTCGACTGGGAGTGGGTCGATATGTCGACGGCAGCTCACCTTAGCAATATGGCTCAAATGGCTCTAAGCACTATGGGACTTAACATCTGAGGTCATCAGTTCCCTAGACTTAGAACTACACACAGCCATGCCCAAGGCAGGATTCGAGCCTGCGACCGTATCAGCAGCGCGTTTCCGGAATGAACCGCCTAGAACCGCTCGGTCACAAAGCCGGCTCCACCATAGCGATACAACTGTGAAACAGATGAAGAAATTTGAGCGACTTGCAACAACGCGAAGGTCGGTTTCATCTCATGGAACAGCAACCACTATCATCAACCTGTCGGACAAGAACCTGGTCGGAGCCATCTCGGCCTTTAATAAAGGATTGAATTTCGCTCCTACGCCACGCACTATAACTATGGTGGAGTTCATTAGTGGAGTGGAACAGGCGCAGCGACGTCTGTCACAAGACGATGCCGACGAAGTAAGACCTAACGCCTGTCACATTTTAGCCTCAGGCTGCCACCCGAATCTAACATCAGCAGGGAGTGTGTGTGTGTGTGTGTGTGTGTGTGTGTGTGTGTGAGAGAGAGAGAGAGAGAGAGAGAGAGAGAGTGAGTGAGGCTCTGTGCATTGCGGAAAGTTGAAGATCTTGTAGTACTTACAGCTGACAAAGAAAATGCTCCAGTTGTTCTTAATACCACTGAATATCACAGCAAAGTGGCATTGTTGGTGGAAGATAGCACGTACAAGTGCCCAAAACGGGACCCAACTCTGTCATATAGTAGAAAAACGGTGGGGATCCCGAAAAATTCTGGTCTGCCAGAGACTGTCATCAAAAATCTTACTGCACCAGCTCCTAGGCCTCTTAGGCTGTGCGGATTTTCTAAAGTCCACAAGTAAGGTATTCCACTGAGGCCACTCGTTAGCGCTGTTGGTTCTTCTACGTACAGGCTCGCCAATTATTTAAGTAAGGTGATGACTCCGATAACTAGCCACCGTGAACATCACATAAAAACCTCTCAGATGTTCATTGAGAAAAATAACAGCTTGAAGCTGGCCCTAACGACATTTTAGTCAGCGTGATGTGGTCTCACTATTTACAAAAGTTTCTGTGGAGGACACATTGAAACTGTTGGCAAACAATATTCCTCCTAAAATGATAAAGTTGGTCCAACGTGTTATGATGACCACCTACTTTTTTCTACAGTGGTAAATTTTAGGGAATGACGGGCAAAGTGGCTATGTGTTCTCTATTGTCTCCAGCAATGGCCAATCTTTTCATGGAATATTTTAATGAACGTGCATTAAATTCTGCTCCCTTTCGTCTACCTTCATTTTTTCGTAATGTTGACGACATGTTTATCGTCTGGTCACACAACTTAGAAACTTCTCAGCACTTCCAAGAACGTATGAACTGCATGCACCCAAATATCAGTTCGCCATCGAGAAAGAGGAAAGGCTGCCATATTTAGATGTTTTGGTAAGAGGAAAGTGGGATGGACGTCTCGGCCACTCGTTGTACCGTAAGCCGACGTACATTTATTTATATCTTAGCACCAGAGTTTCCACCATCCAGTCCAGAAGAGAGCAGGTTTAAATACAGTGACACACAGAGCAAAAACAGTTTAAAGCGAGGACCACTTGGGTTCCGGAATCAATCATCTGAAATATCTGTTACCTAGCGCGGTGGCGCAGTGGTTAGCACACTCGACTCGCATTCTGGAGGACGACGGTTCAATCCCGCGTCCGGCCATCCTGATTTAGGTTTTCCGTGATTTTCCTAAGTCGCTCCAGGCAAATGCCGGGATGGTTCCTCTGAAAGGCCACGGCCGACTTCCTTCAGCGTCCTTCCGCAATCCGATGAGACCGATGACCTCGCTGTTTGGTCTCCTCCCCCAAAACACCCCAACCCAACCCCAAATACCTGTTTCGAACGAGCGACTATGGGTCATGCGATACAAAGCCAGCGTTTTCATGAAAAGGAAACGTGAAAATATTGAACTCACTTGAAGAGCCGCTGACATTACATGGATACTCTGCAAATCACATTCAAGTGGCTGTCAGAGGGTTCACAATTCTCTATTATTCCAATCTCGTATTGCGCGCGAAAAGAATGAACACATATATCTTTCCGTACGAGCTCTGATTTCCCTTATTTTATTATGGTGATCGTTTCTCCATATGTAGCTCGGCGCCAACAAAATATTTTCGCATTCGGAGGGCACAGTTGGTGACTGAAATTTGGTGAGAAGAGTCCGCTGCAACGACAAACGCCTATGTTTTAATGATGTCCATCCCAAATCCTGTATCATTTCAGTGACACTCTCTTCCCCAATTTCCCGATAATACAAAACGTGCTGCTCTTCTTTGAACGTTTTCGATGTACTCCGTCAGTTCAATCTGGTAAGGATCCCACACCACGCAGCAGTATTCTAAAAGAGGACGGACAAGCGTAGTGTAGGCAGTCTCCTTAGTAGGTCTGTTACATTTACTAAGTATCCTGCCAATAAAACGCAGTCTTTGGTTAACCTTCCCCACAACATTTTCTATGTGTTCCTTCCAATTTAAGTTGTTCGTAATTGTAATACCTAGGTATTTAGTTGAATTTACGGCTTTTAGATTAGACTGATTTATCGTGTAACCGAAGTTTAACGAGTTCTTTTTCGCAGTCATGTGGATGACCTCACACTTTCCGCACCATTTCGATATTTCGTCTAAATCGTTTTGCAGTTTGTTTTGATGATCTGATGACTTTATTTGTCAATAAACGACAGCGTAATCTGCAAACAACCGAAGACGGCTGCTCAGATTGTCTCCCAAATCGTTTATATAGATAAGGAACAGCAAAGGGCCTATAACACTACCTTGTGGAACGCCAGAAATCACTTCTGTTTTACTCGATGACTTTCCGTCAATTACTACGAACTGTCACCTCTCTGACAATAAATCACAAATCCAGTCACATAACTGAGACTATATTCCATAAGCACGCAATTTCACTACGAGCCACTTGTGTGGCACAGTATCAAAAGCCTTCCGGAAATCCAGAAATACGGAATCGATCTGAAATCCCTTGTCAGTAGCACTCAACACTTCATGTAAATAAAGAGCTAGTTGTGTTTCACAGGAACGATGTTTTCTAAACCAATGTTGACTGTGTGTCAATTCATAATGTTATAGTAAGTTACTAGGTGGCTTCCCAGCGTCACATCGTAGGTCTTCATGTCGCTAGACCATAGAAAACGGAAAGCTGTGCTGCTATAAAGTATCGCCCGACCTCCGGATTCTTCGTATTTCGCGTTCTTTTTGGCCCAAAGTTTCGAAGCACATTGCAACATCTCGTGAATAATGTCTACACACGCCTAGAAACTATTTAGTGTCTAAGAACCTGTTATACTGATGTCGAACTGCGTTAAAATGCTTACAAGTAAAAAATGACCCACATGGTACTACTGATATAGCAGGTAAATTTTTTATACTTCTAGGTCGATTAGGGGGATGAATTTTGGTGAGTTGTACAGTCGTGCTCAAAAGTATCCGAACGACCTGAATTACATTTCGCCTTATTCGCATGCAATCCACATAACGCAGCTGTCTAGCAGGTCCTCTAATCGCTCCTTGGTACAGTCGTTTCACTATTGAAAATGGTTCCAACAAGTCACCACTAGGAAACACTGCTCTGTATCGCAATAACTCAAGATGTAAAGTAACACCACGATACTAGATATATCAGGGAACATCTTATCACAGATAAGACTGTCCTTAAGGTTTGAAAGGTCACAGTTATTGCAATAAATGACATACCTGAAATGTTACCACTCTCGTTATTACGTCAGATAGGTAATGCACGTAGTAAGTTCGTCGTATTCATGATTTCCTCTTCAAAGTATCATACCGTACGTGTTATTTAACACAGAATGACATTAAAAATTTAAATTATTCACGAACAGCCAGTTGAGAATATGTATGAACTTCAAATGACACAACGAACCATCTCGTTCTGCATATGGATTCAAACCCGGGTCACGCAGACTAAGATTTTGTGACTGACGGAAACTAACAGTCATTCCCTACTAGTCATACAGAGAGTGATATACCTCGATTTTAGACAGTATCAGTTAGTAAATATCAACTTTAAATTACTAAACGTAAGCATTTTTAACGGACGCGAATTCCTACCCAGCATCTATTGTCCCTGTTAACGAACTACGAGAGATGTTAAATATTGCTTCTTCACAAGTAACTTACTCGAAATGCCGTGAGGTAAAGCTTTGTGTTGGACAGGGATTCGAACCCAGGACCTAATCGGATTGTTATCGAAGGACAATCAACTGTGACATATCGGATATTCTCGGCAGTAGCTACATGTTTTAACTGAAATGACGAGACGAAAAATTCATTTTTTCCTTCCCAGGACTCCAACCCGGCACCTATCGCTGTTATATTGTAGAGAAAACGAACGTTAAATATGGGTTTGTTACACCAGCAGCAACATGTGAGCATATTTGAACTACAAATAATATGACGAAGAGCTCAGTGCTGACTGGGAATCGACCCCCACACATATCGTTGCTGACTACACACAAACAAACGTCAGCTATCGAATTTTTCTCCACCAGCTGCTCGGAATAACATCCTTGAACTTACAGTGATCTCGCAAATAGTTATATGCCTCATTGGAAGTCAAAAACGTCAGATATCGCTGGTGTTGACAACGAATGAAAATGCATTAAAAATCTTTATTATTATCGACCAGCAGATAGGTGTTCTCATGCTAGAGCTTGATAATTCACAATGAAAACCTTAGTGCTGGGCCAGGATTCAAACCCATTCACGCGCAATATGTGGAGATGTTGAGGAATCTGCAGTTTTGAACAAACAACAAATTGTAGTTGAGCTGTAACGTCACGAAGAGATCAAATTCCGCGTGAAGGGCGGTCTGAGTTGCATTCCCAGTTCAGAACCAATTTCATCGGCATACAGAAGCTCAAATAAAAGATGGAATAAGTGTCTGTGACCCTACATAGAGTTAGTTCGTCAATAGAAATAAATAACTAGTATAAGAAAGGATACTGGTGATATAGTTGCTACATGTCGCTATTCCTAACTTTATTGTGGTTCAGTCTAACATCTACTTGGTAGAGAAGGAATATCATGTTTAATGTGAATTTCAGACCACAATGCCATTATACCTTCTTCACTTGGCGTAGCTAGAAGCGAATAGAATCGGTCTCTCCCTATCAAAAAGCGGAAGCTGGAATCGAACCTAGACCGTCAGCATAGGAACCTACCAGCAATCCAACGGACCAGCAAATCCTCTTCTCTGTCGCTCTTTTTTCTATCATACCACCGATGCAGCACACTCGATGAGCATTCTGACACACAGGTTCCCTGTAGTGGTTTGTAGCATGTTCAGTACATTCATTTACTTGGTTGACCGAATCGACGTGAACTATCTGCCTCTGCTATCCAGTGCATACATTCGACTCTATTTTGTAATCATCGAAATAAAATAACGTAACTGCCACCTACACAGAACTGCCAACAGTGTAGGATGCAGAAATTTAAATAGAAAGTTTTCCTTTCCATTTGAGCTACTGTATTGCGCTATCTGTTTGTTGAAACCGTCGTGCAGTGCAAAAGAAAAGCTGTAACCGTCTGTCTCTCTGAAGTCTAGATCCGGGCATATGCATTATCTCACAGCACTGTGGAAGTTCGGGAGAAACTGTTGACTTCTGGAGCAGAGGTATCTACGCGACAGCTCGTAGCGTAACGGTAGGTATTGCACATTGTAGATAAGACGTCGGGAGTTCAGTTACATCTGATGCTAAATTTTTTAAAACCCAATTCTGCTGTCTGCTGAAGTTATCAATTTAATGGAACTCTGAACATAATTCCCTTCACTTCTCAACCCACAATAGTCGCACGTGGAAAAAGGGCTAACTTCTGCGACATTTTGCTCTTTTCAGGTTTAATAAACGGCCAGGCGCCAGATGCATCTCTTTGCCCGCATCTCGTGGTCGTGCGGTAGCGTTCTCGCTTCCCACGCCCGGGTTCCCGGGTTCGATTCCCGGCGGGGTCAGGGATTTTCTCTGCCTCGTGATGGCTGGGTGTTGTGTGCTGTCCTTAGGTTAGTTAGGTTTAAGTAGTTCTAAGTTCTAGTGGTCTGATGACCATCGATGTTAAGTCCCATAGTGCAAAAAAAAAACAAAAAAAAAAAAAAAAAACAGATGCATCTCGAAGCTTTTGTATTATGTATGGGGAGAGCGCATCATACCAAAATAGTCAGAAAAGTATTTTCTACATTAGCTGTCGCCTGGTAGTGGCATTTTATTCTTCTTCAAACCTTGTTTGACAGCTTTAGATAACATCAGAGCATTCGTATATATCGTTGATGATTAATTTCTCTCATGTTTAGTATTGTTTTAACAACACTAAAAGAAACCTTACGAAAATTGTACACTGTATTATAAGAAATGAAATAAAACCACCCACGATAACCTTACGACGAACATCTGTTTTAATAAAACTGAATACCTGTACACAAGCGTGCCTCTATCGGCACGAATTAGTAAAATACTACTCCCTTATATTTCGATTGGGTCTGTATTTCATTGGTATGCTGAGTCATACTCAACAGGTATGCAAATTTGGCATTTCATAAATAAAGTTATGTATTCCTAGAAACTCAAAATTTGCTTGTTAGCAGCTGAAAGAGGTGTTACCTGTTGTGCAGCATTGTAAGTTTTTCACTATTGCACTATGAGCTGCAAGTAATTTCTTGCGATTTGCGATTTAGGGAGTCAATTCAGTACCATATGCGGAAGTGATTGGACTGCCACAGTGTTGCCAAATGTTTGTGACGACGTTGCCAATTCTCAGCTCTCCTAGGAACAGCTCTATGTCGTTACAGGAGGAGAATCCCGTGCTCATGTCACAGGAGGATTCGGAGAGGTGGCGCGGGGTTTGGTTAATATGCAGCATTTTCTCCTAGCAGTTGTGTCAATCATGCAGGTGAGTAATCTTCCATCACGATAACAGTTTCCCACAAAATATATACGAATAAAACACTTACCTTGTTAGTTTGTGACAAAAGATTACTTTAGTACAATAATATGCCTTTGGAAATCAACTTTGCCCACCTGTCACGACAATTAAGATACCAAACACTTTGCACCTCGAAATCGATTGCATCTATGTGCAGTCTTGTGATCATACAAGTAGAATTTCATGAATTGCACGAGAATGTAGAAAAATGTTGGTGCGAATGGAAGCTGTAAGAAAAACAGTGAACTAGCTATTCTGTAGCACATAATAATCAATTCAATTGAAAATTCAGAGGAGAAGAAACTAAAAATTACGCCCGCTAAGACAGAAACTAAAGTGCAGATACGGGCACTGTGCAGATCTGCTCTTTTTCATCTTGAGATCTATACAAATAATATATACTAACCAACGTATTCATTGCTTTCGTAATGTCTCCCTCTTGTTTAGTCCTCTAATGATGAACTGCATCCACACCCATGACTTATTGTTTCTTTGTATCCTTCCATCTACTATCTTTGTGTGTTATTGTTCGGTGTTCAAAAAGTAAAATATTATGCCTGCTCCCACGAGGTATTAAAACGAGGTCGCAAGAAGGCTAACGAATTATAGTCAAAATGCAGTGAGACGCCAGTTTGTCTGTCGTCATGGTGTTAAGTCGACAAAAATAGTTGTGTGTTATTGCCTGCATGACCGGCATCCCGTTGTCGTCCTCTCTTATTGAGATTTTCATATTACCCTGATCACAAGAGGCCGAGATAAATGTGTATATTCTCCATGACGAAACATCCCACATTCCATTCATTCTGATCAATTAGTTACGTGCATCGGCGGCAATGAGTAATAGGAAAGCTGTTGTGAGGTGACGAATAACAATAACAATGGTAGTAACAGTAAATAAATAATCAAGGATGTTTACTGCATTACAGTCGATTAAGCAAATAACCAAGAGAAGCTGAGTGTTTAATGGGCGCACTGCGTAGGTGTTCTTACCACTTTGCTACTGAATTCTGTTCTGTTTGTTTGCAGAGCGATAAGAAAGAACCCTGTAGCCATACATATCTCTAGTATAACGAGATATTACCTATCAACTATCCTTGCTTAACATCACGAGACGAATATGGCGTTACTGGGCTGATATTTGAAATACATTTCTGTTTTCTCTCTCTGTCTCTCTCTCTCTCTCCCTCTTTTTGTTTTTATTTCTATTTTTTGATGAAAGCATCGAGAAGCGCGAATAATAAGCAAGTAGGCATATAACCTGTTTACAGTTATTTTCATCGGGATACGTAATGCAATAATACAAATTTTAAGTGTATTATTGCCTAATTCCAGTTATTGACAGTCTATTCGTGAGCTTGCTCGCATTCAGTGGGGTGAAACCTATCACAGAAGCAAGAAAAACACAAATATTTCTTGCACCATGTGTAACACACAAACGAAATCTTGCTGCACTGTCGTGTTGTCCGATATATTGCACGGAAAACATATCTGATTCATGTTGCTAAATATAGCTCTATCCGATATCAATTTCGATGCGTACCAAGTGTATGAAAGTATATCTCGAAATACGCAGAAAGGCACATAGAGGTATTCAACTGAAACATAGCCATGACCAAGATTGTAACTGGAGTCGACAGCATCGTCGTCTACCACCTTGACGACTCGAACGGTGACAGTGCTCGGCTGGTTACTTACGTTTACTGTTATCAAAGCTACAGCATGAAAACACAAACATGTTAATAACCCGATGATCATTAATTTTGGAACCCATAGAAAGTAAAGTAGTCATCAGTCGGAAGAGTGGTTTGAACACCACAGTGCTTTAATAGGCACAGTCTTGTTGGAGGTGATATGCCGTTGCTTTCCTCCGACCTTTGAGTTGACTTACCTAGCCAGTTAATAGGGGAACCTACTAATTAACGTGGCTTTCGAACCGCAGTACAACTCGGCATTTTTCACACCAACAAACACTGCCCGAGGGGAAATAAGTGTAAAACGCACATAAAAATCGTGGGATTGACGAGGGATCGAACCTGAGACCTTCGTATCGGTAGTCTTTTTCTTTATCACCTTACCACCATGAAGCCAACACTTTGGTTTCTGCTTGGCATTAAAACTAGGATCTCTCGTTTGTGCCTCCGTTGGCACTTGCATGTCCCTTAGCAGAACTTACCTTTGGGATTACCCTCATATACGTGTGTGTAAACGCCTTCCAATGCCCACTCAAGTAAGACAAGGAAACACAGTCTAGCTTCAATATTACAAATACGCCTCAGTTTGTGGATAAACGCAGACTTAGGTTGATAATCATTTTGAATATTTAGTAGTACTGTACCCATTGTTGTTAAACTCGTTTTCAACCAATGATTCCCACCTTCGTACCTGGATAAAGAGCTTTTCCTATTTCAGATATCTGTGAACGTTGCTGCATGAAACGATTTAAGAAGAAACCAAATTCCTTCAGCTACGCCAATGTTTAAAGAAATCGTCTTAACGGCACTAAATCGTGGTTTGCGAATCGTTTACCGGCCGTACTCTGCCGCATTTCGCTGGTTGGAAGGCAAAAAGCTTACTGACAAATTTCACAAAAGGAAAAGGGGGACGAAATGTCTCCCACTCGAAGGTCATGTTGTTTTATTTAAATGATTACAAAATCAGGTAAAACGAACAGTGAGGCTGTCAGTATAAGCACATTACTGTTGTCAGAATGATGTTGCACTGCCCAGGGCCTGTAATGATAAAGGGCCCGTTTAGGTCAGGCATATTGTATACAGAAGTGGAAGAGAGAGCACCACTAAATTCTACAATCCGTATGCATTGCATACACACAGAAATTACTGTTACAGTGTACTTATGGAGCCCAATGAGTGAATTGCATATTTTCCGGTGAGAAAGAGCACTGGCGAACACTCTTCGCTACTTTAGGTTACTTAAACTGGTGCCACTCTGAGCTAGAATTTATAGTCAGCGACTAAGTGTAATGACAATGAGTCGGATGCGGGTTTTGCAACTGTGAAATGCTTTCCTACATTATAGAAGCGAATATTAAATTTGAACTAATATTGCGAAAATTTTTGACTTGGATAGCTTAGAATGAAAATCTTTCTGTTAATTGGATAGGAAAACAATTGATTTTCTAAAACATTCTCTGTCATAAACAGCTTGAAACAGGTCACGTCGACCAAATCATATCGAAGAACTGACAGCGACGTATATCTGAAGGCAGTAAGATCCCTTGGCTTTCGGTTTGGCAGTATTCGGCAGCCATTTCTAGGCGCAAGTAAATGAAGAAAGACAACGCGTTTTTGTTATCAAGTAACGTCTTCATCAATTACTTTAGTTTTAATGTGATCTACGAGTAATTGCTGATGTTTGATATTAACATGAAAAGGATTCCGTAGACAGGGAAAGAACCTGTTCTTGGGTAACTACTTCGATAATGACCAAAAGGCCTTAAATGATCTTCAAGCACATGCGTTCCAGCAGCGGTATGTAGAAAATGATAGTAATAATGACGGTAATAATCGAATTATCCGGTAACTTCACACTTCACAGTGGATTTTATCGAACTAAGAAATTTCCTGAATTAGTGAAAATTTCAAAGGGCAACTACTTCTATAATGACCAAAAGGCCTTAAATGATCTTCGAGCACATGAGTTTCAGCAGCGGTATGAAGAAAATGACTGTAATAATGGCGGTAATAATCGAATTATCCGGTAACTTCACACTTCACAGTGGATTTTCTCGAACTAAAAAATTTCCTGAATTAGTGAAAATTTCAAAATGGCTTCACATCGAGGCTATGATGCCTAGAAGAGTCTTTACGTCCTGCTGACATGAGAATAGCATAACCTCCACGTCAGCAGCTTGCTTCTACTTAACCATTTAATAGACTTGATTTTTCCACCGTGACTAATTTTGTAAGGTAAGCACATCATCCGTTACGGCACACTCTTGGGGCTGGGAAATGTGGCAACAGTGATCTGGTGGAACGAACTATTACAAGTGCAATGCGTGGGCTCAGGCATTTATTTTTAAGAGGCACAAACAGATTTACTTTACCTCTAGTAGCCTCAAGAGAAAGATGTTATAATCCAGAATTCGCATTAAACATCACGTTCCTTCATTCCCAACTGGGCAGAGCCGGTTTACGTCGGGAAATGGCATAGGTGGAGCTCATGGTAAACAGAAATACTGTCACCAGTAAACTTACATTAGAAAATTGTATTTTATTTGATGAACTGATAGCCATTTAAAGGAACAGGGATCTTATTTTACTTGCACTTGATTGAGCTAGAGACGTTGAAAAATTTGGTGCTGGACTGTGATTCGAATTCGTATCTCCTCTTTCGAGGACCTGAATCTCTCGTAACAGTAGTTCAATCACTTCGTTCCTTTTCCCAAGACTGCTATCTTCTCTAGGTCTCCTCCAAAGGTAAGTATGTGGATCCAAATCCTGATCCAGTACAAAAATATTCATATTTTCATTTCAAGCCCTATCACATGCACACCGGCCTGCTAATGAAAATTAACGTGAATTTTTAATGTCTGTTCATGTCTTGCTAACAATTTCTGGTCAGAAACGAACACATCTTACTGTTGGTGAGTAAGCAATTCACACCTAAGCTATATTCGTGGACGATAAAGAAGAACTATAGGAGTGCGATTCGACTGTCGCTCAGGCACAAAAATTTGTATCCTTATTTTAGATTCAAACACCTAGCAGTTGGTTAGAAAAACCGATACGTAACATTTTATTTTACTTAGTTAACAATACGATTACGTGTTGGGTTCATGTCTCCGTCACAGAACTTCGCATCGTGCGCTTCATCTTTACATGCATACACATTTTGTTACTTCTGAATTGAGGTATATCAGACATCTTTCGTGGTTAGTTAACAGGGATGAAAGGGTCTTGATAGGAGTCCTGGTTTATTACAAAAACTGTCGTCTTTTATTTTCTGGTTTAGATTTGGTTAATGATATTGGCGAAAATTTCGGTAATTCATGACTCTTAATGGTTAGTCAGCAATATGATATGAGTAGATTAGATTAATACTTGTTCCATAGATCATGAATACGACATTCCATAATGATGTGGAACGTGTTATTTTAATGAAATATTTCTTTACATATCAGTATTGAATTTCTTTACAACAATTTTTTACCCTCTCTCATTCTTTTTTATATTTATCTCTCTTTCTCTCTCTCTCTCTTTCTCTCTCTCTCTCTCTCTCTCACACACACACACACACACACACATATTCTCTTTTTATTTTTATTTGTTTGTTGTGCTCGACTATCGGTGAGGCACGAAAACGTCCGTGAATTATTTTCTTAGTTTTGAGTACAGTACGAAAGAAATATAAAAACAACTATACGTGCTACTGATTTATGATGCTTAGTAAGTTGTCAGTTCTGAGTATTATTAGTAACTACGCTCCAGTCCAAAAACCTAGTTACAGAAATGTGAATCAGACGCACTACGTATTGCAGGCCGTAGCAGCCGCGTCTTTGAGACGCCAGCTATGGTCACTTCCGAGCCCGCTGTAGGATCACATCGGTTCGTCTTCTTCCTGCTGGTACTGTAAGTGAGATTTGGCAACAAGGAAAGGTAAGTTTGGCAACACTGTGATCGACGAGTTACTTCCTGGTGTGCACGGAATTAAGCCTCAAAGTTCACTTGATTTTTCCTGTCATTTCCATTGAATGATCTGAGTTATTATCGCTTGAGGTGTAACAGAAGATTGTAAATTTACGGTTTTTAGCCCAGGAAAGTCGTTGTACGTGGAACTCACAACTAATCTCGTCCTTTAAATAGCGGTCTACGAGTTCTAGCCACTATTGGCCTTGTAAGAGGAAGACAGAAAACATATTTGTGGTGACGTTCTGACCTGTAAAAAGAAGAGTGTTATGGTTCGCGGTTCCAGTATCGCAGACTGTAACGTTTTTATCCCTTCTGTGAAAGAGCTACAAGCAGTCAGACCAAACATCGATTAGCAAATCGCAAGAAAATGCTTTCAGCTCATAGTGCAATAGTGAAAAACTTACAATGCTGCACAACAGGTAACGCCTCTTTCAGCTGCTAACAAGCAAATTTTGAGTTTCTAGGAATACATAACTTTATTTATGAAATGCCAAATTTGCATACCTGTTGAGTATGACTCAGCATACCAATGAAATACAGACCCAATCGAAATATAAGGGAGTAGTATTTTACTAATTCGTGCCGATAGAGGCACGCTTGTGTACAGGTATTCAGTTTTATTAAAACAGATGTTCGTCGTAAGGTTATCGTGGGTGGTTTTATTTCATTTCTTATAATACAGTGTACAATTTTCGTAAGGTTTCTTTTAGTGTTGTTAAAACAATACTAAACATGAGAGAAATTAATCATCAACGATATATACGAATGCTCTGATGTTATCTAAAGCTGTCAAACAAGGTTTGAAGAAGAATAAAATGCCACTACCAGGCGACAGCTAATGTAGAAAATACTTTTCTGACTATTTTGGTATGATGCGCTCTCCCCATACGTAATACAAAAGCTTCGAGATGCATCTGTTTTGTTTTTGTTTTTTTTGTTGTTTTTTTTTGCACTATGGGACTTAACATCGATGGTTATCAGTCCCCTAGAACCCGGGCGTGGGAAGCGAGAACGCTACCGCACGACCACGAGATGCGGGCAAAGAGATGCATCTGGTGCCTGGCCGTTTATTAAACCTGAAAAGAACAAAATGTCGCAGAAGTTAGCCCTTTTCCCACGTGCGACTATTGTGGGATGAGAAGTGAAGGGAATTATGTTCAGAGTTCCATTAAATTGATAACTTCAGCAGACAGCAGAATTGGGTTTTAAAAAATTTAGCATCAGATGTAACTGAACTCCCGACGTCTTATCTACAATGTGCAATACCTACCGTTACGCTACGAGCTGTCGCGTAGATACCTCTGCTCCAGAAGTCAACAGTTTCTCCCGAACTTCCACAGTGCTGTGAGATAATGCATATGCCCGGATCTAGACTTCAGAGAGACAGACGGTTACAGCTTTTCTTTTGCACTGCACGACGGTTTCAACAAACAGATAGCGCAATAGAGTAGCTCAAATGGAAAGGAAAACTTTCTATTTAAATTTCTGGGTCCTACACTGTTGGCAGTTCTGTGTAGGTGGCAGTTACGATATTTTATTTCTATGATTACAAAATAAGGTCGAATGTATGCACTGGATAGCAGAGGCAGATAGTTCACGTCGATTCGGTCAACCAAGTAAATGAATGTACTGAACATGCTACAAACCATTACAGGGAACCTGTGTGTCAGAATGCTCATCGAGTGTGCCGCATCGGTGGTATGATAGAAAAAAGAGCGACAGAAAAGAGGATTTGCTGGTCCGTTGGATTGCTGGTAGGTTCCTATGCTGACGGTCTAGGTTCGATTCTAGCTTCCACTTTTTGATAGGGAGAGACCGATTCTATTCGCTTCTAGCTACGCCAAGTGAAGAAGGTATAATGGCATTGTGGTCTGAAATTCACATTAAACATGATATTCCTTCTCTACCAAGTAGGTGTTAGACTGAACCACAATAAAGGTAGGAATAGCGACATGTAGCAACTATATCACCAGTATCCTTTCTTATACTAGTTATTTATTTCTATTGACGAAATAAACTATATGTAGGGTCACAGACACTTATTCCATCTTTTATTTGAGCTTCTGTATGCCGATGAAATTGGTTCTGAATTGGGAATGCAACTCAGACCGCCCTTCACGCGGAATTTGATCTCTTCGTGACGATACAGCTCAACTACAATTTGTTGTTTGTTCAAAACTGCAGTTTCCTCAACATCTCCACATATTGCGCGTGAATGGGTTTGAATCCTGGCCCAGCACTAAGGTTTTCATTGTGAATTATCAAGCTCTAGCATGAGAAAACCTATCTGCTGGTCGATAATAATAAAGATTTTTAATGCATTTTCATTCGTTGTCAACACCAGCATATCTGACGTTTTTGACTCCCAATGAGACATATAACAATTTGCGAGATCACTGTAAGTTCAAGGATGTTATTCCGAGCTGCTGGTGGAGAAAAATTCGATAGCTGACGTCTGTTTGTGTGTAGTCAACAACGATATGTGTGGGGGTCGATTCCCAGTCAGCACTGAGCTCTTCGTCATATTATTTGTAGTTCAAACATGCTCACATGTTGCTGCTGGTGTAACAAACCCATATTTAACGTTCGTTTTCTCTACAATATAACAGCGATAGGTGCCGGGTTGGAGTCCTGGGAAGGAAAAAATGAATTTTTCGTCTCGTCATTTCAGTTAAAACATGTAGCTACTGCCGAGAAAATCCGATATGTCACAGTTGATTGTCCTTCGATAACAATCCGATTAGGTTCTGGGTTCGAATTCCTGTCCAGCACAAAGTTTTACCTCACGGCATTTCGAGTAAGTTACTTGTGAAGAAGCAATATTTAACATCTCTCGTAGTTCGTTAACAGGGACAATAGATGCTGGGTAGGAATTCGCGTACGTTAAAAATGCTTACGTTTAGTAATTTAAAGTTGATATTTACTAACTGATACTGTCTAAAATCGAGGTATATCACTCTCTGTATGACTAGTAAGGAATGACTGTTAGTTTCCGTCAGTCACGAAATCTTAGTTTGCATGACCTGGGTTTGAATCCACATGCAGAACTAGACGGTTCGTCGTGTCATTTGAAGTTCATACATATTCTCAACTAGCTGTTCGTAAATAACTTAAATTTTTAATGTCATTCTGTGTTAAATAACACGTACGGTATGTTACTTTGAAGAGGAAATCATGAATACGACGAACTTACTTCGTGAATTACCTATCTGACGTAGTAATGAGAGTGGTAACATTTCAGATATGTCATTTATTGCAATAAATGTGAGCTTACAAGCCTTAAGCACAATCTTATCTGTGATAAGGTGTTCCCTGATATATCTAGTATCGTGGTGTTACTTTGCATCTTGAGTCATTGCGATACAGAGCAGTGTTTCCTATCGGTGACTTATTGGAACCATTTTCAATAGTGAAACGACTGTACCAATGAGCAATTAGAGGACCTGCTAGACAGCTGCGTTATGTGGGTTGCATGCGAATAAGGCAAAATGAAATTCACGTTGTTCGGATACTTTTGAGCATGACTGTACAGCCCCATAAATGATGAAAAGTCAGGGGCGTGTTTGGTCTTGCGATGATTATCGAAGGGACTAGGGCCCTCGAAAAACCCTCTTACGTCAAAAAGTACACACGTGGTACTTGAAACATGGTATCAGAGCTGGTGATGTACGCTTCCCCCCCCCCACCCCACCCCTCAAGAACCGCACATTTCGCCAGTACACGATGTGGCCGCCGTGCATGTAGCGACGCATGGGCAGAAGTATGCATCTCTACATCATGCTACTGATGTATGTGGACATTATGCAACAAATTTATTAATTTTTTAACATAAATTATGTTCGCTGGTGTAAAAATATGTTCCAGCCCCTACTTCACAGTTTCAGGCATCGATATTTTTATTTCCTGATGTGTGAAAAAAACTTTGATAGTTTGTAAACAATTAGACACCAGTTTCGTATTTGTATCTTACTTCTAGCCTGAGTTATCAATTTATGTAATCAGGGAAAGACTTTTCGGACACCCTGTATAACTTAAGGATGGTCTTTGAAGAAATAAGTATTTCGTGCACCACATGTGAGTCTCAGCAAACAAGCAGCAGGTGTCTCTATTGCTGGTTGAAATGGCTCTGATCACTATGCGACTTAAATACTTCTAAGGTAATCAGTCGCCTAGAACTTAGAACTAATTAAACCTAACTAACCTAAGGATGTCAAACACATCCATTCCCGATGCAGGATTTGAACCTGCGACCTCAGCGGTTGCTCGGGTCCAGACTGTGGCGCCTAGAACCGCACGGCCACCCCGGCCGGCAGGTGTGTCTGATAACTGGTACACAGCTGTAGACGGGACTGTGCTTTGGTGATGCTGAACATCGGCCTCAGTGAATTGCCTGCCCCTCATCTACCCCTTATATCTCTTACTCAGCGGCGCCGCTAGTGAATCCCGCGAGAGCAAGGGACTTGACGCGCTCGATTAAAACTCGCGTCGCCTCCCGGTCTTGTTAATGCAGCGACCGCGCGAAGGCGGCCGGCGGCACACGGAATAAGCAAGGGCTGGCTGACAGTGCGGGGGCGGAGCGGGCGCCGTTCGCCGTCAGTGCCGAACGTAACGCGGCAAACTACGACGTCCTCGCGTTCCCTAGGCAACACACCTCACCAACACTTTTTCCTTTTTTCTTTCTTTCTCTTCACCACTCTCAAGGTAGTCTAACTGATGAAGTCACACAGCAGTAAAATCTCTGCTCTTTGGGAAATTACGCCTTTGTTAGCAGTTCATTTTGCTTCCCGAAAATATTTTACGGACCTTAGAGTGTGGCCGCAAGAGTTGCAATAACAGTCAGGCAAACGAACGGGGAAAGTCTCCATTCCTCACGACCTGTGAAGTACCGCATTCTGATTCGCCGGTGAAGTTAACAGCCGCTCAAACGCGCTCTGTAAAATAAACTGAACAAGAGTGAAACGTTAAATGGGTCAGTGCTACTAAGGTGATTTATCAACAACCTGTCACGTTCGTACTGACATTTATTTCAGATAAAACGCTGATGACTGGCTGGGCTTTAGTACGACGGTGTGTGATTTATCCTTAAACCGAACCATAAACTTTCTTCGGTGACAACACATTGTTCCACAAATCACACACAGTGGGGGAGCGCCACGTCGTAAAATTGCACGGTTATAGTTGCAATCAAAATTTCTAGGTGTCAGTTATACCTGGCATCTTGTACGATGTTTGTGTCACAATATTTATGGTACGTTCTTTCCAACTGTACCTCATATACGTTTGTACTTGAATTAGTTATTGGCGAAATCCATGTTACTGAAGTTGTGCATGGTACTCAATAAGTACATTAATTGAACTAAATTACGTATTACAAAAATACAGGAGGCACATTTAGTATACATAATAGCTTCGTATACATATTTTAATGGTACTGTAATTGTCTCGCTTAAAGAAGGTACCCAGTCAATTGCAAAACAGAACGTAACTAGTTTATTAACTTTTCCCTCATCTGAACTGAAATTTTACAATTTATTTTCAAAATTCTAAATATATTTTACTATCTACGGAAAATATTCGGAAGTATGTGTAAATGAGGCACTGGCGAGAATTTGAAATTATCGTGTAACAGTTACAGTTTTCAAAGCTCCGATTGTAGAATATCCTTATACTTAATCTTGAATATGACGGGTAAACTATTATGAGGATTATCTATACAGTTAATTATGAATGATAAACTATTGCAGGAATATAACAGTCGAGCAGAAGGAATGCATTAGGATGCATCATAGATCAGACTTGGGTGAAGCACGGAATGGAATTTTAGCACTGAGAGCCTAAACACAAATTTATTTGATTTGGTAAATTTCATTCCACACAGGAGTACATATAATAAGGAATATGATTGTTGCTGTTCCCTGCGATTTACTATGTTGCAAGTGAATACAACTACATAGAACTATAGAAGAGTAATCATCAGAGTATGGTTTAATCACGAACAGTTACATTCGCTCGCACTTAAAAGACTAACAGGAAGGAAAAGAAGTAGAAACCTTCATCGCAGCACACGTATTTAGCAAGAGGGGCTGTTCCGTTGATTTTAACACGCGGTATAAAATAACAAAATTACAATTAAAATTAAGTGCTAAGAAAGTGAAGCATAAATAAGAAACAGAATTAATTCAGATACTCTATGGGGGAAGGTCAGTGGCGCTATGGCGCTATTAACTACTTCATTAGATCACGACCACGTGGTCCTCACAAAGAAAACCGTGCAAAATATAAGTAGGGAATTTTAAATGAAGGAATGAGTTTGCCCAGAAGTCCCTCTAAGCAAACAAGATCTACGAGCTTAAGGCTCTTAGATCTAAAAGCTGACACATGGTAACAAGAAAAAGCGTGTACTAAAGGAAAAAATTATCAGGTGAGACGAATTGCAGAAAATTCAGACCTAAGATCATGGAAATAATACACAACATAGTCGCATTCGCGAAAGCAATAATAAACTAAGTGAACTGTATCACAAACGAATATAAGGTTGACGATTCAGTCACAAGGCCACCGAAATCATACGCAATATAGATGCGCTCGCGAATGCAACAATAAATGAAACAAACTGTATCACAAATACACTTAGCACGACTCCACGTGTTTGAGTAAACGCTTGAACTGAACAGTAGCCTACACAGCCCCTGGATTCTAATGCATTTAACACTCGCGAACTAGAAAGTAAAGCCGGCCGAAGTGGCCGCGCGGTTCTGGCGCTGCAGTCTGGAACCGCGAGACCGCTACGGTCGCAGGTTCGAATCCTGCCTCGGGCATGGATGTGTGTGATGTCCTTAGGTTAGTTAGGTTTAAGTAGTTCTAAGTTCTAGGGGACTAATGACCTCAGCAGTTGAGTCCCATAGTGCTCAGAGCCATTTGAACCATTTGAACCTAGAAAGTAAAATTTCTCGCAGTCGGTAACAAACTATGAACGATGAAAGGAATCGTTAACTTTGACTAGATTTGAAAACGTAGAATAAAAGACAACATTAACTTACGTACACCATATCTATGACCACAGTAGTAATTAGACATCGTGAGAGAGCAGAATGGGGAGTTCCACGGAACTTCAAAAATGTTCAAATGTGTGTGGAATCATATGGGACTAAACTGCTAAAGTCATCAGTCCCTAAGCTTAAAATACTTAACCTAAATTATCCTAATCAGAAACACACACACACATGCCCAAGGGAGGACTCGAACTCCACGGAACTCAAGGACTTCGAATGTTGTCAGGTGACTGGGTCTCACTTGTGTCATATGCCTCTACGCGAGATTTCCACACTCCTAAACTTCCCTAGGTCCACTGTTTTCGATGTGATAGTGAAGCGGAAACGTGAAGGGTAACGTACAGCACAAAAGCGTACAGGCTGACCTCATCTGTTGACAGAAAGAGACCGCAGACGGTTGAAGAGAGTCGTAATGTGTAATAGGCAGACATCTGTCCAGACCATCACACAGGAATTCGAGACTGCATCAGGATCCGCTGCAAGTTGACAGTTAGGCGACAGGTGACAAAACTTGGATTTCATGGTCGAGCGGCTGCTGATAAGCCACACATCGCGCCGGTAAATGCCAAACGACGCCTCGCTTGATATAAGGAGCGTAAACATTGGACGATTGAACAGTGGAAAAAGTTGTGTGGAGTGACGAATCGCGGTACTCAATGGCAATCCGATGGCAGGGTGCCGGTAAGGCGAAAGCCAGTGTGTGTAGTGCCAACAGTAAAATGTTATCGTGTGTTCGTGTTTCTCATGGAGGGGCCAAGCACCTCTTGTTGTTTTGCGTGACACTATCACAGCACAGGCCTACACTGATGTTTTCAGCACCTTCTTGCTTCCCACTGTTGAAGAGCAATTCGGTTATGGCGATTGCATCTTTCAACGGCCTGCGCAGAGTCCAGACCTGAATCCTATAGAACATCTTTGGCATGTTTTGGAACGCCTACTTCGTGCCAGGCCTCACCGACCTCAATCGATACCTCCTCAGTGCAGCACTCCATTAAGAATGGGCTGCCATTCCCCAAGAAACCTTCCAGCAGCTGATCGAACGTATGCCTGCGAGAGTGGAAGCTGTCATATAGACTAAGGGTGGGCCTATACCATATTGAATTCCAGCATTACCGATGGAGCATTTTCAGCCAGGTGTCCAGACACATTTTCTCACATAATGTACATTCGACCTGATAGTTATTCGGAAGAAAAGTCGTGTAGCTCGGTATTAAAGTCATTAAAAATAGCCACCAAAACCCAATGCCCGACCGGAAACTGGAATACGAAAAACAGTCGATCCATAATCGTTCTGAATGTAAGGTTACATTCCACAGAATAGAGTCATCAACGGCACGGAGGCAGTGTTTCAATCACATTCTGTTCACTCATTCTACAAAGCTTCAAAAACGTATCTGTATATTTCTTTAAATTGAAATATAAAGTAAGGAGTTTTTGACTAAATAATTGGTCACTGGTATGTACACAGTATTTTGTCCTCCTTGTCTCTGCTTTGCATTCCGTATAAAGAACATCTTTTAGGTGAATGTATTCGCACTCTTCCAATCTAACAATTTAGTCGAGCAGAAATTGCGAGGCTTGGCCTTTTAATACAGTCATTTATTCACCGTAACAACAGAATATATTCCCCACGCCTTAGACTGTCTAACCTCGAACGGCCTCTGACCAAAGAATGAAAATAACTGTGAAACTTAATATCGATTGATATTTGTCAGAAGTGTATAGTGATACAGGTGGATAGACAAGGAAGAAAACGGGAAAACAAGATACGGAGAATCAGAACTTTGAGTTTGAATCTCTGTCGGTTTTGTGAGGCAAAACTACAGAGCGAAATATGAACAATACATTTTGAAGTAATTTTATGAAGAACATCTTGTCGAGAGAGGACATTGCATAAAAAGACAGCCTGTCAACTAAGAGGTTGCCCAGAGCCACCTTGTTTCGTAACAAATATTGACAGTCCGCACAATCCTTTCGGACGCTGAGTGCTTGTCATCAGCTTTCTCATTATCAGAAAAAGCGCACTCGTCTAGAATGAGTATATTTTGCGGTTTTCCAGTCAACTGTAATGACTGAAACAAATCTTGGAACAGTAAGAAACGATAGTGGATCAGGAGGCTTGGAGAAGTATAGGAGTCTGAAGTTAAAATCTCCTGGGTTATTAGGCCGCGTCATGTTTCTTCTAAAATTGTCGACGTTTCGACCCCTCAGCTGGGATCTTCCTCAGGATCTTCTGGTGTCCACTACTACTAGAACACTGTCAGAGACGAGTGTCGTGTCCTCTTATAAAGGGAAGATTTCACGCATTTGGTTGGTTGGTCGTTAGTTCTGGGCAAACGGCTGAATTTCGCAACTACACCGAAGAGAATACCTGTTGAAGAAATCGTAATTTTTTAGAAATTATATGCACACTGAAGTTATCTACAGGTGACATTCTTGTTAGCTTCGATGTGACATCGTTATTTACTAACGTCCCAGTATCAGATACAATGGATATCGTAAGGGAGAATGTTGCTCCAGACGTTTGTGACTTAATTGAATTATGTCTTCGTTCGAGCTGTTTTAAATACAATGGTGAATTCTATGAACAGACTGACGGCCTTGCTATGGGGACACCCATTTCGCCAGTTGCAGCTGACGTTTTCATGGAACATTTTGAGCAACAGGCGTTAAGTAGTGCTCCTTTGAAGCCTTCTTGCTGGCTCCGCTATGTGGACGATACATTTGTTATATGGCCACATGGCGAAGAAGAACTTCATGCGTTCCACAGTCTCATAAATAGAATTCACCCCAAAATCAAATTTGCCTTGGAGGTTGATAATGAGGTCGGTCTCACGTTCCTAGATGTGTTGGTATACAGAAGATCTGATAACACTCTCGGTCACAGAGTGTACAGAAAGCCGACTAACACAAACAGGTATTTAGATGCCACTTCGCATCACCACGCAGCCCAGAAGCAAGCAGTACTCAACACTCTGTCTTTACGTGCCTTCCATATCAGCGATGACAACTTGGAATCGGAGTTGAATTTTTTAACGAGGACATTGAAGGCAAATGGGTATGATAGTTATTCAATCGACAGGGCTTTTAGGCGGAATGTTTATGCCGCTAATAAGAATGACGAGGAACCGCCTTCTCACTCCGTCAGGTTACCGTTCGTTTCTGGGGTCACTGACCGCATAAGCAGAATTTTAAAGAAAAATAGTATTCAGACATCTTTCTTTAGTCAAAACAAAATAAAAGATTTTTTCCGACGGAAAACGGATGCACCAGATTGCCCGCACAATGCAGGCGTCTATCTAGTGACATGTGGCTGCGGCAAAGTGTATATAGGCGAAACGGGAAGAACTGGTAAAGAACGCATTAAGGAACACGAACAGAACAATCGGCTAAAACAAAGTGCAAAATCGGCAGCAGCGGAACATCATGAGAACTGTGGCTCTGACATCGATTTTAATAACGTACGTGTACTGGCTAAGGAAACAAACATTTATAGAAGAAAGGTCCGAGAAGCGGTTGAAATTTTTAAGAGTGCATTTAATTTCAATAGAGGGGACGGCTATAGGCTTCCGGCATCGTGGTTCCCCGCCATCAAGGAAGTAAATACGCGCCCGCGGTGTATGAGCGGCATAAACAACACGCTGCAAGTCACCTCGGCGGACAATAATATTTTGGGTAAACATTCCCCCTCTCTTGCTCTGTCCGTTTCGAATCTAGCCAATGATGACGACCAACTAATAGCGGAAGGAGAAATTTCAACCAATAACCCTTCTCCAGCATAAGTGTGGAATAGTGCCTTTCTATCCAGTGACGATGGCCCGCCAATGGTATCCACAGGAGGTTAGCTAACAAATCAAATGGTTCAAATGGCTCTGAGCACTATGCGACTTAACTTCTGAGGTCATGAGTCGCCTAGAACTTAGAACTAATTAAACCTAACTAACCTAAGGACATCACACACATCCATGCCCGAGGCAGGATTCGAACCTGCGACCGTAGCGGTCACGCGGTTCCAGACTGAAGCGCCTTTAACCGCACGGCCACACCGGCCGGCATTAGCAAACAACGCCCTTTTTTCTGCATCAGAGCGGGAATCTTACCCTACGACTATGGCCCACCAATGGTAGCCATATGAATTTTAACCAATACTATCGCATATCCAGCACGAAAGCGTGAAAACTACGCCTTCATAACAGGACGCGACACTCGTCTCTGACTGTGTTCTAGCAGTAGTAGACACCAGTAGATCCTGAGGAAGATCCCAGCAGAGGGGTCGAAACGTCGACCATTTTAGCAGAAACATGACGTGGCCTAATAACCCAGAAAATTTTAACTTCAGTGACAACGGTCACGAAAGCCTGCAGACTTACATAAGTACAGGAGTCCTGACTCAAGGAAAGGATGAGGGGGAGGTCGGGCTGTAGCCGGTAGCTTAGATATGTTTGTCAGGACGGATTTATGGATCAGCAGGGAGCCTGTTCAAATTTCTTGGGGTGGGATTTGGAGGCTGTGGAAGGTGAGGTGGGGTGGTAAGTGTTGGATAGGCTTGGCAGGAACCTGCATATGGAGTGTATTGGAGAAATAATGTGGTTTGGATCTACGAGTTCGCTGCATGTATAGAATTTACGGAGATATTCGTGGAATTTGAAGAGAGGTGGTTGGTGACTGTTCCATTTGCGACTATTACACTGTTCTTGGTGTCGATTGACTGACGAAAACCGAGGCTTGTCTGTGCAAAATTCAGAACTGCTTTGCTTGCGTTACAGCAACCAGGCTAGCTAGTAATTTTTTTTCAGTTGCCTTGCGCTCAGTGAACGACATATGGCACGTCTGCAGTACGAGTAGACTGGTCTCACCTTTCACTTTTTAGTTCCTCCCGTCACTTAGATGATTTAGATTCTCTTGACACACTACTTTCAGCCTGTATTGTTGCATTAGAGAAACAAGAGGAAAAGTTACTGACAAGAGTGCCAAACACGATGTGTTTCTGCATGCTGATGGATTTGCAAGGCTTTGCACCGAGAAGAGGTCGTCGAATGGCAAATAAATGAAAGCAATGCTATGTGGCTCTGAAGAAATACAAATGATTAAATTGATGTCACAAAACTGTTACAGCCATATCTGATATCTGTCGATGTAGACAAAAAATAGTGTTACTAGTATAGAAACCACCGTACGTTAGCTTCGTGTGCTATGGATAATTTGAACGATAAACCATAATGATGTGGAACAAAGCATTTGATATTCAAATTAGAAATTAATTTGTAAATATGAGTACATGCTAAACATTTAGAATATTTTTAAATAAAGAAATGTGAATTAGTGATCCCTACCCACCATCTTTTACATATTAAAATAAACGTAATTCTTGTAGGATAGCCGGTCGCTGTGGCCCAGCGGTTCTAGGCGCTTTAGTCTGGAACCGCGCGACTGCTACGGTCGCAGGTTCGAATCCTGCCTTGGGCATGGATGTGTGTGATGTCCTTAGGTTAGTTAGGTTTAAATAGTTCTCAATTCTAGGGGATTGATGGCCTCAGATGTTAAGTCCCATAGTGCCCAGAGCCACTTGAACCATTTTTTCTTGTACGATATGTAAGTTGTCAAGGAGAAACTTTTTCACTTTGTTGTCAAATTTTACGTTGCTGCAGGAATGTGGAACGTTTCACTATTTTGCGTGTATCCTTGCGCTGGGACCATGCTAATTTTCTCTGTATCGTTCCAATTTTAGTACACTGGACTCGCATTCGGGAGGACGACGGTTCAATCCCCGGTCATCCTGATTTAGGTTTTCCGTGATTTCCCTAAATCGCTCTATGCAAATGCCGGGATGGTTCCTTTGAAAGGGCACGGCCGACTTCCTTCCCCGTCTTTCCCTAAACCGATGAGACCGATGACCTCCCAGTTTGGTCTCTTCCCTCAAAACAACTCAACCCCCAATTTTAGTATATATACCGCTTGAGCGTGTTTATAAAATGACAACTACTGCTGAGATTAGTCAGTGATTATTAAAAATTTAAAAATGGCCACTGCAAAGAGAGAGAGAGAGAGAGAGAGAGAGAGAGAAAGGGGGGGGGGTGGAGGTAGAGAGCAAAAGGTACAGCAAGACACTTTTGTAACAAAGAAGTTTCTGCAGTAAAGCTTGCTGTGGAGTGCTATTTGTCTCGCTGTAATGTAACAGTTCCGTGAAGAGAAATGTAAGAGTCAGTCCAACAACCTGACAAGAAGGACCAAAGGAGAAACTAGGATCACTGTCGGATGTGGCCTCGTACTGTGCATCGTCAGCGCCCTCAAAACACGACTGCAGATAAATACAGCGGCCTCGGTGGCGTTGTCCTCTTTTCGTAAAGAGGGCGCCCTGACCTTAATCTGCGACAGTGAAAGGCAGCGGCTCGTTTGGTTTGTGTTAGAAGAAAGGATTCGTCTAAAAACACCGAGAAAAGTTCTAGATGTAGTTTTTCAAATGGAAAGAACGAAATTCCATGGTACTGTAGTGGACTTGTGAGAGAGGTGATACGCTCTTGTAAACCACATTCTCGAACATCATTTTCTGTATCGCATGTTATGCCCAATGTACAGCAGAAGTTATGGGATGAAATATTTTGTCATTACACGAACCCAATGAATTCATCTAGTGACAGTACGGGCCATTATATTCATGTTACTTGCGTTAAAATGTAGTTGCAAGCTTCCAAAATAATTATTTCTATTCTTTATACCTGCGTTGTGAATCTATTCCTGGCGTCGCCTTTATAGACCAGCACGGAATTGGTTATTTCTCTTATAAAAATTACGCAAGTTGCTCTGCGAAGTATTACAAATAATTCACACAGGAGCGCCTCATCATCTTCATATTGAGAACTAATCACTTATAAATCCCTCCAATTTTGTTTAAACAGAAAACTGCATTAGTTTAATGTTAAAGGTGACACATGCATTGTTCTTAAACGGTGAAAAGTAGTGTCAACAACGAAAGCTGATTTTTTTGCGAAATTTATTAATTTATTTTGCATGGATTCTCGTACTTTCAACATCTGCGAAATAAATATTCCAGTTTTGTGGTATAAAGACAACAGATACCTGGCGTACTAACAAGAAATAGTAACAGTGTAGAAACCTCTCCGCTTTTGGTAAGCTTCAAAATTTCTGCTTAGAAAGATCGTAAAGCACATATGGTAAAGTCACGATTCAGATACTTTCCCCGTAAGACCAGTTACTAGCCTCGAGAACATAGGAGTCAACGATTGATTTTGCAGATTTACCTTTATTTGCTGAGTTATGAGCTGACCCTTCACGTACTCAAGAAAGTGCTCGCCACATAAAGGAAAGACGAAAATTATGCTTACGTGTCTCACTGACTATCACCTTTACTTGACAGTACATTAATTCTCTTATGCAAATTGTCGCCAACAATTTATACAACATTACAAAGAAAAATTTATCTGTACGCTAACCCGTAAAGATTAAGTTATAGCTTTGTTTGTGAGATGTATGAAGTAAAAGTTATGTCTCTCTGATAATTTGTTCATCGAAATAAAATGTCTATAGAATGAATTCTCTTTCTGGTTGAGTGTATAGAGTCGATGTCTGAATCTTAACGGGTATAATCAGAACGAAAACTCAAGTTGTGGAAGAAACAGTACCGTAAAACAGGCAGTCACAACCCGTACATTTTCAGTAGCCACAAATATAATTTAACAACAAGCAAAACATTTGCTTGAACCAATGTTTAATAACACCTGCTGCATTTACATAGTCATGTTTCTCATTATAGAAGTTGCTCTGTGGTCATACGCTATCCCCTTAGTCGTCAGCGAAGTTCGGACATGGAGTTTGAATGAAATGATTAAATCACTGTGGAATGGATCAGACTGTGGCAAATTTTGGAAAATATGGTCACTTCGGCGCGGATACACCAAAAATAATCTAGAATGTATACATGTTGTCCTTGACCTGTGTGTACGTACTTCACTTCCGCTGTGGACTCTGATAAGTGAAGTTATCATTGCGCCAAAGTCAGTAGCACATTTTGATGTATAGGCATGTGTGCAGCATACGGTTTTAATAACGTCGTTAATCATTATATAATGTTTTAATAAAAGAGTAATAAACTATTTAGTTACTATAAATTGTATCAAATATTTTATTATAATAATAATGATTTGGTTACATAGGCGCTTTGGTTTAGTATAGCGTCCAAGAAACTGCAGTTCAGGAAAATATAACCTTTGGAAGGCAAGCGTCGCAAAATTTCAGACTTACTCTCACAAGTTTGATAACGTCAAAAATATAAAATATATCATCAAAGTGAGCACTCATAATCATCGGTACTTCGGTAAGCAGTGTGATTTTGACCACTGGTGTGCATACCATGGTTGTACGAGCGTGCAAATGAGGGAACACTGTATCTTTCTGTAGTTTCCACCTACTTTTGGGAAGACAGACTTTCTGTGAAGAGCCTTCCCCGTTCTGCTTTGCCTTACTCTACATTTTATGTTTGCGAGCAGTTCGGCTGCTATATCAAGTTTTCTCCCACCTTGCCGCCTATTATTGACGATTCAATTAATACCGATTACATTTTTACCCTTTTCCTGTTCAGGATATCTCCGCTAGAAGCCACTCTTTTCTTTATAGACGCCTTCGCCCTTAATCGGGATTGTGGGAGCAAGGTGCGGGTGGGTTTTCTCACGCCACGGCTGGGCCCTAAAAGACCACTCGTCTGAACATGTAATGTTAAAAATACCACTCGTCTGCTCTAACCTACGTACCAATCCAGTCCGTATACCGGGTTGTTATAATTAAAGTGCAGTTACTGACAGAGGTCCAGTGTGGGCAATAATTATCATATGGCAGTGGAACTTGGTAGATATTCTAATGTGTTAATCTGGAACCGGGGAGGAGGGGGAGTTGTTTGGGGGGAGAGCCAAACTGCGATGTCATCGGTCTCATCGGATTAGGGAAGGACAGGGAAGGAAGTCGGCCGTGCCCTTTCAAAGGAACCATCCCGACTTTTGCCTGGAACGATTTAGGGAAGTCACGGAAAACCTAAATCAGGAAGGCCGGACGCGAGATTGAACCGTCGTCCTCTCGAATACGAGTCCAGTGATGTGGAACCTGTTTACTCTGGAAACAAATTATTTCCAATATTGACCACCAGGTGCAAATCTGGCGCTGTGAATGGAAGAAAGAGGTTTAGAGATGTTTCCACATGTAATGGATTAGGAACGGGACGTGGTCAGGTAAGGCCAAACAAGTGGGAAAGGTATAATTTTGATTTTATTATTAACTACCGCTTACACAATTTGTGCAGTGAGCACCGGAGATGTCGTCGGGATTTTGCATCCGTAAATCGACGTGATCAACAGTTACAGTGGAATCGGAGCAATGCGTTACTGTATACGTGTCCCTCGTAAAGGCAGTTGCTTTAGATATCTCCAGAGCCAAATGACACACGGATTCAGATCAGGAGATCTTGTAGGCCGTGCACCTGAAAAACCTCTGGAAGTAACACTTTCGTGGAAGACTGCATTAAGCAGATCTTTCATTGGGCGAGTGACGTGTTGTGTTGCGCTATCGTGCATGAAAACAGTAGCTTCCACACAGTTGCGCTCTTCGAAAGCAGGAATCACATGTTGCAAAAGGAGGCCTCGATAACGTGCAGATGTCACAATACGCCTGACAGGCCCTCTGGGTGTATTCTGTGCAAAGAAGAACGGACCGAGAATAAAGATGATTGTGAACCCACACTACACAGTCACAGCCAGCGAGCGCAATGGCCTTTTGTGCACAATGCGCAGATTGACAGAACCCTGAATTCGGCACTTTGTGTATTCACTGCAGCCTGTAGTGTAAAATGTGACTCGTCACTCCATCGACTATTGTCCGGCCACACGACAACCAATCAGTGCCATAAAGCGAAGAGGTAATTTGGTCCGTTGCTGCTTATCATGTGATTTCAGTTGCTGCACCCTCTGGGTCTTGTACGGGCACTAGTGTCAAATAGATGGCAAAACTTTCTGTACTCTTGACCATGTGACGAACAACCCTCGTGGCAGTGCACGGGCACTAGCACTACCCGGGGCACGTGCTGCGTGGTCAGTCACAGCAGCTACAACTTCATCAGTAATTTCGAACGGGAAAGAAAGCCTTCCTCTTCCAGGTGCTACAGCAAGAGCACCTGTGTTTTCGAACTTCGTTACCTTCTGCTTTAAACCACATCGGGCTTCTCCTCAGTATTTCCAGTCGGCGATACTTCATCAGCGCAGCACTGTAATTGCTGCAGTTCACATAAAACAGTTTCACTGACAGCGCACAATCTCTCTTCTCGATACCCATAGTGTTCAGTCACGTTATGGCTTGACAAATGACAGCGTGAATGTCATACCGTCATACAAACCGTGTACAGCGGCAAATTTGGACTTGGTGGACATAATTGGAACTAATTTGTCTTCCAGCGTAAATCGACTCTGCAGTAGCATAACTATCAAGTTCTGCTGCCTTACGATAATAACAGCCCATATTGGACCTCCGTCAGTAGCTGCACTTTAATTATTACCACCTGGTACTTCTACTTTTCCGTAAATCGTTTTTAAGCTCTGGCATCAGTACTGCCTTTAGTGCCTCGCTTTATATCTTCCTACGTACTTTCCTCACCCGGTCAAGGTCCTGTGCTACACGTAACACGTTGATTCTAGAATTTCTTCCCATTTTCGAGATTCGTCGTTCCCATGCTAATTTATTAATCGAAAGGTATCTGCCAACTTCGGAAACTGATTTACTGGAAAATATAAATGCTTCTAGAAACGGGTTTTTGGTTGTGGATGGGGGTGGGGTTGAGGACGCACAATCGGGGCCGTCGGATGTTCCTGGTGCAAAAGCTTCGCTGTATCCACAAATCAATGAAAACACATAAAAATAATTTTAACCACAGGAGTCCGCAAGGGGCAGCAAGGAGGGGCCACTTGGACCGAACCCGACCTCCCACACATGCTGGATACTTCATTCACAGCAGAATTCTCATGAACTTTTAGAACTGGTTGTCTACGATTCCGCTAAACCGCAGATATACCATAACGTGATAGAGCAAAACGTGGACAACCACAGTGAGAAATTCTATGTCTTTAGCAATCGGTGCATAAATTACACGCTTTTGGTCGCCACGCTGTTCTCGGGAAATTGCACCTTTTCCTTGGACGCAGCTGCATTTTGTCGCTGACCTGAAACGATGGCGGATGCGAACCTTTGCAGAACAGTGCTGAAACAGAGCCCCCAACCATTTTTCTGTCGATCTCCCGTACTCGCTGTTGTTGAGTACACATCCGACGCGCGGCGACTGTTCGGGTTTGCCACACAAATCGTTAGACCGGTTCCCGAAGAATGCGGTAGTATTATGTTACAGAACGTATACGTGTTTCAGTCGCAGCATAGCGTTTGAGCATTGAGTAACATTGCCAGTCGTCTGAAAGGTAAGACATGTTTTCTGAAACATAATGCAAAACATTTTATCTAGATCGTGCTCAAAAACATAAGCATCGTTGATGATTTCGTAGAAGAGTTTGAATTATTCTAGGATTCTCGAATATTCTGTCGTGCAAATAACCACTCTATTATACAGCCATTTATACTGACCACAGAGAGCCAGAACTGGCCCTGGGGTAGGTCTCATTGTGCCCTCTGACTTGCCTACGGAAATTAATACAGACGTTCGTTAATATTTTCGGAGGCCTTAAGTAGGAGAGAAACGATAATTTCGAGAAAGGAAGCTCTGTTACTTAGTATGTCATTAGAGTACGAAAACAATACAGGTGCATCGCCGGCCGGTGTGGCCGTGCGGCTCTAGGCGCTTCAGTCTGGAACCGCGTGACCGCTACGGTCGCACGTTCGAATCCTGCCTCGGGCATGGATGTGTGTGATGTCCTTAGGTTAGTTAGGTTTAAGTAGTTCTTAGTTCTAGGAGACTGATGACCATAGATGTTAAGTCCCATAGTGCTCAGAGCCATTTGAACCAATACAGGTGCCCTCTAAGAAAGATTGGCAACACGACTAATGGGAGTAATATGGCTGCGTGAAATCCAATGTAAAAGACTCCTTTCAACCGTTCCTAACTTAAGACAACAGACAGCACTATGTTTAATGGGTCTAACATCGCAGTAAACAAGATGATTCAAAAATCAATTACAATTAATATTTCAGAGATCATAGGGTATCATTCCCGATCTCTTAGATGTAGACGTATCGAATAGCGTCGTCTGCTAGTTTACTTTGGCAGCGGTGAGAAATCAATTAACGCTGTTCGAGGTTACTTGATATCTGTTGATTCAAGAAGCTTCATCAGCCTTCTCACCCACGCTCTCCAAAGAGTGTTCCAAGCCACAGGCAGCACGGAACGCAATCGAGCATCAAATCAGCTCTTGCAATTTCTTGTATTTGCTGAAACTAAAGAGTTCATCGACGCTCTGTGATGCTGATCGCTGTCATTTTATGTCGACGTGGACTGCATCGCACTGAAGCTCTGCGATCAGTATACCACCGAGATACAGCAACGGTTGCAAGAAATTGGTAACAATAATAAAAATAGTTCATTAAATGCGCAAATGCTTGACACTGTTTCTGTGATTGTGCGTCGGTACATTGACTTCAACGCGTCGTGTTCTTACCATCTGAGCAGTCCAAGCACGAGGTAGTGTTCACAGCATCGGTATGCGAGTACTTTTTTCGTATTACAAGTTTTATTCCGTCCGGGCGTATCAAAAGCTGCAACACAAAGTTAAAAATGCTATTCCAACTATCTTTCAGGCTGAACTGCTGCGCATGTCTCACAGTTTAGTAAATGGAACACAGCGCAGCATCTACGTCAACGATGGCTACTTCCGGCATCTTCTGTGATGTTCATTAACAACGGTTAGTCCCGTATCAGCCTCTGTGTTAACATTTTCCAGGCCAGTTTCATTTTGCCCACTTTGTAGTTCGAGGTTGGGTATGGACGATATCCTTAACTGAACAACAGCAAGCAGTATCGAAAGCAATATGATTTATACTGTTCCAAACCAGTAGGAAGGAAAAGTATTTTCTGGATACAATTTGGCGTTGAAAGCGGTCATTGACCTTGACACACTGTGTAATCAATGAACTTGAACCATCCCTCACGAGTTACCCACACATAGAGGCAGGTCAAAGAACATGATTGTCTTACCTTGAGCACATGACACATTCACTCCTGTCCCCCCTCCATTACCGCCCCGTATCTCTCCCAGCCCTCCGCTCTCCCCCAATGACAGCCCACTGTTTTATATGCCATTAAAATGAAACAGCCAATCAATACGTACCCCATTATCGCCAGCTTGCCCTATTGTAGTGGCACTACCCAGTGTTTTACGTAAAAGTATTAAATCTGTGTTCGACTTTTATGATTTAAAGAAACTTTATTGTTTAAAGAAAACACAGAAAATCCAAACATGAATAGACAGACAGGGCAATTGGACCACTATTCAGCAGAATGTGAATCCGATGTCTTAAGAATCTTTCGAGAATACAAAATTAACACAACGAACAGATTATAGTTCCCACTGACATGTTTTGGGCCATGAAAAGATTGGAATACGTGGATTCTCACCGCTTAATTTCAAGTCAGAAGGTATTAGACTTCGGTGACCAGCCCATGTTGAGCGAGAAAACCTTTAAGGCGTGCAGTAAATTTCTCATTTTCTGTCACACCTTCTCAGACAGTTAGACTGACTTTCCAGTGATCATCTGAGGTTCTTTTCTCAGGGCCAGGTCATTTTTCTCACAATGTCCGTTTCATTTCCTCCCGAACGTTTTCGGTACGATGTGGTCCGGTGCAGAGGGAGAGTATTCGAGAAGAGAAGTTTTGTTTCGCCCTGCAGATGACCTCAGCACCGGTGATGACCCATGCAATATGATCTTGTCCTGCTACATACAGTTTATGGTCTCAGGATGTCGCACTGATGGGTTGGTAATGTTACTCATAATATGAGTATACTGCGCAGCGTGAGGCCCACCTTCTATCCAGAGAAGCATTCCAAGTCTGCAGATAGAGACCTAGTTTCACGCTGCTACATACGCCTGGCCACTGGAAGGTGTCTCGTGGATTATTTGGGATCGACCTACAGCACGAACCCTCTTCTTCATGGGTGCAAATTTGATCTGTAGCCTGATTTACCAAAAGCAAACAGTGTCCATTGACATTCAAATGCAGTAAGTCTAGAGTACTTCAATAGTACCACATGTAAACTGGAACTCTGGCGTCACATTTCACCATTTCGCTATTCTGAACTGATGCTGAATTGCGCCAATATCAAGCTGTCATACTCCGACTAATTTCCCAGTTTCTCGATACCATAGTATCCACTGTCCTGCAGTGTGCTCATGTTTCCCATACTGTACCGAAGCCTCTAATACCAACAAACAGCATTCCCCCACAAGATCAACGCTGCAGTATCGAATAGGCATGACTCTTGAATAAATCTGCTGGACCCAAACTAAGGTTATTAAGGTATCTTACCTTATTTACTGGTTGCTACTGGTTGCCACAGAATATGGATAACGTGCGAGATGTAGTCTAACGTGTCTCACTATTCCGCAATAAAAACATTCCAGAATGACCACCCACTTATGATAAGGTGACCTGATACAGAATTCAAGCATTTCTGCCTCTAATTTGTGACAATTTAGGCTTTTCTGCAGGAACAAAAATTTTGAAGGTAGTTCACTGATACACTCTGCACTCGTGGCCTTAGAATGTAACGGGATTACAGCTGAGGGTAGCAAGTAGTGTTCTGAAAAGTGTCAAAGCGTCTTTCTCCAGCCGGATGCAAAACTGCGTTTTTCGTATTATATTTTACATTACGTTGTAGTTTTCTGACATATCCATAAAAGATGTTATTTGAGAACAAATATATTAACAGTCCTTCTACGTCATGTTACCGTCGGGATCGCTGTCAAATAGATTAATTTTATCGGCTACGCTCTCAAGTATATCGTGTTTGTTTTATCTAAATTTGTCGTGTGATTAATTTTATTACAACTAGAAATCTTTGTTACAAGCCATAACAGGAAACAAATGTGCTAGAAACAATCGTCTGATAGAAATAATTGACAATTAGTTCAGCCACAACAAATTCCTGTGATATTTTATTGCTTATGTACTACTGTTATCAATAATGTGTTGTTATCAGTAGTAGCACTGCTGCCAGTAGTGTCACGGAACTACAGAGTTTTTGATAAGAAATCTGAGTTCTATGTCTGTAACAACAGTGACTGCTCAGATTCAATAACTAAGTCGACAAGCAAATGTCAGAATTCTAATTCAAGAAAAGTGCACAACCTGTCAGGTATTACATAACAAGACTGAAACAAAATGTGACTCATTTACGGAATGTAGCGGATCGTTAATGCTTTACTAATGGCAAGTTATCTATATACTTTTCTTAGCATTTGGTACGTAAATGGCACGTGTATTAGTGACACAGGAGTGTCGCTGTGTACCTTCTGTTTATCATACTGCGACGTTATCCGGCCTTACGTGAAATTCTGTGTATACGAATTTTTAAATGTGTCTCATTATGTAGACGTTATTTCAGTCCCCAACGTTATTGTGGTGTCTGAGGCCCAAAGGGTTAAAACTTTCTATTGTCGTAAATTCAGTGTGACTCAGACACAATCTTGCGTGAAAAATTCTTTAAAGCATTTGAGATGAATGCCGCAAAGTGTCTCAAACATCTGCAGACACCTCACTATCCAGTCTTTGTATCCATACGAGTTTATTCTCCTTATGTAAATATCTAGTAGCCGTAGAGCCATCAAACTATTTTTAGTTTTAATAAAAATTGGCTATAAACTCACAAACCTTGACATAAACTGCTGGAAAATAGTGACTTGCAATATGAAGTAAGCTTTTCGTTTGATGAAATCACTCATAACACGTCTGAAGAATTTACATTTGCAAAGACGAACGTAAAACACTGTAAGGTATGAAATACTGCCGTAATAAACGGCTACGCTGACATCGGCGAAGACTGGAGTCGGAGAAGTAAGGAGCCCCCAGTAGGGGTCTTTGTGTTCGGCAGACAGTTCCAGAATTAACGCGCCGTCACTGCACTATATCACACGACAGAGAGGAGTAGTATGTACTTTTTGTGGGCAACAAACTAAATCTCTAATATTTGTGATATGTCTTCTCTCTTGAACAACGATCGCGTCTTTTTTACTGTTTTTTTTTTGTGACTGGGAATCTAAATGATGCTTTATGTAGTCTAATAACACGCAAAATCCGGATGAAAATTTTTATGACCATTTGTGCGTTTCTCATATAGTCTGTCACCAACAATTCAGCGATAATAGAAACCGTATAGAAGAAATTATTTCATTCTTGATTGATTTCCAGAGACTTTGTATTGTATTTGTATTTCTTTTACGCCCCTGTAAATTGTGATTTAATAGATAACGATACAGAACAAGCCACGCTCAATATAATCCATACATACTATGAGTTTGAAATCATAATACGAGTTGAATATTAATAACACAATTGCAAAAAAAAAAAAAAAAAAAAGATAAGGTTACCGAAAGGAATAAGTATGGTTAAGAATGTTGTTCAGTTATACTAATCATAAAAATCCACAGGTACAGAACAGAAGCAGCGGTCGTACAAGTACTCTTTCAGCTCCACTTTAAACTTATATACGAGGGTAAGTCAAATGAAAACCTTAAATTTGTAATAACAAATCGAAATTTCTCGCCGTTATCCTGTAAGTTGGTTAGCGTGCTACAAACAGCGTGCAGAATAGCCTGCAGGTGGCAGCATAGTGCAGATGCATACATAACGTCGCAGTATCAGTATAAAGATGGCCGCCCCACTTGCGGCTTGCACCAGGGAAGAAGAGTGTTCTGTTATTCAGTTTTTGAGCAGTGAAAGTGTGAAACCTATTGAAATTCATCGACGAATGAAGGTTCAGTACAGTGATGCACGTTTGTCACAGCAGCAAGTCTACGAATGGAGTAGGAAGTTCGCAAATGGTGTGACTTCAGTGGAAGATGCTCCTCTTCCACTTCAGGCACAACGGGTTGTGACTCCACAGACCATTGCAGCAATTGAAGCCATAGTGCAGGAAAACCGCCGAGTGACACTGAATGACATTGCAGCATTTTTGCAGATAGTCATGGGTCAGCACACCACATTGTGCGTGATGTGCTACAGTTTCACAAAGTGTCTGCAGAACCGTCAGCAGGGAAGGTTATGCTGATTCTCTTTTGGGACGAAAAAAGGCCTCATTTTGGAGCATTACATGCCTAGAGGGACCACTGTCACCAGTGCATCATACACAGATCTCCTAAAAAATCACCTGCGGCCTGCAATCAAATCAAAGCGACGTGGATTGTTGTCAGCAGGTGTCCATTTGCGACATGACAGTGCAAGGCCCCACACTGCCTGTACAACAGTTGCACCAATCACAGACCTGCATTTTGAGTGTCTTCCTCATCCACCGTACTCACCAGACCTTGCCCCAAGTGATTTACATATGTTTGGACCACTCAAAGACACAATGGGAGGAAAGAAGTCCCGTTCCGATGAAGAGGTACGTCACGCGGTGCATGAGTGGTTGCGCGGACTACCAAAATAATTTTTTTCTAAAGGAATTTATGCTATTTGTAAGCGCTGGAGAACTTCCATTGAGCGCGGGGGAGATTATGCTGAAAAGTGATACAGCTTTGTACCACTTCTGCACAATAAATAATATTTTTAAAAAATTTAAGGTTTTCATTTGACTTACCTTCGTAAATTCGGTGTCTCTTTCCAACAGAATGGCTGGTAGTTATACAGCATAATGGCAGTAAGGTAGTCTCCTCCATTTCAAATGTTTGTACTTATGGTATCGGCATGGAAGATTATGTTTCTGCCTAGTACCATAAGAGTGAAAATCACAGCTGTGCTTGAAAACATTTTCTTCTTTTACCTTTCTTTCTTTTGTAAAAATGATTGCTTCGTACATGTATAAACAAGACAAGGACAGTACAAAAAGCCTTTTAAATACTGGTCTACATGAGTCTCTGTATTTGGTCTGTCTGTCTTGTTGTTACAGCCATTTTGGTATTCGTACTGCAGAAAAGTCCAGTGCCAATGTCTTTTACCCTAATGTGAACTTTCAGAGTGATACATGAAACGTATTCGAGTTGTGAATATGGACAACCATCGGCTGTATAGTGGAACGACGACAATGAAATTTTGTAAAGGACCAGGACTCGAACGCGGATTTCTCGCTTATCGCGAGCAATCGCCTTAATATTTGGCTAACCGAGCACAACTCACGACCAGACCCAAACATCCGTATGTCGACAAAACCATCTGTCTACAGCCTGTACTCGTACAGCCATTATTATATTCCTGTACAGGGGGATATTTTATTTGAAAGTCGTGTACCTGATGTCGGCAGATAAATACGATGTTGCATGCGTGTCCGAAGGAGCATTGCATCCTAATTCGGAATAACAGAGGCACTGCAAATCATATTTCAGAGTGATGTTTTTCAGTGGAAACTTGTCAAAGAATCCGCGAAATGAAGTGTGAGAGGCGGTCAGTTAACATCATTTTGCAGTTATATATTTACTTGTATCGTATCAGAGTAAAATGGTATCTACGAACTCTAAATGGTTCAAATGGCTCTGAGCACTATGCGACTTAACATCTGAGGTCATCATTCCCCTAGAACATAGAACTACTTAAACCTAACTAACCTAAGGACATCACACAAATCCATGCCTGAGGCAGGATTCGAACCTGCGACCGTAGCGGTTGCGCGGTTCCACACTGAAGCGCCTAGAACCGCTCGGCCACACCGGCCGGCTATCTACCAACTCTAACAGGGGTTGTAAGAATATCAGTAGTCTCATAATTTGTTGCGTAGTCGTAGGTTTCCTGGAAGCGCAAATGCATTAGAATAGCAAAAGTACTTTTGTGTGTGACATCCTGCCTCGGGCATGGATGTGTGTGATGTCCTTAGGTTGGTTAGGTTTAAGTAGTTCTAAGTTCTAGGGGACTGATGACCTAAGATGTTAAGTCCCATAGCGCTCAGAGCCATTTGAACCATTTTGTACTTTTCCACCAACTAGACTAATTATTAATATTAAAAAATGACATAATTCCTCCAGCTGTATTACGGTGTTGGTTTTATTGGCAACTAGTTTCGATGTTACAACATCTTCGGGCCCATACTTATTGGCAGTAACCGTATGTGTCTAATACTAGTAGTCAGTGGTGAGGTAGGTGTGTTCCACGCGGAAGGCAGGTAGTAACTCAAGAGTTAAACAACATGGGGCGTTACGCGAATCATTCTCCATCTCAAAAACCATTACTAATTCTACAGTGGTTTTGCGGCAGAAAAAAGAAAGTAGGAGATGAGTTACTGGCGGAAGCTGAGATGTGACGCAGGCCGAGGATCGTGCTTGAATTATTCAGTCAATCGAGGACTTTCCCGTGAAAGGCAAGGGACCCAAGTTCCTGTCACGGTCCAACACAGAGTTTTAATCTGCTACCCAGATCGCTCGATGCCCGGCTCGTTAGAGAGCTAAATAAGATGGTATTGCTGTGTTTGTAAGGTTATAGTGAAAATGGTCTGCTTTTCCCTTCTATAAGCAATGAGGTGACAAAAGTTATGGGATGGCGATATTCACATATACAGATGGCGGTACATTCGCATACACTAAGTGTAGTAAGTTGTCGGAGCTTTCATTTGTATTCAGATGATTAATGCGAATAGGTTTATGACGTGATTATGGCCGCACGATGGGAATCAGCAGACCTTGAACGCACAAAGGAAGCTGGAGCTAGATGCATGGCCGGCCGCGGTGGCCGTGCGGTTCTAGCGCTGCAGTCCGGAACCGCGGGACTGCTACGGTCGCAGGTTCGAATCCTGCCTCGGGCATGGGTGTGTGTGATGTCCTTAGGTTAGTTAGGTTTAAGTAGTTCTATGTTCTAGGGGACTGATGACCTCAGATGTTAAGTCCCATAGTGCTCAGAGCCATTTGAACCATTTGAACTAGATGCATGGAACGTTCCATTTCGGAGATCTTTACGGGATTCAATATTTCACGATTCACAGTGTCAAGAGTGAGCCCAGAATACAATAATTCAGGCATTATCTCTCACAATGGATAATGCAGTGGAAAAAGGCTTTCGTTTGATGACAGGGAGCAGCGGCATAAAGTTATCAGTGCTAACAGACATACAATACTGCGTGAAATAACCGCAGACGTCGGCGTGGGACGTAAGACCAACGTATCCGTTTAAACAGTGCGGAAAAATATGGCGTTACTGGGATGTGGCGCTGTTTTAGGAGGTGACCGATGCGAGTGCCTTTGCTAAAAGCATGACAGCACGACATCACCTGCAGCGCTTTATATAGGCTTGTGACCGTATCGGTTGGTCTCTAGACAGCTGGTGAATGAGGCGGGGGGGGGGGGGGGGGAGGGGGTCAGTGGCCTGCTCATACGAGTCCCGATTTAAGTTCGTAAGAGTTGGTGGTAGGCTTTGAGTTGGCGCAGAGCCCACGAAGCCATGGACCCAAATTATCAACAAGGCAGTGTGCAAGCTGGTTATGGCTCCATAATCGTGTGAGCTGTGTTTACATGGAATGGGCTGTTTCCTCTGGTTGCTCGGTTGCTTAGAGACCGTTTACAGCCATTCACGGACGTTACGTTGTAACGATTCATGTTGAATGCTACGTAACTTAAGTTTCTTCTGCCTGGTCCATTGATGAATGAATGCGAAATTTTCATGCTTCACAAAATTTATTGACATTATTTGACATCCGAACTGCACACTCGTTATGTAAACAAAACACGAACAGACTTCACCGATCTCTTTGACTTCCAAATGTAACTTCAAAACTGGCTTTTCGCACCATCGCTTTGTATAGAATTTAAACAACAGCTTCCAAAATAAGGCATTATTAATTTAGTACAATTTTGATGTTACAATTAAAATTTACAAAACGTAAAGAAACTGATGTTACAGCCGAATAAGGTATAAAATACTATATTGAATGACAGTCATTTATAGTAATATCTTTAGTTTTCTATAAGAAAATCATTCTGAACTTTAATTACAATAATGTGTCTCTCGTATTATTTTAGTTACGTAAATAATTACAGTTTGGATTTGGTTACTAATATTCAGTGGTGGTACAGAGCTCGTGCTTTATCCGATTCCATACATAAAATGCACATATGGCCTCAAATTCTGGAAATTGGAAAACTGTGAGATGTAAACAATTGGAGAGCTAATTAGAAATGTAATTACAAAGAATATTAATTACAGAGGAAGACATAAAAATAAATAACAAATGAAAACACACCGCTTGGTAATAACTTTTAAGCTGTTTCTGAAGATAGTGAGGTCTTATGTTACTGGATTTTTAGTTTACCTTTTTGCTAAGTAGAAGCATTGATTTTTCATGCTAACATCTCTGCAGTCTCTAGTTATTTATTTCTAAGGACTTATTACTTCAATTTCCTGGTTAGTTACTTAATTTAGTATATGTACATAATTTTATCAATGACAACAATTCACCGATAATTATGACAACGCACGTCCTTCCAGAACATTCGACACGCCTTCGCAATGAATATCAAGATTTTTATCAAATAGGACGGAATGATATATGTTAAGACACACATACAAGGCTTTAGGAAGCACTGAATTGCCCGATAACTATCCGGATGCATATAAAAAAAGGTGGTATCAGACATTTCATACTAATTTTGGGGAAGGCTGTATCGTTATAACGTTCCCAAATAACGATGGAATTTTTACGGATGACAATGCGCCATGTTACCAAGAAACAATTGTTCGCGACTGGTTTGAATAACATTCTGAACCATTCGAGCGAATGATTTGACTACCCATATCGCCCGATATGAATCATATCGAACATTTTGGGGTATCATCGAGAGATCAGGTAGCGCACGAAATCCTTCATCGGCAACACTTTCGCAATTATGGACGGTAATAGAAGCAACATGGCTCAGTACTTTTGTAGGTGACGTCCAACGGCGTTTTGAGTCCGTGCCACATCTAGTTGCTCCATTGCGCCCTACGCCTGGCAATAGGAGATCCGACACGATATTAGGAGGCATTCTATGACCTTTGTCTCCTCAGTGTATAAATGTTGTGTGAAAGGTGTAACTGTGTCGTGTGAATGATGTGCCAAATTTTTAAAGAGTTAGTATATTTATGTTACGACAGAGATCGGAATGGAAGCGAACAAGAAAATGGAACCCAACGTAGGCACACAGATTATTCCTGTAGTCGATCACGAGAGACTGCAGTAAGATTCTAAATTTCATCCAGGATGTTGGACAACGATTTGTGCCTGGGAGTTGAACACTCTCATTACTGTTTTGTAAATGGTTCAAATGGCTCTGAGCACTATGCGACTTAACATCTGAGATCATCAGTCCCCTAGAACTTAGAACTACTTAAACCTAGCTAACCTAAGGACATCACACACATCCATGCCCGAGGCAGGATTCGAACCTGCGACCATAGCGGTCGCGCGGTTCCAGAGTGAAGCGCCCAGAACCGTTTTGTAAATGGTGAGTTTAACCGACTTCAGCTTTTTGTCGGCTTTTGTGAATCAGATCACACGAGGCAATGCGATTTCAGCGACCTTTCGAGGTCGCAGATGGGTTACGGAGATGAAACAGTTCATTTGGAAGAAAAAGGACGAGAAAGAATTATACCAGATTGGTGACACAAATCGAAAGGAAGCAGAAAGTGTATTAATGAAAGGGAAAGCCAATCTTCGAAAACTGAGCAGCTAAGCCACGAATGAAATATCGGCGGCGAAGAGAAATTGAAGGCGAAGCGTCGAGGATGGAGATGAGCGAGGCGAGGGCGCCCGCGGCGACTGCGCGGCCGACCTGATTGGCGGCGGAAGGCCGAGAGTCAGAGGGCGTCGTCTCAAGGCGATCTGATCGCCGCGCCGAGGAGAAGGGGCGGCGCCGGGGTGCGCCAGGAAGCAGGGGACGTAATTACGGCCGCCGGCTCCTAATTGCAAGCCGTGAGGGGCGGGGCAGGCCGCAGCCGGGGGCGGCGCCGTGTCCCGGGGGCAGTGGCCAGTACCCGGGGCACCAAAACACTCTGCCGCCCGCCCTCTGCCCTACACGGCGTGCCCTGCCGAAGTGGTGATTCCAGGTCAGGTGATCCACGTGGACGTTGTATCTAACGGAAGCACTTTCTCATTTTTCCCTAACATTCGCTACTAAATTAATGAAAAAGAACCGGTCAAGTGCGAGTGTAATTCGCGCCCTGAGCGTTCCGTACGAATTTAGTCTCTCTATATAAAAGACAACGTCGCGACTGACTGATTGACTGGCTGACTGACTGACTCACTCACTCTGTGACTCATCATCGCTCAGGCCAAAACGCTAAAGATAGAAACTTGAAATTTGGTGAGATTATTGATTTAATACTGTAGGTGTCGTTTAAAAAGGGATTTTTCAAAATTTCACCACTATTAGGGTGAAATAAAGGATGAAAGATTTTTTTTGAAATTTTATCGCTATTAAGGCAATTTTGAAGCAAGGCCTACGAAAATTGGTGTTTGGTTTTGCGCTCGGGAATAAAGTAATACGAGTTTAAGCATTTTTGGAAATTTAATCTTTTTGGGTATGAAATAATGTGTGGATTTTTGTAACATTAGGCATTATTAAAGAAGTACTGAAGCATTTTTAAAGCTACATCTATGAAAATTGATGTTTGAATTCTCGGTTACAAATTAAAGAATTGCGTTTTTCACCTCTAAGGAGTGAAGGCATTTTTGAAGCTAAGTCTGTGAAAATAAGTGATTGGCTTCTCAGCTAGAAATAAAAACGGTCTGTTTCTGTTTCTTGAAATTCATCCCATAAAGAGGTGAAATTGGGGATGAACATTTTAAGGAAATATTGCACTATGAAATCACTTTTGAAGCTAATCTATGAAAATTTGTGTTTGACTTCACTGTTAGAAATAAAAAAAATACACATTTTACTGCTTTTGTAAATTGAAACTTTAAGGGGTCGAAATACACTCCTGGAAATGGAAAAAAGAACACATTGACACCGGTGTGTCAGACCCACCATACTGGCTCCGGACACTGCGAGAGGGCTGTACAAGCAATGATCACACGCACGGCACAGCGGACACACCAGGAACCGCGGTGTTGGCCGTCGAATGGCGCTAGCTGCGCAGCATTTGTGCACCGCCGCCGTCAGTGTCAGCCAGTTTGCCGTGGCATACGGAGCTCCATCGCAGTCTTTAACACTGGTAGCATGCCGCGACAGCGTGGATGTGAACCGTATGTGCAGTTGACGGACTTTGAGCGAGGGCGTATAGTGGGCATGCGGGAGGCCGGGTGGACGTACCGCCGAATTGCTCAACACGTGGGGCGTGAGGTCTCCACAATACATCGATGTTGTCGCCAGTGGTCGGCGGAAGGTGCACGTGCCCGTCGACCTGGGACCGGACCGCAGCGACGCACGGATGCACGCCAAGACCGTAGGATCCTACGCAGTGCCGTAGGGGACCGCACCGCCACTTCCCAGCAAATTAGGGACACTGTTGCTCCTGGGGTATCGGCGAGGACCATTCGCAACCGTCTCCATGAAGCTGGGCTACGGTCCCGCACACCGTTAGGCCGTCTTCCGCTCACGCCCCAACATCGTGCAGCCCGCCTCCAGTGGTGTCGCGACAGTCGTGAATGGAGGGACGAATGGAGACGTGTCGTCTTCAGCGATGAGAGTCGCTTCTGCCTTGGTGCCAATGATGGTCGTATGCGTGTTTGGCGCCGTGCAGGTGAGCGCCACAATCAGGACTGCATACGACCGAGGCACACAGGGCCAACACCCGGCATCATGGTGTGGGGAGCGATCTCCTACACTGGCCGTACACCACTGGTGATCGTCGAGGGGACACTGAATAGTGCACGGTACATCCAAACCGTCATCGAACCCATCGTTCTACCATTCCTAGACCGGCAAGGGAACTTGCTGTTCCAACAGGACAATGCACGTCCGCATGTATCCCGTGCCACCCAACGTGCTCTAGAAGGTGTAAGTCAACTACCCTGGCCAGCAAGATCTCCGGATCTGTCCCCCATTGAGCATGTTTGGGACTGGATGAAGCGTCGTCTCACGCGATCTGCACGTCCAGCACGACCGCTGGTCCAACTGAGGCGCCAGGTGGAAATGGCATGGCAAGCCGTTCCACAGGACTACATCCAGCATCTCTACGATCGTCTCCATGGGAGAATAGCAGCCTGCATTGCTGCGAAAGGTAGATATACACTGTACTAGTGCCGACATTGTGCATGCTCTGTTGCCTGTGTCTATGTGCCTGTGGTTCTGTCAGTGTGATCATGTGATGTATCTGACCCCAGGAATGTGTCAATAAAGTTTCCCCTTCCTGGGACAATGAATTCACGGTGTTCTTATTTCAATTTCCAAGAGTGTAGTAGGGGGGTGAACGGTTTATGAAAATATTTCGTTGTGAAAAATTTTTTACAACTAAATCTTTGAAAATTGGTGTTTGGCTTCTTGGTTAAAATAAAAAAAATATATATAGCTCCCTGGTTTTGGGAATTGAACGCCTACAACCGGTAAAATAGTGCCAGATTGATTCACAGAATTGCGCAGCTCAGGCAGCTACGGATAGAAACTTGAAATTTGCAGAGGGTATGGATTTTCAACTTAGGCATCGTCCAAGACGGGATTGTTCGAAATTCCACTCCTGAGAGGATGAAATAGGGCATGAAAGGCTTATTGAAAATATGTCGCCATGAAGGCAATTTTGAAGCTGGAACTACTAAAACTGGTATTTTTTGAAAATAAGGAATTATTAAAGAAACTACTAAAGCATTTATTAGGTGCATTGTGCTGCCACCCACTGCCAGGTACTCTATACCAGCGACATCAGTAGACAATAGACATCGTGAGGGAGCAGAATGGGACGCTCCGCGGATCTAACGGACTTCGAATGTGGCCAGGTGATTGAGTGTCACTTATGTCATACATCTGTGCCCGAGACTTCCACACGTCTATACGTCCCTAGGTCCACTGTTTCCAGTGTGATAATGAAGTGGAAACGTGAAGGGACACGTACAGCACAAAAACGTATAGGCCAACCTCATTTGTTGACTGATAGAAACCGCGGACAGTTGAAGAGGGTCGTAATGAGTAATAGGCAGATATCTATCCAGACCATCACACAGGAATTCAGGAATTCCAAACTGCTTCAAGATCCACTGGAGGACTTTGACAGTTAGGCGGGAGGTGAGAAAACAAGGATTTCATGGTCGAGCGGCTGCTCATAAGCCACACATCACGCCTGTAAATATCAAACGACACCTCACTTGGTGTAAGGAACGTAAACATTGCACGACTGAGCAGTGGAAAAAAATGCGTGGAATGACTAATAACGGTACACAATGTGGCAATCCGATGGCAGGGTGTGGGTATGGCTAATGCCCGGTGAAAGTCATCTGCCAGCGTGTGTGGTGCCATGCCATGTGTGGTGTTATGGTGTGGTCGTGTTTTTCATGGAGTAGGCTTGCACCTCTTGTTGTTTTGCCTGGTAATATCACAGCACAGAACCTTCTTGCTTCTAACTGTTGAAGAACAGTTTGGGGATGGTGATTGCATCTTTCAACATGATCGAGCACCTGATCGTAACGCACAGCATGTAGCGGAGCGGTTACACGGCAATAACATCGCTGTAATGGATTGGCCTGCACCGAGTCTTGACCTGAATTCTATAGAACATCTATGGGATGTTTTGGAACTCCGACTTCGTGCCAGGCCTCACCGACCTCCATCGATACCTCTTCTCAGTGCAGCACTACATGAAGAATGGGCTGCCATTCCCCAAGAAACCTTTCAGAACCTGATTGAGCGTGTGCCCGCGAGAGTGGAAGCTGTCATAAAGACTAAGGGTGGGTCTACACTTTATTGAATTCCAGCATTACCGATGGAGGGCGCCACGAATTTGTAAGTCATTTTCAGCCAGGTGTGTGGATACTTTAGATCACATAGTGTTAGGGAATGAAAGTTTCTATGGAAATATCTCAAAAAGAACGTAAAATGCATGATGAACAAAAACTTTGACTCCAGGTAGTAGAACCGCTTTTTGTTCAGAAGAAAATTTGGAGACGTCCATGCTTCTAGAAGTTTAATTAGCGTGCAAAGTTTTGGCTTGCAATTTATGGAAAGCATAAATGTTTGATTCAAGAAAAACAAAAATTTGTACAGGCCACACAATCTAGTGAGTGAAGCAGCGGCCGATAAGCTAGCTATGTATACAAATAGTTCGTCTACAAGAGGAGTGTCCAAGCTCATAGCTTACGTGGGCCGGATTGGAGGAATACGGGTATTTTTGGGCCTCACATAATGTACGCCACACTAACAATAACCGGTGAGAGAAAAAGAAGGGATGATCGGACTTATATAGTTATGTCGCAACACGACGTGGCACGGACTCGACTAATGTCTGAAGTAGTGTTGGAGGGGACTGACACCGTGAATCCGGCAGGGCCATCTATAAATCCGTGGGTGGAACTCTCTTCTAAACAGCACGTTGCAAGGCATCCCAGACATGCTCAATAATGTTCATGTCTGAGGAGTTTGGTGGCCAGCGGAAGTATTTAATCTCAGAAGAGATTTCCTGGAGCCACTCTTTAGCAATTCTGGAATTGTGGGGTGTTCCATTGCCCTGCTATAATTGCCGAAGTCCGTCGCAATGCACAATGGATATGAATGGATGCAGGTGATCAGACAGGATTTTTACGTACATTTCACCTGCCAGAGTCGTATCTAGATGTATCAGAGCTCCCATATCATTCCAACTGCACAATCCCACACATCATTATAGAGCCTCCACCAGATTGAACAGTCCCTTGCTGACATGCAGACTCCATGGATTCACAAGGTTGTCTCCGTACCGGTACATGTCCATCCGCTCGATACAATTCGAAACGAGACTCGTCCTACCCAGGCAACATGTTTCCAGTCTTCAACAGTCCAATGTCGGTGTTGAAGGGCCCAGGAAAGGCGTAAAGCTTTCTGTCGTGCAGTCATCAAGGATACGCGAGAGGGCCTTCAACTCCGAAAGCCCACATCGATGACGCTTCGTTGAATGGTTCGCACTCTGACACTTGTTGGTGGCACAGCATTGCAATCTGCAGCAATTTGCCGAAGCGTTGCCCTTCCGTCACGCTGAACGATTCTCTTCAGTCGTCGTTTGTCCTGTTCTTGCAGATCTTTTTCAGGCCGTAGCAATGTCAGAGTTTTGATGTTTTACCGGATTCGTGATATTTACGTTACACTCGTGAAATGGTCGTACGGGAAAATACCCACTTCATTGCTACCTCGGAGATGTTGTGTCCCATCGTTCGTGTGCCGACTACTACACCACGTTCAGACTCACTTAAATCTTGATAACGTGCTATTGTAGCAGCAGTAACCGATCTAACAACTGCGCCAGACACTTGTTGTCTTATATAGGCCTTGCCGACCGAAGCTCCGCATTCTGCCTGTTTACATATCTCTTTATTTAAAAACGGACGCCTAAACCGGTTTCTTTGGCGCTTCAGTGTATGTGATTTCGTTAGTTATTTTATGTATAAGTAATTAGAAACCATAGAATTAGAGAGACAATTGACTTTGAATTTGGGAAACCAATGAGTCAGTATCGGGTTCGATCGAAGTGTCTGAAACTCTCAAGGTGTTCATCTGAGATTTTGATTCTAATTTTACTCTTTATGTTCTTTATTCTTGAGAATAACTGTTTACAAACGCACATGCTTCCGAACAAAGATAACATATATAACACATGACTGTGCAACAAGGGATATTTATCTCCGGGCAGGTATGATTTGTAAAAGTCCAGCAAAGATTCATGATTACATTTTTCTTTTAGTTGTATGTCAGACTGCAACTCTGTGCATTCCATATGAATATCTGCTATCAACGTATGTATATTGTTTGTAAAAGGTGTCGCACAAATACAAAAATTCTGATTATTTTTTCGAAAATTCTGACAGCGATTTTCAAAATATTGCATCAAATCGAAAAGTATGGCTGCGTATTTCATCCCATCTTTAGGATTATATTTCAGTTATTTCCTAACTTTAGAAAAACATAGTTTTATAGAATTTTTTTATCTATCGTGCGAGAGATGTTAACTTTTTGGGTCGCATTGGTACTTGATTTAACCCTGCGGTACGCGGGCCGCTGGTTGGGCACCCCTGATCTATAGATTTTCATGAGCGAGTTTGCGAGTATCAAATTATGTGACATAAATGGCATGCCTTTCGATTGACTTGACTTAGAAGCTTAAATTTTTTACACCGCCAAAGACCATATACTTTGTTATTTGACATCAATTTCAACTTGATACCTCTACCCGTTCCTAAGGAAAAGGTGTCTTAGAAGACGAACAGAGAGGCAGATGGACAACAAGTGACAAAAAATATTTTTTTGTTGTCATACAATAGGACATTAACAATTTTCGGATCTTTCCTGTCCTCGTAATGTGAAACCTTGTTTCTTGACAAATTTCATGATTCTAGGTCAACAGGAAGTGCCCTACAGTTTTTGTTGAGTGAGTTTGCGAAAATCAAAATATGTTATTTAAACGGCGGTGTCTTTTGACTGGCTTGACTTAGAAGCGTAAACTTTTTACACCGCCAAGGAACCGTACACCTTAGTATTTACCACAAATTTGCACTTAATGTCTCTACCCGTTCCTGGCAAAAAGCGGTCCTAGCGGATAGACGGACGATGAGACACAAAGTGATCCTGTATTAGTTCCGTTTTTACAGGTTGAGATACGTGACACTAAAAGTATTGTTTTATGGAAAACTCTCTTTTCAGTACAGTTTTTCACTTCGTCTATGTTCGTTTTGAATCATAGCTTCATCTTCAGGATGTCAGTTCTTTAACACAGGACCTCCGTTACGATGTCGACATCCCAGAAACGCGTATCTGTGCTAGATTATAGAGTGTCACTAACCGAATTTTCGGAGTTGTGCTGTATAGTATTACAAAATAATAAACATAAATGTTAGTTAAAACTTGTAACATGCTTGTGAATTTTGCAGACTTGTACATAACGTCACAGTGAATTAAAGTTCATATGCTGTTTGTACGATTACATGAACATACGGTTTTCAGATAAGATGCTACAATTAAGGAGACAATTTGAGCAGTGCTCTTAGGGTGTTTGCAAATGATACTTTCCTTTACTGTCCAGTAGAGCCAATTGCAAAATGGTGTATGTATATAAAATATCTGCATGAGGCGAAAAGTCGAAGTTAATTCTAAACAATAAAATGTAAGAGGTCCTCTAGATGAGGAGTACATGGAGGCCATTAAATTTCGGTTACACCTTAAATCACACTGTAAATTGGACACATTACGCAGAAAATTTTGTGGTGGAGATGAATCAAAGACTAGTTTTATTGACAAAACCCTTAGAAGATGCCAAAAATCTAATAAAGAGAATGACTGTACTGCCTGTTCATACCAGACAGGATTGAGGGCGGACATCGCAAAAAAACAAAGTAGGGCAGCTCCTTTCACATCATCGTGAAGTAGGAGAGGGAGTGTCATTGATATAATAAGCGATCTGGGATGGCAATTATCAAAAGAGAGGCGATTCTCGATGCAGCAAGAGCTTTCACGAAATTGAAACCACCGACATTCTCCTTCGAATGTCAAAATATTATTTTATTTCCCAACTACTTCGGGAGAAATGATCATCTCGATAAAACAGGGAAAACTGGAGGTCGCATGGAAATATTTACGTGAGTACTTTTCCTAATACGATGAACTACGGATAAGGTACTCATTTGAAAAATGTAAAGGTAAAAGACGTTTAAGATGTGTGACAAGATGGTTCCGTTAAAAATGACATACACGCTACTTTCTCCGTATTTGTCTCATTCGTAATTGTGTTCCACCTCACTGTGCAATCCACACTTAGTGCATGGCAGAGGGTTCATCGAACCTTTTCCACACTATTTCTCTACCGTTCCACTCTCCAGCGGCGCATCAGCTCTGATTTTATTACAATGATAATTTTTCTATGTGTGGACGAGTGTCAAAAAATATTTCGGATTCGCAGGATACGTTGGAGACTGAAATTTTGTGAAAAGACCTCGCGGGAAAGAAAAACGCCTTTGTCTTGATAATTGCATCCCAACTGGCGTATTATATCCGTGATACTGTCTTCCTCATTTCGCGATGTCCTCCGCCAATCCTGTCTGTTAAGGATCCCATACCTCACAGCGGTACTCTAGCAGAGGACAGAAAAGGGATAGTGTAGGCTGTCTGTTTAGCTGAACTGTTGCATCTTCTAAGTGTTCTGCCAATAAACTGCAGTCTTTGTTTTGTCTTCCCCACAACACTATCTATATGATTCTTTCAATTTAAGTTATTGATAGCTGTAATTCCTAGCTACTTAGCTGAAATAAGAGACCTCAGATTCGTGTGATTTATCGAGTATCAATTTTAACGGATTCATTTTAGTATTCATGTGGGTGACCTCTCACTTTTCATAGTTTAGGCTCAATTCTCACTTTTCACACAGATATCTTGTCTAAATCATTTTATAACTGACGTTGATCTTCCGATGACTTTACTACACGGTAAGTGTCAGCAACATCTACCAACAATCTAAGAGGGCTGCTCATGTTGTTTCTAGATCCTTTGTATAGACTAACAACAGTAGAGGGCCCATAACGGTTCGTTGAGGGACGCCAGATGTCACTTCTGTTTACTCGATGACATTCCGTCAATTAGTACGAACTTAGACCTTTTTTAACATAAAATCTCAAACCCAGTCGCACAACTGTGACGACACTCCATAAGCACGCAATTTGATTAGATGCATCTTGTGAGGAGCGGTATCATAAACATTCTCGAAATTTAGAAATATGGAATCAATTTGAGATCATCTGTCGATATCACTCATGACTTCGTAAGACTAAAGAGCTAGTTGCGTTGCACAAGAACGGTACTTTCGGAATCCTTCCTGACTGTGTGTCAACAGATCGTCCATCACGATCGATTACGCTATAGGTTGCACATGTTGCCCCATAGCCTTGAAGTCAGGTGATTTCAATATGTTATCTGGCCAAGGGGTATGTCTGTAAGAAAATTCGAAATAATGGGTGAGATGGTTGTGACACAGGCTGTCTCGGTAAAAAAAATTATGGTAACATTGATAACTTTGATAAAGTTATTCGTTCTACATACCCTGTCAGGCTGCAGTGGCAGCCTGAATAGATCATTTGGAACTTTTGGGCTCCTTAGAAAGGTAGTATTCAAACTATTACCAGAGAAGTAGCATTGTTTAATATTTAAATGCATTCATATCACCCGACAGAAACGAGCAGAGTGTAGTTTGTTTCTTGCAGCGAAACAATACATTCGAAGAACCATGGAGCATATTGTTTCTTTGACCCATCTCTTTCGAGCATAGTTCTTACAATTATTCTGATGACACTCAGCTGAATAGTAAATTTCTAATTAATCCCTACACAGCTATAGCAACAGTGTGACTGCAGTTCGGTTCATTTCCTGGATTTGTAGTTCATTAGATAAACAAATGTTACGTCGCCTCTTTGCTCTAATTCAACGAGTTACAGTTTAGTATGAGCTACATGTCAGCCAAATAATATTATTAAGGATCCTCGTAAACACATTTATATTTCCGTGTCGTTGGTTGACGATATTGTGCCATCGACAATAAGATAACAGAAGGTATCAATTTTCAAAAAAAATGTTCAAATATGTGTGAAACCATTATGGGACTTAACTGTTAAAGTCATCAGTCCCTAAGCTTACACATTACTTAACCTAAATTATCCTAAGGACAAACACACATACCCATGCCCGAGGGAGGACTCGAACCTCCGCCGGGACCAGCCGCACAGTCCATGACTGTAGCGCCTGAGACCGCTCGGCTAATCCCGCGCGGCTATCAATTTTCACTTGTAAAATGTTTTCCTACCCAACCGTACATCTCAGCAGATGCATTTTGCAAGCTCTTATTTCTCAATTCATTGTATAGTCCCGAAAGAGGAACAGACGCACGGACCCAGCAGCGGGCAGTGCGCCGCTCTGTATGATTGTAGTGATTCTCGTCGACGACAGTGCATCTTCTAGTGCGTTCTGGGAGACAAGGCAGATGGACAGAATGCCAATAAACAGCCTTCAGGTTTGTGTGATTTATCGAATATCTGAAATTTAACGGATTGCCTTTAGTACTCATATGGATGACCTCTCACTTTTCGTAATTTAGCTTAGCCAAACAGGTTGTAGACGCGTAGTGGACGACATATGGAAGTTTGTGTCTGGTACTGAGTCGTGGTCGGGTAACCAAATGGTCAGGCGACGGCGTTCATTATACGACACTGCAGTGCCTGTGTTATTCGAAATTACGATGGAAGATTCCTTCGGAAACGCATGCATGTGCGAAGGAATAGGGACTGCGGTGACTACAGCCACTATGTAATACATGAAACGTATTGGCAGTTGAGTATATGGGCAACCATATTAATGGAATGACAACAACGAAAATTTGTACCGGATCTCGGGACTCGAACCCGGATTTCCCGCTTATCGCGAGTGGCCGCCTTACCATTTGGCTACTCAAGCACGGCTCACGGCCAGACCCCAACTTCCATATGTCGTCAGCCATATGTCTAGGACCTGCATCGCACATCCATTATGTACATTGCTTCTGCATACGTTTCCGAAGGAATCTTGCATCGTTATTCAGAATAACACAGACATTGCGATGTCGTATTTATCAGCTGACGCTGGTCAGGCGACTTTCCAATAAAGTGTCTCCCCTGTACGGAAATATACATGATGGATGTAAGAGTACAGGCTGTAGACGCGTGGCGGACGAAATATGGAAGTTTGGGTCTGGCCGTGAGTCGTGCTCGGATAGCCAAATGGTAAGACGACCGCTCGCGGTGAGAGGGAATACCCGGGTACGAGTCCCGCGATCCGGTGCAAATTTTCACTGTCGTCAATCCATTGTACAACTGTTGCTCGTCCATACTCGCAACTGCGAATACATTTCATGCAATTCATTGTGGTCCCCTGGGCATTATAAAAGGCGAGACATCGGTCTTATAACGGGAACGGTTGTAACGCTGTTTCCTTTGGACGCATAGATGAAAATATAAGAAATAGTACCCAAAACCCAATACAAGCCCGAAACCCAAGATCCAGATTTCATAAAAATAAACAAAGCCCCACTGTGATAGCATCACTTGAATCGTAGCAAGTATACTGAAGAGAAACAATGTAAAAAGAAATAGAAAATAAATCCAGTATAAAGGAACGTAGTATTTTTGCAAAACAAAGTAAAATCGAATCCCTTTTGTATCAAATTAAAGTAAAAGTAGATTGCAAAGTAATGTTCTTACAGGTCACGGAGTAGAACAAGTGACCTCAAAGAATACTCCTTGTGAGTACTCTTTGAGGACACCATGGAATAAAAGATAAAGTTATACATTGTTAATGTGCCTCTAGCGCGTGCTTGATCGTGTCGTAACTTAATGTGTGCTCTTGTACGTAGGCGGTACGAGATTGTTTTTACATTTTTGAGATTTGCGATCTGCTAGGAGTCATTAAGCATCATAGCTAGATCAGCAACTTTGAGTTTATCATTATGTAAAGTCTAGATAGGAAAAAACCGAAACTTGTCTTAAATTGATTATTATCAAAGGAAGACTGAACTTTGTCCCAGAGTGATAGACTATTAGTAATTTAACGAAAAAGGAAGTGAATATTAGTATCGAATTGTGAGAAAATACTTTGATTTCGTTAAAGCAAATGGTGAAATCTGGATCTTATTGCTGAAATTTACGTAACTAATTCCACCTAGCTTAGGAAAAGGTTACTTCTTAAAGACAATGATAGAATGTTCTTAGACTATAATAAAGCAACATAACGTGAATTTACCACGTTTGACATTTATTTCAAACCAAGTAGTATTACGTACTCAAAAATATTTTATCAGTGCAACGATACAGATTAATAACAGAGCGCTGCACACACACACACACACACACACACACACACACACACACACACACACACACATATATATATATATATATATATATATATATATATATATATATATATAGGGTGTTAAAAAAAGGTACGGCCAAACTTTCAGGAAACATTCCTCATACACAAACAAAGAAAAGATGTTATGTGGACATGTGTCCGGAAACGCTTAATTTCCATGTTAGAGCTCATTTTAGTTTCGTCAGTATGTACTGTGCTTCCTCGATTCTGATGATCAAAATGTAAATTTTTACAATCAACATGTGTGGGCTGACGAGAATCCGCACGCAATTGTGCAATCACGTCATCAACACAGATTTTCTGTGAACGTTTGGGCAGGCATTGTTGGTGATGTCTTGATTGGGCCCCATGTTCTTCCACCTACGCTCAACGGAGCACGTTATCATGGTTTCATACAGGATACTCTACCTGTGCTGCTAGAACATGTGCCTTTACAAGTACGACACAACATGTGGTTCATGCACGATGGAGCTCCTGCACATTTCAGTCGAAGTGTTCGTACGCTTCTCAACAACAGATTCGGTGGCCGATGGATTGGTTGAGGCGGACCAATTCCGTGGACTCCACGCTCTCCTGACCTTAACCCTCATGACTTTCATTTATGGGGGCATTTGAAAGCTCTTGTCTACGCAACCCCGGTACCAAATGTAGAGACTCTTCGTGCTCGTATTGTGGACGGCTGTGATACGATACGCCATTCTCCAGGGCTGCATCAGCGCATCAGGGATTCCATGCGACGGAGGGTGGATGCATGTATCCTCGCTAACGGAGGACATTTTGAACATTTCCTGTAACAAAGTGTTTGAAGTCACGCTGGTACGTTCTGTTGCTGTGTGTTTCCACTCCATGATTAATGTGATTTGAAGAGAAGTTATAAAATGAACTCTAACATGGAAAGTAAGCGTTTCCGGACACATGTCCACATAACATCTTTTCTTTCTTTGTGTGTGAGGAATATATATATATTGCCGCTCTAAAAAAGTTATCGTACTGATTCAGACTATTTAGCTTACGTAAACTGAAAACTTTAGTGGAGAAACTATTGCTGTATATAGACAGTAACTATGGTTAGTGTAACAATAGCCGCTAGATGGTCGCTTGGTCGCTGGTGCTTGTGGATGTGCTGTAATACGGTTCCCCAATGATTTAGTCGGGGGAACGGGCAGGCCAGTCCATTCACCTAATGTTCTCTCGTTCCGAGAGCTCCTCCACCCGTGCTGTTCGGTGTGGTCGTGCCATGTCATCCACAGAAATGAAGTCGGTGTCGAACTCATCACTGATAAGACGCTCATGAGGATGGAGTGCAGTGTCACAACGACGTCGACCGGTGAGTGTAAAATTTTCAAAGCTTTGGAAGTCAGTCAGTCCATGCAACATTATGCCTCCCCACACTGTAACACTTTGACCACCCATTCGATAATGTTCCTCGCCATACGAGGGTACGTAATGCAACCAGGAAAACAGTTAGATACGCGTTGAAATGAATCAAACGGGTTTCAGTTTGTGTAACTTAATAGATTACCTGGCGACTTTATTTTTGAAATGCTTTTTTTTCATATGATATGTGTAGTTTGGTTTAGCGTTGAAGCCATCTTCTGTAAGTCTGTAATCATTCCTGAATTTCGTCCCGCTTGAGTTGCCTAATTACTAATTTAAAGACATATTTGTTCTCGAAGCTTTCGGAGTTATTTCTTTACGAATTCGCGTGTTTTTTAACATTTGAAGCACTATTTTTAATCTTGGTCCTCAGTCCGTTCTCACAGCACGTGACACTGCAGTCACTCTAAGTTCATACTAAATTGATTAAATCAAAAGGCTACCGCCTTCAGCGAGCTAATTATTTCGTTCCGCTCTTCTCTTGAGTTTTTTATGACAGCTAACGGTGGTTCCTTTCGATATTGAATGTAATCATGGTGAGCAGACCATGCCATGTGTCCGTTATCTTCTATCCAGCGAGCAACATCGTGCAACATCGTAGAATTATGGATAGAATGAATACCAACACTCGCAAAGAATTCTTCCTCATTTTACACTGATAGACTTTAATGTACTTTTCGCACTACGGTATGTGGCCGGTAAGATGCCTGTGTTACCAGTGTTCGTACCACAATGGATCTGATTTCAGTTTCTTAGCACCGGTAGCATCCTAGCATGTTTATTTCTGAGCATTTGTGTGAATTATTCCTGTTGTCCCTGATCGGTACAGTCCTTCACGTCTGCTGCTTGTCTGAGGCTAAACACATGTGTAATTCACCCCCCCCCCCCCCCATGTTCATAATCTCGTTTAATAAGCTGCGTTAAGGGAACATTTAATTATGATTGTATTATCACCCTGGTTAACATTGTGTTCATATGTTGAAAATACTTCCGTCTCTTCTTTGTGAGTGTTCGTGTCAGCCTCGTGTTTTAAGAGTAAAAAACAATGCTTCTCTTTGCTATCACGGAACCCCGTCTTTTATTGATACCTCGTAAAAACCTAAACACATCCTTTGTCATATGTTTAACCAGTTTCAAAGACGTGATGGACGTTTTAGAAAGTCAATGAATGCGTAATATGTCATTCCATGCATTACCATGTACCACTGAGCTTGTGTGCTAACATCAAATTTACCAGTTGCGAGTATTATCAATATTAATGGATTTATTTGGTCGATTTAGTTGTATAGATTCAGGTATTTCACACGAGCCCAGTAGGACGTGAGTGCAATGTAAATAACGTGATTCGGTGCCATTCGTGTTCAAGGTGTCCTTGTCAAGTGAATAAAACGAAATATGAGTAACAATTTTCAGTAAAATACCCCCGTTGGCATCCCAACCTTGGACTTTCTTTTTATAATTACGAAAAATCATAATTATAGTAAACCCCTCCCTCTCTTTTAATCTGCAATTTTCCCTTGGCGGAGAACGACACATGAACCTAATTACCAATCATGTCCTCGGACATTTTACTACCGCATCGTGCCAAAACTGTATCATAAATATTTGAGGGTCACTCCAAGGGCATAGGCCTTCCGCCCCTTTTAGCAGTCATACTGTGCGTACTTGGAACGCTATAGGAGGTACTTCGGATCCTGACACCAATCGTCACGAGTTGAGAACGATGGTTCATAGCTCATGGATCGGAGACTCCGGGCACTTTCGTGTGGAGTCTACGCCATGTCTGGAAATCGCCGTCATTAGGGCAAGAATGGGTGCTTGACACTACTATGCAAGTGGTATAATTCAGTTACCCACTGACGCTTTGTTTAAAGTCAAGCCCCCATTCACATTAAGTTTTCGGTACCCTTTTCCTGTAGACTCCTTAATGATGAATTTCCAGGAAGTCGTCTCATTTACGACGGTGTTGCACCTACCGCAATTCATTTCGCGACTGCTTGACACCCAGCGGTCGTTGACAAGCAATTTCGTTGTTATTGTTTGAACAGGGTGTGACTCTGGTGTTCCCTGAAGCTCTCCCTGACCTTCCCCACAACCCGTGCTCTGTATCGTGTACCACTTTATCGTAATATGAATTAAAACACATGCTTTCTGTCGGCTTCGCGAGTTTCGGAGGAATAATTTAATTTTGGTAGACGGCGTTTAAACGCACAATGCATGTCTCGGTTGTGATTGTCAGAAACTAATCTTATCTCTGGGGAAAGATACACATCTCTCGGTTTCTCTTCCTTCGTACAAACTTCCTGTTCTTGCAAATTTAGACTTCAGTGCATAGCACACGCGATGTATTGGTTTGGATGTTCATTTCCGTGAAAAAACGTGCGAAAATGCTGCTAATGTTCAATATGACTTCTTACTTTGAACAGCGCTTGATCCCATGCATCTCATCATCATAAGAATTACGTTTCTCTGTGGGGGATGATAATAGTTTCAGGTGTGATAGCTGAGCCATTTCCTATAATCAAAGCAGTTCAGGGAGTGTTCTGCTCTATATTTACAAAAATATCAATGGAAAGCAACTAATTTTCGGCGTGAATTTGACCATAGGGTATTTCCAACTTTATTGTTCCTAGAAGTTGCTCCTTCTGATATAGGAAATAAAAATCATTTTGTTAATGATTCGATGGATACACAATAGTTTGCATTTTGCCGTTGCGAAAACCCAGATGTCTAGCATAATGAGTAATAGTAAGACAAGGAGTCAACGCGAGTAGTTTCATTGAGCTTTATAGAAATGCTTCTAACGTATTACCATTCTGTGATTCTCGACACTGACAACAGGGAAGATATGAAACGCAAGTAGAAAAGGTGAAAAAATTTGTTACATGAATGTTATTAATACTTAAACTAATACAACGAATTTTTCTTTTCCATTTTGTTGATTAATTATATGATGCTACTAGCGTTTAGAAAATATAAGACGCGTAAGTAGAGAAGATGAAAGATTTGTTCAAGAAAATGGTTGAAATGGCTCTGAGCACTATGGGACTTAACATTTGAGGTCATCAGTCCCCTAGAAATTAGAACGACATAAACCTAACTAACCTAAGGACATCACACACACCCACGCCCGAGGCATGATTCGAACCTGCAACCGTAGCGGTCGCGCGATTCCAGACTGAAGCGCCTAGAACCACTCGGCCATACCGGCTGGCGAAAGATTTGTTACATGAACGTAACTAACGTCTAGACTAATACAATGAATTTTTATTTTTCATTTTATTCATTACTCACATGCTGCAGCTAGCGTTTGATGTAAAGTAACTGAATTTGTAATCAGTATCCTTTGTCACATTAAGACGCAAGTATGTAACAAAAATCTGTACATTTCGTTGATTTGACACAAATTGTAGCATCTTGTCACACCATTCTCTGAGCCTGTTACAGAAAGATCACTGAGGGTTTGCCAAGATCAGTTTAACGTAATGTCATTAATCAACACCAACTCGTTGCAAAAATGTAACACACCTCAGTGCAGATTATTATGAAAAGTATGGGTCTCAGCGACTTAATCTAACTCTAATGTAAGAGCTCCCAGTTAATAGGAACTACCGAAGCGCTCTTATCATATAACTTTTTTGCAGCCAAGACTATGAGATGCTCGTAATATTTTTCCTAGCAGACTATTATCCAACGATCCTCAGACCTTGTAGATTAGCGATTAACCAAAGTTTGTCGTAGAGTAAAGATATCATGTATGTTAAAAAGCCATCCTTGTCCCATTTTACAAGTATTACCTACCAAGCAACCATAATATCGTCATGCCTACTGTTCTCTTACTCTCATAATTTGATAACAAATTACTTGTTTACGTCGTATAATTGTAGAGCTATTACAGTTTTGTAGCTGATAAAGCCGTAGAGTCATCTTGTCCCGAGCCTGATAAATTCATAGTGAAATACTTTACGACCAGCGTTTTTCCCCACAATAGCATTGTGCTCTCTCATAAAAATTACTTACGGAGTTCTAAACTTATCGCCGATAGAAAATTTTCATAACTGTGGACTGCATAAAAAACGATTTTTTCCTAAACACGCAGTACCCCACCTCAACCCGGAAGAGGAATAATAAAATGTCTCTTAGCCACATAATAAGAAACATGGCAGAGATTCATTCACACACCGAAGTATGTGCTACGAATAATCAACGATTAAATTATAGTTATATAAACTGAGGTACTGAAATTATTTTCCATGTTTTGATCGTAGAAGACGTGTGGTTCAAAAATGGCTCTGAGCACTATGGGACTTAACAGCGGAGGTCATCAATCCCCTAGAACTTAGAACTACTTAAACCTAACTAACCTAAAGACATCACACACATCCATGCCCGAGGCAGGATTCGAACCTGCGGCCGTAGTGGTCACGCGGTTCCAGACTGAAGCGCCTAGAACCGCTCGGCCACTCCGGCTGGCTACAAGGCGTGTGGTCTTGTATCTTTCCGAGGAAAACTCAGATCCCTGTACCATATCAGGCTCGCAGTAAATTACAAGAGATGGAGAAAAAGAAATTTATCTTCCTCCGTGGAGGAAAACTGCCGCATGATAAGAGAAGACGTCGGCGTTTTCATTAAGATAGTGACATCTTGATTTAAGCTCTCCAAACAGAGGGAAGCGTCAGCTTGTGTTTGTGGTGGCGCCAAGTTAAGAGTAGACCGTGAATGAAACAGGCCTAAAACTCATATGTAAGCCTTGTTTGGCGCATATCCTCGTGGTTATTGCAAAGTAAAACCACGAAAAAAGTCTCTAAGTAAAGAACTCATGTTAGAATATCTTATTTCATAGTTTAGTGAAGTGGTGACTTACTCTTGCCTTGAAAAGTACAGAGACGGTCACCATCCGTTTCGGATGAGTGCAAAGTGCAATGTCAAAGCAGATCTTTCTTCTAACTGAAGTATCGAATGTGGCCACCCAATGACTAATTTTTGGCAACAGTAAGTGGCGCCTTGTTGACAGGTTTTACACTTTACCTTTGATTTCACTTCCAGTACAAGTCCCGAATTCTTTGAGTGCACCATTGTTACTGAGAAGTTGTATACCAACTAGCACGCTTCAGTTCGATAGTACTCATACCAAAATAATTGCTATCATTCCGCAACGAATTTTGTAGTTGTATGGGTCAACAGCTACGCCTTCTATGATTGAAAGTAGGGTAAGGAAATGTCCTCAGTTGTTAGTTCAGCAAATAATATGCCGAATATGTTTCATAGCATCATATATATTCTACATAATTTCAAACCTACGTCTTGTGGATGGACAATGACAACAGATAAGTACAACTAGAGTTGAAAAGACACTGGCTGTCCAAGTTTTACCCTACTTCTTTGGTATGGGAAGTATTCAAATCACAAGATCGTGTATTTAATTTCATGCAGACATGCTATGTATGAATATCGTAAATAAATTTTTTAATTGAAAAGAGTGATTCAAAATGTATGTGGTAAGTTAATAGCGCTTATTGTAAAAAAGCGAGAAGGAAGACTGTAGTTTAAGGTCGTGTAGACAATGATCTCTTTACAGAAGAAGAACCAATTTCAATTAAGAAACTATATAGAAGGAAACGGACTGGTACTTGCTTTCAGCGATTTAAGGATACAATGGTAACTTCAATCATGATGGTTAAACGTAGATTTGAACCGCTGTCCTGTGAAAGACAGTAAAGTGTATCTCATTACTGTGCCAACTCTGTTGGCGTGTAAATACTGAGTAAATTATACTGCCTGACAAAAGAAAGCGAAACTCCCAGAAGACGTGGTCGGATGTCGCTGTACCTTCATGCATGCACTTCCCGGTATGACCATTTCGGGTAGTATGTCGGCGGCCTGGGGAGAAGTTCCTTTCATCCAGTGTTTTGGAGAGGCACAGCAGCGTCAAGACGTGGGGACCCATGTGGTATGGCTTTAGGTGACAGCAGGTAGCACTTGACGGAACTCTGACGGCAAAAAGGTACGTCACGGACATCCTGCGTCCTCATATGTCACCTCTCAAGCGACGGTATAGTGGTGTCATTTTCAACAGGCCAATGCTCGTCCACACTTATCACTGGTCTTTATGGACTGTCTGCGTGATGTCGAGGTACTCTAGTGGTCAGCAATATGCCCATACGTGTTCCTGATAGAACGTGGGTGGGGCTAATTCGGAAGTCAATTCCGTGCAGTTGCTAGTATCAAGGATATCAAGGACCAGTTACAACAACTGTGGGCCAGGTTGCCTCAGGAGAAGATACAACGGCCTTAAGATACAGTCCAAACCGTTGTTTGCAGCCTAGAGAGGGTGCCACGTCATACTGATAAGTGGGCTGATACAGCTTAGTTCTTTGTAAATTTGACTCGATTCTGAGATCACTGAAATGACATCACATTCTCCTCAATCCGTGAAGCTTCATTTCGTTTCCTCCTTCGTTCCTGGGAGCTTCACCTTTTTGTTAGACAATGTGTATTCAGATTAAAAACCCTTAAGCAAACATTTTGGTTGTCAGCTACAAATGGCAATACATCTACATCTACATACATACTCCGCAGTCCACCATACGGTGCGTGGCGGAGGGTACCTCGTACCACAACTAGCATCTTCTCTCCCTGTTCCACTCCCAAACAGAACGAGGGAAAAATGACTGCCTATATGCCTCTGTACGAGCCCTAATCTCTCTTAACTTATCTTTGTGGTCTTTCCGCGAAATTTAAGTTGGCGGCAGTAAAATTGTACTGCAGTCAGCCTCAAATGCTAGTTCTGTAAATTTCCTCAGTAGCGATTCACAAAAAGAACGCCTCCTTTCCTCTAGAGACTCCCACCCGAGTTCCTGAAGCATTTCCGTAACACTCGCGTGATGATCAAACCTACCAGTAACAAATCTAGCAGCCCCCCTCTGAAATGCTTCTATGTCCTCCTTCAATCCGACCTGATAGGGATCCCAAACGCACGAGCAGTACTCAAGGATAGGTCGTATTAGTGTTTTATAAGCGGTCTCCTTTACAGATGAACCACATCTTCCCAAAATTCTACCAATGAACGGAAGACGACTATCCGCCTTCCCCACAACTGCCATTACATGCTTCTCCCACTTCTTATCGCTCTGCAATGTTACGCCCAAATATTTAATCGACGTGACTGTGTCAAGCGCTACACTACTAATGGAGTATTCAAACATTACAGGATTCTTTTACCTATTCATCTGCATTAATTTACACTTATCTATATTTAGAGTTAGCTGCTATTCTTTACACCATTCACAAATCCTGTCCAAGTCATCTTGTATCCTCCTACAGTCACTCAACGATGACACCTTCCCGTACACCACAGCATCATCAGCAGACAGCCGCACATTGCTATCCACCCTATCCAAAAGATCATTTATATACATAGAAAACAACAGTGGACCTACCACACTTCCCTGGGGCACTCCAGATGATACCATCACCTCCGATGAACACTCACCATCGAGGACAACGTACTGGGTTCTATTGCTTAAGAAGTCTTCGAGCCACTCACATACTGGGGAACCAATCCCATATGTTCGTACCTTAGGAGTCTGCAGTGGGGCACCGAGTCAAACGCTTTCCGGAAGTCGAGGAATATGGCATCTGTCTGATACCCTTCACCAATGGTTCGCAAGATATCATGTGAAAAAAGGGCGAGTTGCGTTTCGCAGGAGCGATGCTTTCTCAAGCCGTGCTGATGCATGGACAGAATCGCGTGTTTATCTCCCTCATTAGCCATGTTCTAATATAAATATTATTTTTGCTGCGAAATGTTTCCTCATCACCATAGAACCACATACATTCTTAGCGTACTTGATGCATATTAAGTCTGTTTTGCAGCTTCCAGAATTCTTGGAAGTGTAATTTGTAGATTCTTCAAGGATGAAAACAATTGTGCGGATTAAAATCTGACGAGTGTGAAGGTTAGAAAATTGCGTCACTTCGAACTACCCTCTCCTACAAAGCCTTACAAGTCGGTTAATTTTTACAGCAGTGCACGATGTCGATAACCATAGCAGGACACGGTTAAAGCAAACGAGCTTCATGCTATACTTGAGTGTAGGCTTTCGCGACCACAGACAAATTCAACAAATTTTTCTATGTGTGAGACTGCGTCATGGCGTGACAACATTATAGGTCTTTCGGCTACTATTACGGGCAGTCTTCATCAATGTGACTACCAGCAGTTTGTGTATGATGCTTTATATATATACACTGATGGTCCCAAAATATTATAGCCATTGCCCACCGCAAGATTAAGTGCCGATCGGTGGCGATGCGGGCACGTGAAGCGGCGAGGAGTGTATACAGGGTGTTACAAAAAGGTGCGGCCAAACTTTCAGGAAACATTCCTCACACACAAAGAAAGAAAAGATGTTATGTGGACATGTGTCCGGAAACGCTTACTTTCCATGTTAGAGCTCATTTTATTACTTCTCTTCAAATCACATTAATCATGGAATGGAAACACACAGCAACAGAACGTACCAGCGTGACTTCAAACACTTTGTTACAGGAAATGTTCAAAATGTCCTTCGTTAGCGAGGATACATGCATCCACCCTCCGTCGCATGGAATACCTGATGCGCTGATGCAGCCCTGGAGAATAGTGTATTGTATCACAGCCGTTCACAATACGAGCACGAAGAGTCTCTACATTTGGTACCGGCGTTGCGTAGACGAAAGCTTTCAAATGCCACCGTAAATGAAAGTCATGAGGGTTGAGGTCAGGAGAACGTGGAGGCCATGGAATTGGTCCGCCTCTACCAATCCATCGGTCACCGAATCTGTTGTTGAGAAGCGAACGAACACTTCGACTGAAATGTGCAGGAGCTCCATCGTGCATGAACCACATGTTGTGTCGTACTTGTAAAAGCACATGTTCTAGCAGTACAGATAGAGTATCCCGTATGAAATCATGATAACGTGCTCCATTGAGCGTAGGTGGACGAAACTAAAATGAGCTCTAACATGGAAATTAAGCGTTTCCTGACACATGTCTACATAACATCTTTTCTTTATTTGTGTGTGAGGAATGTTTCCTGAAAGTTTGGCCGTACCTTTTTGTAAAACCCTGTATAAGTGGGGAAGCGGCGAATGGGGAATCATTATAGTGACGAAATGGGCCGCCAATGTGGAAATCTACAGATAAAAAATAATTTTACAAAGGACACTGTCTGGGTAAGAATTTTTTGGAAACGCAGAGCTGGTCAACTCCTCACATTCTACTGTCGTGAGCATGTATGGAAAGTGGTTGAAATACTGTGAAACCATTAGAACGCAACAAGGTGTTGGACGTCACCGTCTCGTCACAGAAAGTGGAGGTCGGAGACTCTCCCGCTCTATAAAGCAGGATAGATGCGATATGTGGCAGACCTGTCGACAGAGTATAATGGTGTCCAGGAACAAGTGCTTCGGAGTGCACCTTGTGGAGGACAGGACTCTGTAGCATAGGACATCACGTATTCGGAAGTTGTCTCAAAACTATTTACGATTGAAGTGAGCCCGTGACCATCGAGACTGTACCGTGGATCAATGGAAACGTGTCAACATGTCGGATACATTCCTTTCCATAACAAGTCGTTGATGTGTCCGGATACACCATCATAGAATCGAACATTTTCTCGGAACGTGCACCGCGCCACGAACGGAAGCCGGTTAGGGTTGGTTCAAATGGCTCTGAGCACTATGGGACTTAACATCTATGGTCATCAGTCCCCTAGAAATTAGAACTACTTAAACCTAACTAACCTAAGGACAACACACAACAGCCAGTCATCACGAGGCAGAGAAAATCCCGCCGGGAATCGAACCCGGGCACCCGGGCGTGGGAAGCGAGAACGCTACCGCACGACCACGAGATGCGGGCGACGGTGAGGGCTGTGGGGGGATATTAAACTGGACTTCTACGGGAGCTTAAGTGGTAATTGAAGGCATCACGATAGTTATGGCCTACGTGAACAATATTGTTGCCTACATGCGTCTTAATAAGCTGGCCCTGTTCTCGTAAAATGAGTTTCCCAGTATTCAGTATTTAAGTAACCGATACATCAGTTAATGGACCATATAAACGATAGCTGGCCGCTGGTGGCCGAGCGGTTCTGGCGCTACAGTCTGGAACCGCGCGACCGCTACGGTCGGAGGTTCGAATCCTGCCTCGGGCATGGATGTGTGTGTTGTCCTTAGGTTAGTTAGGTTTAAGTAGTTCTAAGTTCTAGGGGACTTATGACCTCAGCAGTTGAGTCCCATAGTGCTCAGAGCCATTTGAACCATATAAACGATAGCGAAAGTAAAGACAGTATAACGGAATGCAGTCGAATTAAAGCAGACGAAGCTGAGGGAATTAGATTGGCAGATGAGACACTGATAGTAGTAGGTGAGTTTGTTTCCATTTTGGCAGCGAAATTACTGGCGCTGGGTGTAGTAGAAAGCATATAAAATCTAGGAGGGCAATGGCAAAAAATGTTTTTGTTAAGAAGTCTTTGAGATGTGGAGCTAGGGGAGAATGATGATTAAATGGGTGCATCGTATAACTGATGAGGAGGAAATGCATCGAATGAGCGAGAAAAGAAAGTGCCACAACTTGAGTAAAAGAAGTGACAGGTGTATAGGACGCGTACTGAGGCAGCAAGAAATCGTCAATATCGTAGTGGAGGAAAGGGTAGTGGTAAAAGTTGTAGAGGGAGACCAGGTTTAACTTCTCCCATGATTTACGCACTGCGCGTGAATACAGTAAGCATGTGGTGATACATTTCTGTGACTGAATGGTTCCCTGTCGTTTCAGGGCTGTTTTTGAGGTGATGTGATTTAGCAGCCTTGTGTGATAAGTGCTTTCAGCATCGTATAGGTGTGTTCAGTGAGTTATTATTTGTATCTATTGTTTCATATTGCGCAAGAACAATTTCTTGTATTTCTAAACTAATTCGTAAATAATATAGAGAGGAACCGTCTCGTGTCTTATATACTGTTCCACCAGCCCCATCACAATTAGTAAGTTAATTTCGGACATTATCAGTACGACTGCATTAAAATTGAATAGTAGGGTTACGTGGAGGTTAAATTAATTTCAAAGTAAGTCTCTGCCATGCAGAATTTATTTTATAGACAAACAGTAGCGTCGACGGCTCTTTGTAGGCCAGTGTTGTGCGCTGCTGTTAAAGATTACGAATCACTTATCTGAGTCCACATTTGAAGATGCATTTCGTAGTTTGTACACTAATTACATGTAAAAACTCAGGGCCCTTTGGCTGCACACTCCTGAGAACGACTGACCTCTATCAGTTGAAGACGAAGACTCTCCATTATTCCACAGATGTTACTCGTAAGTGCAGTGGAAGCTTGAACTTAGATTATTTGACAGGGCCCTCTAATTTCAAATCGTTTCCATTTACAGTAACACGTCTGTTAGTCGTTCAAATAACCACTCGTATCAAAGACGACGTGGTTTATTTATGAGTGGCATCTTGGAAACAGCAGACCCAAATGAACAGGGGTGCTGGAAAGTAATGCTTCAAATTGTTTGATGAGAAAACTCTTAGAGCTTGTTAAATAAAACAAACTTTGTTAACATTCTACATCTTTATTCTTCATGTTTACATATTTATTTCTCAGCATAATCACCCTCACAACGAAGACATTTGTTCCAATAAGAGACCAGTTGGTTGGTACCGTTACTATACAACGTTTGACTTCATGTAATTGCACCGCTTCATTATTATAAAAGTGAGGTCCTTGAAGGTGTTCTTTAAGTTGTAACAGGTGAAAATCGGATGAGGCCAAATCGGGTCGGTATGGAGGGTGGTCGATAACAGTAAACTCAAGAAGTCGGATTGTTGCACATGTCGTAGAGCTCATGTGTGGTCTGGCATTATCAAGCTGAAGGAAAAGGTGCCCCAAGTGTGGACGAACTATTAGAATTCCTGTATTTACTTTTCTGAGGGTCTCGCAGTACGTTACAGAGTTTATAGTGGTGCCTTTAGGCAGAAATTCCAAACGCAGCACATCTTGAATATAGCAGAACACAGTGAGCATGACTTTGCCTGCTGATGTCTTGGTATTGACCATTTCGGCGTCGGTGATCCTGAAGCTCTCTTGTTTTTGAGTCAAAATCGTGAACGCAGATTTCATAACGTGTCACACTGCTTATGGTGGTACAATCATCCCTGTACACAGCTTCCGTTCTTGTATGAATTTAAATTTGAAAGTCGATTGTAACACGCTATTTCTCACGCACGGGCGTGATTACGTCACGCACCGCCATGTCACAGCTACAGTTCAGAGCCTTTTACCGGCAGAGGGTTGCGACTTGAGTCAAGTCAGGGACGCGCGAAAGTCGACCGAGTAATATGCATCCATGCAATACCTCAGCCGATGTTGAGAACGGAATAAAAACCTGGAGGCGTTGATTTTCACCAACACCCTTTGACCTGTGAAAGATGTTAGACACTGTACCACATTGTCGACCAGTAACCATGATGGGAACGTTCGGAGTACCTTGAGAAATACATTGGCTCATTTTACTTAACCCAGTATATTATAATGGACGGCGAGTGTTCTACAGCTACAAAGTAACGGCGCGCAGAAAAGAAAGGTTGTGGAGGTGAGCGGATTGTTGTAGCTGTGGATGGGAGGGGTGGGATGCAGTAATAATCTTCTGGGAGACGTTACTGTGTCTGCGTGAAATTCACACGCAACGAAAGTCGTTATGTATTTATCGCTGACGCTAGCTATTCGGACTTATTTTTGAACTTTCAGGAGAGGTTCGCGTCCTGCGATTTTGGTGACACTGGATTTCCTATTTACTGAGACGTGCTAGGTACAAGGCATACAGTTCCAGCAACTGTACGAGACGAAACGTCATCTTTATATTAGAAAAACAAATGAAAGAAGTTTGTTGATGCCCTCAGCAGTGATGACATACTTTAAATTGGCCTACTAGAACAGTGTTCGTTATACTGATGTCAGCATCTAGCAGTAGGCAAAGGGTGCTCCGAAATAAAGTGGAACAACACAACGAAGCGCGCGCGCGCACAAACACACACACACACACACGCACACACACACACACACACACACACACACACACACACACACACGCACGCAAGTTACAGGAAACGTAGCAAGAACACATAGCTGTTATACAACTATTTATCCCATCGAGTAATTTGACAAGAGTGTAGCAGGAACTGAGAGGATGTAGTTGGTTGCAGAGAATGCAATGACAAGACGGGTACTCTTCTCACATGTCGGCGCGGCACCGCCGAACGAATCGGCTTGAGAACGAGGGCCTAAGTGCCCTTTTAATAGCGAGACACTGGCTGCTTAGTAGCTTTGACGTTCAAATTTGTCCGCTGAGCGTCTCCCCCACCTCGTGGCTCAAGACACGAACTGAAGCCGAACTGACTTGAAAGAAGCTTTCCTTCTCCCCCTCCCCCCTCCCCGCCATCCCTCGCTGCCGTCTGCACCGCACTTGCGCAGGCCAAGCGGTTGCACCTCCCCACGAAGGCGACATACTGCTGAAAGTAGCGAATGCGCCTTGTGTGCTGCACCGTTGGCGCCGGGATGTCCGGAATTCTGCTATCCCTACGCCTAAGGGCATACATTGGCGCCAGTTTTACCGCACCAAGACTGTCCAAACAGCTTTCCTGCACACATTTTCAACATAACCCTTGAATTAAATAAGTATGCCATCGATAGAGCACTTAAAGTGGCGATAGTAAGAGTGACGAAAGTATGGTGGAATGACTAGCAGGATTCCAGTTCTTACGTTTAAATGGCGGATTAAAGTTCGGTAGGCCGACGATAGACAAATTTTAATTAATTATTTGAAATGAATGGATTCGTTATACGCCGTCGATTCACTTCTCCAGTTCGCAACATCCTGCTAATATGTATATTTACGCAATGTCTTTTTAAAGGTGGCAGAGCAGCTTCACTGTCCGCACCCGTATATTGTACCACAAGAAAGCGTAACAGGAACCCTAATGTTCTCCATATCCGTAAACGACTTATCACATAGGATCAGCAGCACTGTGAAATTCGTCACTGACGAAGCTGTTATAGTAATGAAATGTAGGAAGACATGTACAAAATTTCCACTTCGTGTTGTGAATCACAGCTCTCTTTAAATGTCGGTAAACGCAAGATAGCGCCTGCAGTAATGAGACAGTACTCGACAGAATCCTATTTGAAGATTGGTGATGAACATTTTGAGCATATCACATCGTACAAGTATTAGGGGTATACTGAGAATCAGTATGAAATTGGGCACATGGCGTAAAATAAATCTCAGGGAAAGGGAAAGCGGAGACATAAATTTGTTGGAAGTGTTCTGTGAAAATCCAGTGCTTCTGTAAAGGATACTTCGTACAACATGTTTATGCAACTATCTATGGAATATTATTCCTGTGTTTGGTGTATCTGTTATAAGAAGGTGTGATACGCTGCTATCATCGTATAGCTCGGAACAGCCGATACGAATAAGTAACAGAAATGCTAGGGGACCTTCAATGGAAATCCTAGCGAGAAAAATGATGCAGTTCTCGAAAAACTTTGTTGGCACGTACAGAGAACATGTGTACAAAGACGACTATGCAAATATTCTGCTGCCACTGTCGTATATTTCGCATGGAGATTTTGGGAAGAAATAAATACAGAAACACTCCACATAGAGGCTCAAAAATGGCTCTGAGCACTATGGGACTCAACTTCTTAGGTCATCAGTCCCCTAGAACTTAGAACTACTTAACTAACTAACCTAAGGACATCACACACACCCATGCCCGATGCAGGATTCGAACCTGCGACCGTAGCGGTCTCGCGGTTCCAGACTGTAGCGCCTAGAACCGCACGGCCACTCCGGCCGGCTTCCACATAGAGGCTATAAACAGTCATTTTCCCTGACTCAGACTTCAAATGCAACAGGACAAGAGACGCCTAGTATTAGTATTAACTGTCTTCTACCATGCAGTGTACAGCGGCTTGCAGAGTGGAGGTAAGACAGGCGCTTAATACGTAATGCAACACTTTTTTTTTCTAGAAACAGGTTGGTTTTCTTCAGGATTCCAGTTCACCATATTATTCCCCGCTGTTTTGGCTACAAAACTCTGTTTTCCAACATAATCTCCTTTCACTACGACGGTCTTACGCCATCCTACTGGGGGGGCTTGTATGTCCGAAAGGTACCACAGCGCTGGCCGACGTCGCAGCCAATGTCTTGCTCCATCAGTAACCCCTCCACCATCCACGTACGAGGGTCGTTCAATAAGTAATGCCCCACATTTTGTTTGAAAAGCCATTAATACACATAAACATCCGTGTTGGTGCTTCACATTTGATGTCTGTAGTGTGCGTCGGTGAAGTTCCGAACCGTTCGTGCAGATGGCAGGGCCGTAGTACAGCGTCAAAATGGCGCCTACATACAACTCACACTACAAGCAGCTTGCTGTTCTTGTGTGCAGAAAAAGAAACCGTGGTGAACATCCATAAACGTTCGTGTGCAGAGTATCGCGATGCTGCAGTTGATATCCGGGCTGTAGGATGGGTGAGGAAGAAAAGTCGAACGAAGTTTTGTGAGCTGCTTTGGGGTGCGTAGGTTCGGGTAAGGCCTTGCGTTGTTATGGAGAAGGAGAATCCGTTTATGTATTTGTGGCGACGAACAAGCTGAAGACTTTTCTTCAGTTTCCTAAGGGTAGAACTGTCCCCTTCAGAGTTGATCGTTGCACCATGAGGGAGGACATCAATCGGGAGAAACCCTTCACAGTCCTTGAGGACCGTCTCCATGACATTATCGACTGAGTGTGCGAATTTTTTAACTTTTTCTTCGCAGGAAAGGTGATGTGGCACCACACCACATGTGCTGTCGTTTTGTTTCCGGTCCGAAATGATGAATCCATGTTTCACAGCCTGTGACGACGTTCGAGGAAAAATTTTCACGATCAGCCTCGTAACGCACAAGCAGTCCCGCACTTGCTCTTTATGGCCTTCTGTTAGGTGGCGACGTACTCGACGAGCAGACACTTCTGCGTACCCCAACTGGTGGATCAGTGTGTCACCATTACGAACAGGGGCGTCCAGGTATGCAACTGCTTTTGATCCATCGATCACCTCGAATGAAAGTGTCCGCACTTTCCAACATTGCAAGACTCAAAGGTGTGTGCGGCTGGCAGGCAAGCGGGAGATCGGACAGGCTAGAGCGACCTTGTTGCGGTGATGACAGACGCCTCGACCGACGAGTCACCGTGATTTTGTTCACTACCAGGTCTCCCCAGACATTCTGCAAGTGGCTATGAATATTTGCAACGTACTGGTTTCCCACCAGAAGAAATTCAGTGGGAGCTCTCTGCTTGGAACTCGTCTCCGTTACAGACGTCAATATGAAGGCTACGTATAGCGCGAACTCCATGAAACTACAGGGGATAAAGAGGGAATGTTTTACAATGTCCCATAACAAATTCCGTATTTTGTCAACCAAAACTGGCCGAGAAAGAAATTTTCTGCGTTACATACTTAAGGCTCCTCATAGATGTACAATGACGGAAAAAAATCGCAACATAAAAAAATAATTAATATACGAAACGAAATTTCGGGAATACATTTGTCTGGGTAACATTTATAAGCGATTAACGTTGCAAGATCACAGGTTAATGTAAGCTCGAGATAAGACATTGCAAATTTGAAATGCTGGTTCATTAATAACTGGCTTAACCGCCAGAAAATTAAATGCAAGCATACACACGTACATGCACTGTGGTGTACACATGCCGGATATCGGTTTTTGGGATGGAATTCCATGCCTTTTGCACTTGCTCGGTCAATACAGTGACGGTTTGTGAATGAGGCTGGAGCTGTCGTCCGATGATGTTCCGTGTATGCTTGACTGGAGACAGATCTGGTGATCGAGCAAGCCAAGGCAACATGTCGACACTCTGTAGAGCATGTTGGGTTATAAAATCGGTGTGGGAGAGAGATATTTTAGAAAATAACCGCTGGAACGCTGTTGGTGAATGGCAGCCTAGCAGGTCTAATCACCAGACTCATATACAAATTTTGAGACAGGTTGCGTTGGGTAATGACGAGAGTGCCCCTTGTCACGCGAAATCGCATCTCATACCATAACTCCAGGTGTAGTACCAAGTATCTAGCACGGAGACAGGTTGGTTGCAGGTCCTGAATAGGCCTCCTTCATCGTCATCATCATCACTGCCATCTCTGGAGTCGATGTAGAGCCACCTGTCATCAGAAAACACACTTTAGTGTCTACTGCAGCTCAGATTGCTATGCGCTAGATCCATACGCCGAAAACGGTGGCCTTTCCGTTCGATAGTGCCAAGAGGCCGTCCGTAGCCCGGTCTTCGTGCGACCGTACATTCTTGTGATAACCACAGGTAGCAATCATGGACAGCAACTACATTCCTGCCAAGTCTTTTCACAGTATCGCAGAAGGGACCTCCAGCTTCTTATAGCCGTAATACACGACACAGTTGAAACTCTGTAGGGTGTTGATAATGGCGTCTTTGTCATCTTAAAGGCGTTCTTGACTAAGATAGACTCACCAAGTACAGTTTCGAAAGTAATTAATGCTAAGGACCAATACAGCGTGTACAGTATAAGCCTGATTTGCATCCTCATAGTGCCACTACTAGCGCCACTCTTATGCAACTTGCGCGAAATTTGAACAGTCATCATCTTTGAGATGTAAAACACGCCTACCAATTTTCGTTTACGTCGGACAACTCCTTCTTGGTATTGCAATTTTTTTCTGTCAGTGTAAGTATAGCTGCAGATGCTCAAAATAAAACAATACGCCACGATCACGATTGTAAACTGAATTAAAGGAATAATTCTCAGTTCGAAGTGAGTTTTCTTACTTCGCGGTCAGATGACGCCATTGGCAGGTACGACAGAATGTGGGGCGTTGTGGAGTGCGGGCGAGCGGAAGCGAGGCGTGTAGGGCCCCGGCGTGGTGCCGACACGTGGCAAACGAGGCAGACAGTAGAGAGGTGATGGCTGGAAGGTGGGGAGGGAGGGAGGTAGGAGCAGTACTTTTATTCAGCGGCGAAGCACAGCCGGCGAGGCGCAGGGAGGGCCACGGCGTAAAATTTACTGCGCTCCGCGCTCCACTCCGCTCACTTGTAAATATTCCCTCCGAAAGCAAGTCCGCCTCCTTGTAAAAAGTTCAGCCTGCAGAGAAATTCTGCTGCCGTAAAGCAGTCATAAACAGCATGAGATTAGCGCGTGGAATTTGTCAGAGGGAAATAAATGACAGCCAGCTGGACGCTAACCTGCAGGGATGCTGAAACAGATGTTTCCGAAGGCCATAGGGTGGTACTGAAAGAAACTGAATGGCTCATTTGCTCTGCTCTTGAGTTTTTTCCTCTGCTTAGTCTCAAAAATGTTTCTGTTTTGTTGACGTCTCGTAGTACAAGGCTCGCTACTCGTCCACATCTGAACGGGCTTTCAATCAGTGTATCGTTCCGGAAGCTATTGTCCGGAATCTCATCTGTCTGGTTCGCTTTATACAGAGTCAAAGAGAAGCAGGTCATAGTAGATCCACGACCGATTATATTGACATAGGGAATCAATGGTCGGGAATGCATATTTATTGTTTTATGGACATAAACAGCATACACCACATAACAGCAATGTAGCTCATAGTAACTGTTCAAAGTGACGGCCGCTGGTCTCAATGCATGTATTGCAACGGCGCTTGCAGCCCTGCTGCACTTCCGCAAAGATCACGGGTGCCTGTTGCACACAGCATGTGTCATGCGACGACTGCGTGCATCGCACTGGTGCATGAACCAGTGCCACAACTGTACCATTCATGTGCCCATGGTGTGGTGTGTTACTGTGAACAGTGCATGACACATAGTCAAAGATGAAATGTTACGCATCATGAGAGTTAGCAGCAGCGCGAATGTACAGAGAATGCTTACTCAGCAGGCATCATACTAACTGGAAGAAGTTGATCTCCAGTGGTACCAATATATAAGAAGTCGTTCATGCCACAGAGAGAGAGAGCCAAGGTTCCCACCAAAGACATGTAAGAAAACAGACTTTGAGGAGATGGTGTTGGATAGTGTGGCCAACCATCCAGCAATAAGTATCCATCAGCTTGCCCCTCAAATGCACACTTCCAAGGATACAGTGTGAAGAGTATTGGTGGAACTGGTATTACACCTTTATCACAAGGAACGTGTGCAAGCACTGAGACCAACCGATTTTGAGCCCCACATTCACTTTTGCCAACGGATTATCCCCTGCAGTGCTGTATTTCCGAACTCTGTACATTTTGTATTGTTGACAGATGAAACTTCATTCACCCAAGATAGTGATTCAGACAGCTGCCACAGGCATGTCTGGAATGACAATTCCCATGCCACCCAGATCGGTGTTCCCCAGCAACGATTCTCTGTCAACCTTTAGGCAGGAGTTATCCAGGGTCACCTAATAGGACCTTATTTGCTGCCTCCCCGTTTGACTGGTCCACAGTACCAGGTGTGCCTACAAGATGTGCTGTCACAGTTCTTGGAGACTGATTTAAAGGGGAACTCCTGTCCCATCGCCAGTGCGATCGCCAGATCTATCATGTCTCATGTCTCTGCGATTACACGAAAAGTTGGAATGTGAAATCCCCAATGGATGAAGACCTGCCTGCTAGAGTCCAATCTGTCTGTGTCCTGGTACAATAGAAACCAGGGATCTGTGAGAGAATGCTGCAGAACTTCATGCGTCGTTGCCATGCATGAGACTGACGGTCATCACTTCTAACAATCACTATCAGCTATATTGTTGTTATGCAGTGCATCCTGTGTATGTCCGTAGCATAGTAAATACGAGTGTCCCACCATTGGTTTCCTGCCTCAATATAATCGGTTATGGACCCTTTATCATCTGCTTCAATTTGACATGAAAGGTTTGAACATCCTGTATATAACAATGTCACTACTGGAAAGATAATACACATAAATATAGACACAAAATATACGGTGAAAATCCTGTGATGGAAAATATCATACTCTGAAGTATATTTAAATTTACAACAATGTAACTGACAGGTTGAGAGAAAACGGCATAGCTGGTGTAACACCACTCATGCAGTTCACCGCACAACCATATACCTGCTGCAGACTACAGTAAGCAGCTATTTCAACACTGCACCAACCTGCCAGACCCCAGCACATATGCACCATTTGGCAACCAGCAGTGTTACTTAAAACTTGATACCATTCCAGAATTGAAGAAGGGTGACTGCATGACACTTGGAGCATCTAACTGGTAACAGACCAGGTTAGGGCGAGTACAACTACTGCATGCTCAAATGCTAAAGGGCATAAAGTCGGTGACTGCTGTGGGGTGGGCTACCATCATATGACTCAGAGACGCATGGTCATTCAATCGCTTTCTACTGCTGCAGCCCTCAATGTTAGTCAGCATCATTCAACAAGAGTACTTGTCACGCATCCTGCATCTAGCACAGAGGTGCCCAATGATCGAAATGGGACCCAATAGCCACCGACTTCCTTAGCGACCGCCATCGCCAGAGGCCACCAGCCAGACACTAGAGGATTGGAGTTCGCTCCTCAAATGACATATCCTTCATCACAAGCGGTTGCTGGGTAGGCTGTCAGCAACACTAACTCGCCATGTGGTCATTATATGTGGCTGCATTGCCACCACTGACTCAGCACCATCTGCCACTGAGCGGCCGACCCAACAAGAACACTAGGCTCCCAAGCCACACTGAACTGTCTACAGCTGCAGCTGGGATCTCAACAGTGTACTGCCACCAGTATCCATGGTTCAAATCGCCACTATACCTATTAGGCACATAGCTGTACTCTGTCCAAGGTTAATAAATTAATGTGGTTGCAACATGAAAAAAAAAGAAACGCTCCATGTTCTGGCCCTTAATGGCCAATGGGGACCAACCGACCACCGTATCATCCTATGCCGATGGCGTAATTTGGATTTAGTATGGAGGGACTTGGGGTCAAAACAACGCTCCCCCAGCCATTGTAGGCTTTCCAGACTCTGTGGCCGATGCCTCGCAATGAAGCAGCTCTTCAGTTGGCACTACAAGGCTGAGTGCACACCGCTACAGTCCTCTCACCGAGGAAAAATAACTGGCAGCTCCGTAAATCATGCCCATGTCCTCGAGATAGCAGCCAGACAAGCTAACCACTCAGCTACGGAGAAGGGCAGTGGCAACATGATCATTGCAGAATTTCCTCTGTCTCCTCAATAGGAGACTACATGCCTGGTGAGAGGATGTCCGAATGGCCAACCTGACAAGCCTACACCTGCCCCCGCCTTCCCCTCCCCACCTTCCAGCTAGATCGACACTGCCTAACGCTGCCATTATCTTTACACCAGAAAAGGCCAAAGAGGCCTCTGAAGGAAAAAAAATCTCATCCAAACTAGACTAATATCCCGCTCAGACTTATGAGTTCACTATATTTGAAGAAGGCAATTACACATAATGGATAGTGACTAATGGCAAGTCTGCCCACAACTATTTGTTGTAAAATCTCAAAACTAGTTCGTCATTCACCGCAAAACTAACATAAGCCGTTTCCCTACCCATCCCCCATCCCCCATCCCCCATCACTCGACCCCTTATCCTCACTCCACTCCAACTGACTCAAACTGAAGTGCTGCATTGACTTTTATTGCGAGGTGGTGTAAAAGTCACAGAGTCCACACAACTTGAAGGCATCAAAATAACTAGTGATGTGTAAAGAATGAGATGGTTCCCAACGTTCCATGGATTCTGGGGAGTTGCCCTTACCCTTCTAATGACGGTGCCTGGCGATACAGACTGCACACACCAGCACATTATTAATCACACCTCATGCGTGTATGGGGTTTTCTTTTTTTTTTTTTACTGCTTTACTTGTGTCCCATTGCTTATGTTCCAGTCCTTTACGAGCTATGTTTTCAGTGAATATAAAAAAAATTGCTTCGAAATGGGATCCAGTAGTCACCCACCTCCTTAGCGACGTCTATCGCCAGAGGCCACCAGCCGGACACTAGGGGCTCTGAGTTCGCTCCCCGAATGACATATCCCTCACCTCAAGCAGTTGCCGGGTAGGCTGCCTTATACTGCAGACTGTACGCCTGAGCTTAAATTTACACGGTATTAAATGCTGATCACACTTTTAGGTGGTTTCTATTCACGAGCTCATTAATTTTTAGGATTCGTATGTAAATCAACGGTGTTCATGAAACGAGTTTCTTCAACAAATTAGAGTCAATGGCACTTTTAGTAACAAACTAAACAACGTGACACACAGTAAAGTAAACCGCAACTACCAAGGTCAGCACTGCGACTACTGCGTCGTTGCTTCATCGTCTGAAAATCCGCTGAAGTCACCGAAAGCCACAGCGGTCCTACTTCCACCTTTGACTGCTTATCTGTATCCTGCTTCTGACAAAGTTGACTATTGTAAATGTCACATCCAAAATGAGCTCCAAAGCAAGACCGGTTATCAATGAACAGGTGTACAGAATTCCAGAAACTTTCGAAATTGCTATTGTCGTAGCTCAACAGCTGAGAAACTATCGCTCATAACCTAATTTAAATACGACTGATTCTCTCTGCGACCAACGGCCTTGCCGCAGTCGTAACACCGGTTCCCGTCAGATCCCGGAAGTCAAGCACTGTCGGGCTTGGCTAGTACTTGGATCGATCACTGTTCGGGTATACCGAGTGATATTGGCAAGCGGGATGCACTCAGTCATTGTAAGGCCAACAGAGGAGATACTTGGCTGAGAAGTAGCGACACCAGCCACGAAAACTGACAACGGCGCAGGGGAGTGGTGTGCTGACCCCTTCCGTATCTGCATCCGGTGATGCCTAAGGGCTGAGGATGACAAGGAGGCCAGTCGGTACCGCTAGGCCTTCAAGGAATGTTTGGACGGTGTTTGTTTTTGATTATATCTACTAATGGCGAGCTTTTACAAGAGTCGTCGCTTGTTCAGACTTGATTACACAACACGGACGACACGAACCAAGCAATAACATCCAACTTTTCGCACTCGCTAATGAAAGAATCAACAGTGACTCGCAGGCAGATAATCACCCAGAATAAGATCTGAATCTTCGTTATTGTCGTAAGCCGTTCACAACTAATTCTTCTCCTCGCTTAGTCTGGCACGTGGGCCAACATCAACAAAAACCCGATCAAAGACCTGAAAACTCAGTCCGAGCGTGCTAGTTTATCCATTAGATCTGACTTAAATGCCTTATATATTACCTCAGACGATTATCATCTGACAAAAAACAATTTGTCTATTAAACGCAAAGCAACAGACTCAGAGACTGCTAAAAGCACATCAGCTTGAAAGATTTAAGGTGTCAATGGACTACTTGTGACCTTTCTTCGAAATTACGATAATATGGATGGATTGTTCCCTGTTACACAATATTTAAACAAAGGCTGAAAATACGTTCGAACAAATTGTTAATAAATTCAGATGTGTAACAACGTTTTCAGCTGTAGTACTGAAAAAATTCTCTGGAAACTGAGATAAAAACTAAAATTTATTTCCACAGTACATTATATACAAATTTACTTTCTGCCTCTCCTCACGTGGTAACTAATTCTTACATACTGTACTTGGCATAAACATCCAGATCTCAGCTTCTCAAATATACTGTATGTATTACTTATGGTTACACAAAGTCATCTTTTTGCAGTCCTTTCATTACTAAATATTGATATTTTGGGCTACACACGCAGCTGGTCCAGTACGAGGCGTATTCGGAACGTAAGGTCCGATTAGGCCCGAAATGGAAACTACTGTGAAAATCCGACAGAACTTCGTACAGATGTTTAGGGCAGTGTCGTTAGTGTGCCTGTCGAACACTTCACGTCGCTGTTTTCAGTTCAGAGCCCAAAGTAATCACGTAGAAATACCTAAAACAACAGTGTCTTCCGCCAAGTATGTGTTTCTGGTGAGAGATTTCGCCTGAAGCTATGCAGCCCACAGAACATAAATTTCATGAGTTTCTTTGTTCAAGACAATTTTCAGCTGTATTATGCAAGGGCAATGAAGACTCTCTTGCAGCGTTTACGATGGGAAGTGTTTGATCACCCACAATACAGCCCTTAATTGGCTCCCTCCGTTGTTCATCTCTGCTCACATGAACCGCTACGAAGACAAAATTTTGGCACAAACAACGAAAGGCAGACCAGCGTAGAGAATTGGCGGAAATCACAGGCGGCTGATTTCTGTGACGAGGGTACTGGATAGTTTGTACAGTCTACGACAAATGTCTAAGTCGGAGCGGTGAATATTTAGAGAGGTTGCTGGAAGATGTGCCTAACTGTTGTGAATAAAAAATTTTTGATTTTCACTGTGGTTTTCATTTTTCTACTGATCGGACTTTACTTTCCTAACAGCCTTTGTAAATCTTGGAAACAAATGCTAGGTGTATCTTCTTCTGTCGTTTTTGGTTTGTGAGAGGATACCATTTATCCAGTGGTTACATGTTACCTAAAAGAGTTCATCATTTTTACATTACTAACAATTTTTTAAACAGTATAACATTTTCGCAAAATGTTGTACATCGAAGGAGAAGAAGAAAAAATAATTACGTCACTTCTGAAAAAAGCAAATAATCAGAGTAAATAAAAACAACACGTGCTGCTTACATGCTGTTCTTCAATTTGTGTGTTGTGACTTGTGTAGCGTGTTGAGTTGCCGTAATGGCGGATAACTTCCGGTACGGAAAGTGAAAAGTGAGCGGGGGGATGCACATGCATCATGAGAATAGGAAGCGCCTTGTGACACCATTCGGCTCTTTTTTTAAAAGAGAGTGACCATACATTTGATATTGCTTGAGCGTCAAGTTTTAATAACATAGTAGTGCAGAGACACACGTAATCCTATAATATCATACAGCTGAACACTGAAATTTACGGCTATCCACCAATAACGTATTAGATTAATTAAAGTGTCGTCGGCTACTCCATTTGTTGTTGTCGCACCTTCTAACTCCAGAATTTAATTACCTCTTAATTTTGGAATGGTCAACGAAATTTGAAATACGTTGTTTGTATAGATTTAATTAATTCGTAAGCGAGACTAAAATTATTCAACAGATATGATGCTGTTTCATAAAAGCATCTGAAGCCACATTGCAAGTAAAACAACAAATGTACAGGCTGGAACGTGAGACGAAGCATTCTCTCTCTCGCTCGTATCATCGCAAATATCCCAACCTCGCGTGCAGTATACATTATCAAGAGATTTTTTTTTATTGAAATTCAATAACAAAGTAACTTTCAGCAAGTATTATTTGGCACACCACTCACGAATCAGCGTTCAGCACGGAAAAGATCAGTTCAGTAGCAGCAGAGGCTTAAGACAGCTGCAAGAATCATCTTTACTATTATGTCACTGTGGATTGAGTTCGAACAAAAATTAATAATTCCATGAATTTCTAGCTAATTGTTAATTGGACTTAATAAATCAATGTGATTCTGTCACAGAGGGAACGTGACCTTGATTGAGGGTAATTAACACACGGAAGACATGAAGTATAAGTACACAGAACCGAATGTTCTTAAAATGCACGTGAATATTTCAAAAATTAAAATGAGAAAAATCTGTAATAGATAGTTTTATTACAGTCTGTATTTTTTCTCCCCCTAGCTCCCTTACACGGTATGAATCGATCTTGACGTGAATAATATAGGAAAACTTCTGTTATAGTAGCTACTCCAGGGAAAATAACAGGAATAACTGCAAGCAAATCGTGTTTAGGAGTGCAGTGAGAAAGTATACACATACACCCAACAGTATCTCTGGTGTGACAGGAAACTGTTACTAAAGAGCTGTCACACAAAGTGTGAGAAATCGTAAACGGTGAGTACCAGTCCACGGCAGATGGCGCAAAACCACTTTGAGACTGTACGGCAAGTTGAAAAAAAAAAAGAGAGTAAGAGGGAGAGAGGGTGATACATATAGTACATGTGCGTCCATGATAAACTCTTTCCCTCAAAAATATTTCTTTCCTTCATATCTCCTCTGTATTACCAAAGATGACGTGTGTCTGATCTCATTTGTGCTAAGATTGCAGTACACGAGAGGTGCCTATTTGCTTCCACCGCCCTGAGTGGAAAGCATAAGTTCCGATATATATTCACTAACCTGCAGTCTTCTATAGTTGTTGTCCCCTGCACAGAAAACAGCACGTAGGTCGTGAATCCGTTATCTTGAGGCTGTAAAAGAGTCTTAGCGAGGTACTGTTATTTTAGAAATAATTAAATTTCCAATTAGTTTGTTTATAGGGACACCACTCGCTTTTTATTAGCAGAACAGGAGAAACTGCACAATTACATTCCAATTTAGAATCACAAATAATTTCTGTCCTTCAATGAACTGCATATATCCGTAATTACATTTCTAGACATTGCAAATTAAGTCTCAGCTAATGCCGCGGAGGACATGTCCGTTCTCCGAGACGGCCGAACCAGCTCTGAGCTTACAGCCGAACCACTTCGCCCGCCATCCATGAGGGCGCGATCCGAAGATCAAATGGTTCAAATGGCTCTGAGCACTGTGGTACTCAACATCTGTCCCCTAGAACTTAGAACTAATTAAACCTAACTAACCTAAGGACAGCACACACATCCATGCCCTAGGCAGGAGTTGAACCTGTGACCGGAGCGGTCGCTCGGCTCCATACTGTAGAGCCTAGAACCGCACGGCCACTCCGGCCGGCGATCCAGAGATCACCGAAGTGCTCCGTCTGCCTTTTAATTTACCGTTTGTTTATTATTCTGCTAGTTATTAATACTTGTGAAATAATGGAATGATAGCATGCTATTGAGAAATGCTTTGATTTCAAATGCAAGTAAATGCGCTGTTTTGTTTGTATAATATTAATAGCAGAAGATTATCATTTCTGCGCGCAACTTCCGAATGCAGCAGAAAATCGCAGAGAAACCGCAATTTAGACCGTCTTCCTCACGATAACCGTACCGAACAAATCATCTGTCACCGGTACCTCGCATGACATTACGTCATCTTGCCACCGCTGCCTTCTCAACTGCTCTAAGAAGAGCTTCTTGTACCCTAATATGGTGGCTGCAAAGTCAGAAATATTGCAAGTGATTTGGAGTAGATCAGGGTAATCAGCCTGCAGAAGATGGATTCATCATACTGAGACACTATGACCCGTACAGGGCTTGTTATTGTGAAAGTAATGTGTGTGAGGAGAGTAGGAATTGTGCCCTACAGAGTGGTCACAGAACGAGATGGCAGTCATATTGTCCACGTGGCCGTGGTGGCTTCACACCCTTCACACTGTAACGAGCAACTGTTGTGAACATTTTCGCGTCTACAGTTCGTCTCTAAGTGCTAGTGTATGCGAAGACTTCCATTGTATACCTGCCTGAAACTACCATAAACACGTGAAGGCTGTCTTCGATGGTGTCGATGACAATATGTTTTCATTCGTCTCACTTCAGTGGTCATACGTGTCAGATGAAAACTGCAAACTGACAGCCTGCATAGTGTAGCGTCACAGTGAATAATCACAGGGCGCGATGACGTAGGGCACCAACGGATGCAGCACTTGAGCCAGGCAGCTATGTACTGATCGTCTAGACAGCACCTCCAGCACGGTGGAGTTGTTTGTCCACGAGGTAATATCCCGGTTCCAGGAAACAATATATCCCATATTTCAACAGGACAATGCTCGGCCACATAACACGAGCCTAGAACGTTGCCAGGAGACAGGAACTTCATAAACAGTCTCTCAACAACACAAGCTTCATGTGAAGCACCGGGTAACGATACTCCACTTTACCTTGAAAAAATTATCCAGCGCTACTTCCAACTGTTATGGCAGTTCGTCAAGGCATTTTTCCGGTAGTGAAGATAGGATCAAAATGGTTCAAATGGCTTTGAGCACTATGGGTCTCAACATCTGAGGTCATCAGTCCCCTAGAACTTAGAACTACTTAAACCTAAGGACGTCACACACATCCATGCCGGAGGCAGGATTCGAACCTGCGACCGTAGTGGTCACGCGGATCCAAACTGAAGCCCCTAGAACCGCACGGCCACACCGGCCGGCGAAGATAGGATCAAACGTCTTTCTGTTATAAACCCACTGGGTAAATGGACCTGCTAAGCAAGCGAGTCACAAGATCTGACTATCACACTGGAGAATGTGGGTAAAAGATGTCATTGTCTTGCTGGAGGAACACGTCTCACTAACGTTGTAGAGCAGCAAAAGAACGGCTATGGATGTTCACAGCAGGACGCTCTGAGTGTGTAGGTCGCTGCCTGATGCTGCCAGCTGTGGCGGCTGCAGCTCTCCTGATCCACACTCACAACTGACCAGCAGTGACGGGACGGAGAATCTGCTCTCACCACTTGCCAAACCGTTGTGTCGTGCCATTCATGCCTACAGTTATGTGTCTGAGACACGTGGGAAGCCGATTCCACGGTGACACCAGAGCAAGCCTTGCATCCGGCACCCGCAATCCTTGACATTCCAGACATCATTAAATGTTCATTGTGTGCTCAGAACTAGAAAGAGCGACAGGATAAACAGCCTGTTATATGTTTACCATCGATGGATGAACATGTTTCAGTGCCAAAGGCCATGGACATCGTGGGCTTAGTTGATCGTAGATCGACAGCCATCGAAGTAGGCCGTCCGGGATCCACGAAGGTGACAAATTTAACCGGCTGCTGAACAGCAGTTCTTTCCGGGCAGCCATCTCAAACATGTCAACCAAGCCACGCTACGCCACCTTCTCACCGCCAGTGATGGAGGACTACGCTTCGTTGGACTCTGCCGAATTCGTGGCCACGCCGTGCGATGCTTCTGCCAGGCTTTGGCTCTGTCAGCAGTCTTTGATTTCAGGTATTAAAACCTTTGATATGGATATCTTTAGCATGATGGCATGCGTCGTATGGACCACCAACACAACTTACTCACTTTATTATCAAGTGTCGCTGATTGCATGCTGTGACAGACACTGAACTTCTGGAACTTCGACTTTCAGTTGCTTCTACTCATTTCCTTCTTGTAAACATTAATTTTTATCAGACATAGTGATCCGGTGATTTAAGTTGTAATACTGTTTGATGACCAGTCAAATCAGTAACTGTGAAATTGTTTGTTTATTGCTGCAGGTTGCAGCACAGCTGACGTCTCATCGGCAATGTATTAAAGAAAGGCTATTCGGCTCTCATAGGTCAACAGTAGAGCATCGCTAGAAATTCATAAAATGCAGGAATTTGTGACTCGACGGTGTTATGGTCTGTGTATAACATAGACCAACAATAGAACACATTTAGTTTGGGCTCTGCACATGAATCACATTACGAGGGGAGTTCAATAAATAACGCAACAATTTTTTTGTGGAAGCAGGTTAGTTTTATTCAGGATTCCAATACGCCGTATTATACCCCACTCTTTTTGGGTACAAGGCTCTATTTTTCAACATAGTCTCCGTTCAATGCGATGGACTTACGCCACCTCACTGGCGGCGTGGAACCCAGCGGCCACATACCTTTGAGTACCCTAACTGGTGGAAGAGTGTGTTAGCACTACCAACAGAGACGTCCAGTTGTGCAGCGAGGTGTTTGTGCTCAATCAGTCACCTCGAATGAGAGTGACAGCAGGTTCAGGCATTGCAGGAATCAGAGCTGTGTGCGACCGGCCGGCTCGTGGAAGAACGGGCATGTTTGCACGACTCTGCTACTATGATGATAGACGGCTCGACCAGCGACCCATGGTGTTTTTGTTCACTGCCATGTCTCCGTAGACATTCTACAAGCGCCTATGAATGTCTGAGATGCTCTAGTTTTCTTCCAAAACAAGCTCTGTGACAACTCTCTACTTGGCACGCATCTTAATATTACGGAAGCTATTTTGAAAGCTGTGTATAGCGCCGTCACCTGTCAGAACTTCACGAAACTATAGGGGTTGAAGTGGGAATACAACACGATGTGATGTGCCACAATAATTCGCCTTTTTTGCAACCGAAATTTTCCGAGAAAAAATCTGTTGCACTGCTTATTGAACGCCTCTCTTATTCCCACAGAGTGGTACTTTCAAAGTATTTCCCCGCAAAGCTCTTATTCCATACTAATACTGTACTTCTTCGTCGTAGCTTGTAAGATGTTTCTTTTTCAATTTTTACTTGTGTTTTGCAAAACAAGTTTTTTTTCTCACTGGTATAAGTTTTTTTAGGGAATTGTTGTGTGACGACTTCAACCTCTAGTTACTGGCTTTTATTCTTTGTGGTCGCTATTTATCACTCTGATTGGCACATTTTAAGCACCTTGCGATGCAACATTACACATTACGTGTCACAATGTACATAATGATACCAGTTGCGTCTTCAAGAAGTGAAACTGATTATGTAACTGCTTCTTTATTTGCAGTGAAGACTAATTTATAATGAAAGTTTCTTCTTTGATGAACCAATCCTGAGATACTGGTTGTGGTAGGTTTAGTACAAGAAGATACGCCAAGTATTATGGAAACATACGGAAATCTAAAACTACTGAGATGTTTCCAAGCAACTGTCATTGTTGTATGCGCTGTTGTTCAATACAATGTGGAAGATGAAAAGTGCTAGAAGAGACGCAGTAGCTTTCGATGGCGGGTAGTCAGCCGCGTACAAAGTTACCTGTTAGTTGGAACGTCAAAGCACATCAAAACAATGGGACAAAGATAGCCGTTACATCTAATAGCTCTGTCCGACATGGCAAGCAGCACACATTCACTCCGCATGACAGCCACATCAATATTACATATCGATAAGCGCGCTTTGGTCTCTTTCATCTACGCCAGCATAACTATCTCCGTGATGCCGCGCCGCTAAGGCAAGGCGAAGCGCTAAACCAATGGATTGCAAACAACTGACAGATTACCAAATTTACGTTGACAACTTCTATTTTATCTATAACATTTTTTTAGTTAAGAGGAAATACTCACGGTAAATGCAACATTTCCAACGAATCTGTAATGGTTCGTACAAGAACTACAAAAACGTAGAACAGTGATACAGTTATCCACCAACAGCATACAATGAAAAGCATCTGATAGTAACTGAAGAACTAGGATGACGTTTTTGCCGCTATAGAGTTAACAATGTCCAAAACCAACCACACAGGATAATATCATTGATACTAATCGTTTTTTTTTCAGCCTTTAAGAAAGGTCGCCGTTATTTTCAATCGACTTTTGCATGGTTCAAAGCTTTTTTTCCAAATATGCATTTCACATTTGATCAAACAGAAATTTCATTTGAAACCAATTACCATTCTTGTAGAGAGTGCAATCGTTCCATACGTATGTCTCCTGTATTTGTATCTCCATCTGAAAATTCAGCCTTTGTTTCGCATCATACGTAATCATCAAGTGAGTTTTCAGCAACTACAAAAACATTTAAATGACTTTTGTCACCCGTGATGCAAGATTAAATAACGTGTGTCAAATTTTTTAAGCTCAAACTATAGTCAGCAGTTGATATGTGGAACATTTACCAAAACCAAAAGGAGAAATGTCGCAAAAAACCTGTGTCCGTTTCCGTTTTCAAACCATCTTCGAAACTATCTTATTTTCACTGAGCACTATCATAGTAAATCATTTTAATTTAATCTATCCTAAACAATGACTTCGAAAGTCTTTCTTTCTTTCGCTACTGGCTTTATCCCGCATTGTGCGCAGGGTCGGCAGGGTTAAGTACGGATTTGCAATGGTTAAGGATTCCCCCCGGGACGGAATTAGTGTACCCCAGCTGTCTGCGTCTAGTGTAAATCGTGTAATAGTGTGAATGTGTTTCGCAAGTCGTGTAACTGAGGCGGGACGTGGGGATCAGCACCGTATTCACCTAGTAGGATGTGGGAAACCGCCTAAAAACCACATCCAGGCTGGCTGGCACACCGGCCGCTGTCGTTAATCCGCCAGGCGGATTCGATCCGGGAACGGCGCGCCTACCTGAGTCCAGGAAGCAGCTCTTAGTTATCCTGGCGGGTTTGACTTCGAACGTCTGTAGCTGTGTCAAAAATATTAAGATTGTAAAATACTGCACCAGTCACGTCACAAAAAGGAAATAGTGCAGCACTTCGTTATATAAATCATGATAGTGATATTGCTGCACTTTCTCGCTAATGTACGCCATACATGCTTTTTTCACGGCTCGTTTGGATATGTTTTCGGTCTGTTGCATTGTGAGAATGTGTACAGGTGAGCATGGAGCAATATAGCTGCAGTCACTCGAACGCCTAGAGTCGTAGACGAACATGTCTGCGAGATGTCATACTAAGAAATGTCATCTATTGAACAGTAGTGTGAGCTTTCTGATTTTCCGTCAGCACTCTTTAGCCTGTAGACTTCAGCCGATGAAATCAAGGCAGTGTGAAAGACAAGAGTTGAAACGGCACAACGCTTAGCGTGAGGGTTGGTCAACGATTGGAAAGGATCAGCCTGCTACCTAACAGATTGAGAGTGTCTTGCATATCGAGTACTTTTGTCAAATCAGAGCAGATGGTAGCCTTTAAAATACTGTAGCGTTCAAGGGTTCTCGTGTAAACATTGAATTAACGTACGGTTCTACGCTAGGATTTTCTTGCTCATAAGTTCCCTTGGAGTACGTTAGTTTTGTTGTGAACCTAACAGGGAAGACAGACAGAAGTTGTAAAACCCGTTTCCAAGAACACATGAATGCCTTCAGACTTAAACTCTTCTAAAAATCAGTCATGCTCAAAATTATACTCATTATCAACGAAACAGAAAACAAATTGGTAGTATTACACAACGAACAAAATGTAAGATCCTTTACCTGTTAAAGAAAATGGAAATACAAGTATACCTCCATAAAATCAGAATGCTTGAATCCATGTTAAATGGACATGCAGATGTCACTGGCCGTCGTTATTTTAGTTATTTGAATGGCTTATTTTAAAATTAGTACCTTACATATGTCAAATTATTTTATACCCGAAACTACGTAATAAGCTTAACCTTTGGTCGTCTCATACTTTGCCGTGTCTGAGAAGCATTTAGAAGAATATAAACAAGTGTGTGCCTTGAGTGAGGTGTCGTGCAGTTATGGAATGGGCAACTCAATGTTTGATGACACTGCAGCAGTAAAAACGTTCTCCTTCGAATTTCTGGCAAGTTTTTCCCATCTTACACTATGTGATCAAAAGTATCCAGACACCCCCAAAAACATATGTTTTTCATATTAGGTACATTGTACTGCTACCTACTGCCAGATGTTCCATATCAGCGACCTCATAGTCATTAGACATCATGAGAGAGCAGAATGGGGCATTCCGCGGAACTCACGGACTCCGAACGCGGTCATGTGATTGGACGTCACTTGTGTCTGTACGCGAGATTCCCACGCTCCTACAAATTCCTAGCTCCACTGCTTCCGATGTGATAGTGAAGTGGAAACGTGAAGGGACACGTCAGCACGAAAGCATACAGGTCGACCTCGTCTGTTGACTGACAGAGACCGCCGACAGTTCAAATGGTTCAAATGGCTTCTGAGGTCATCAGTCCCCTAGAACTTAGAACTACTTAAACCTAACTAACCTAAGGACATCACACGCATCCATGCCCGGGGCAGGAGTCGAACCTGCGACCTTAGCGGTTGCGCGGTTCCAGACTGCAGCGCCTAGAACCGCTCGGCCACCCGGGCCGGCCCGCCGACAGTTGAAGAGGATCGTAATGTGTAGACATCTATCCAGACCATCACTCAGGAATTCCAAACTGCATCCGGATCCACTGAAAGTACTATGACAGCTCGGTGGGAGGTGAGAAAACGTGGATTTCATGGTCGAGCGGCTGCTCGTAAGCCACACAACACGCCAGTAAATGCCAAACGACGCCTCGCTTGGTGTAAGGAGCGTAAACATTGGACGATTGAACAGTGGAAAAACGTTGTGTGGAGTGACAAGTCACGGTACACAATGTGGCGATCCGATGGCAGGGTGTGGGTATGGCGATTGCCCGGAGGACGTCATCTGCCAGCGTGTGTAGCGCCAACAGTAAAATTCGGAGGCGGTGCTGTTATGGTGCGGTCGTGTTTTCCATGGAGGGGGCTTGCGTGGCACTATCACAGCACAGGCCTACATTGATGTTTTAAGTACCTTCTTGCCTCCCACTGTTGAATAACAATTCGGGGATGGCGATTGCCTCTTTGAACACCTGTTCATAATGCACGGCCTATGGCGGAGTGTTTACACGACAATAACATCCTTGTAATGGACTGGCCTGCACAGAGTCCTGAACTGAACCCTATAGAACACATTTGGGATGTTTTGGAACGCCGGCATCGTGCCAGGCCTCACCGCCCGACATCGATACGATTCCTCAGTGCAGCACTCCGTAAATAATGGGCTGCATTCCCCAAGAAACCTTCCGGCATCTGACTGAACGTATGCCTGCGAGAATAGAAGCTGCCATCAGGGCTAAGGATGGGCAAACACCGTATTGAATTTCAGCATTAACGATGGAGGGCGCCACGAATGTGTAAGTAATTTTCAACCAGATGTCCGGATACTTTTGATCACATAATGTATGTTCCGTGTTTGGTACGCGAATTTCGAAATTCAACATCCAACCTTCTCATAGCAAAAACGTACGTTTCGCATTACCTCGCTCAAGGAGAGATGTAAATAATCTATTAAAGGGTTTGCACCTGATGATGGACCCACAGAGAAATCCATCGTGTGATTCAAAGAAGCACGAAATATTTTTGTGACTTAAGGCTTTATTAATCATAATTTGTGTGTACTGTATGTTTTGTTTTAGTCTGAGAAAGATAATACATAAAAGCGAAAAGAGTATTGAGATTTAACTTCTCTTCGACATCGAAGTACGCAGAGACGGAATACTATGACATGTAGTCAACAACGAGCGAAGAAATAGGATATGGTCTCATTAAGAGCCCATCCTGATACTTTTCTGCTCTGATTTAAGGAAAACACGAAGAGTCTGCCAGTACAGTTATATCGAATACGCTTCTCTCGACTAGTAGTCCACTGCTTTTATAACTGTCCAACTGGGCCGCTATGCCATATAATTTATTTCGACGTTTAATTGGGTTTCTCTATGAAAATGTTTTGGCATATTTACTGGCAGTTTAAACTGGCAGATTACAGCAAAACTAAAAAAATAAAAGTGGAGGAAATATAAAATAAAAGATGTCCAGCGTGAGAGTAGCCGAAAACGTTTCAATGTAAAAATCTCCCTGGTTCCCCAAGGAAGTGTTATAGTGTCTTTATGATTTTCAGTATGCATAAATGAACTAGTGGATTATATCGGAATCTCCATGAGGCTGTTCACAGCTAACAGTTCCAGAAGATTGTAGCAAAATGCATGAAGGCTTATGTACCTACGTAGTGCTTGGAGTGATAATTGGCCCTGAGCGTAAATAAATGGAACGTACTGGACCAAAATAGACTAAGGCATCTTAATGGTTGATTATCCTGTTGATGGAAAATCACTGGAAACTGCAAAAACTGTAAAATATCTAGGAGTAATCATCCAGAGCGACCTAAAATGTAGTGATCACGTTAAACCTCTTGTAGCAAAAACACTCTGCCAGGATGAGATAAACTGGAAGAATCTGAAGGAAATATAATTCATTCATGAAAAAAGCGACTTAGCAAACACTTCTAACATTGCCAGAATGAGATTTTCACTCTGCAGCGGAGTGTGCGCTGATATGAAACTTCCTGGCAGATTAAAACTGTGTGCCCGACCGAGACTCGATCTCGGGACCTTTGCCTTTCGCGGGCAAGTGCTCTACCAACTGAGCTACCGAAGCACGACTCACGCCCGGTACTGACAGCTTTACTTCTGCCAGTACCTCGTCTCCTACCTTCCAAACTTTACAGAAGCTCTCCTGCGAACCTTGCAGTACCGGACGTGAGTCGTGCTTCGGTAGCTCAGTTGGTAGAGCACTTGCCCGCGAAAGGCAAAGGTCCCGAGTTCGAGTCTCGGTCGGGAACACAGTTTTAATCTGCCAGGAAGTTTCACTTCTAACATTGATTCTTTAGTATCACTAGTGAGTCTGGGACCCATATGAGATTGGATCAGTAGAGAACACCCAACGAAGACAATCACATTTCGTGACGGGATCAGTTAGCGAGCGTCCAGTGGCAGATGCTACGAAACAGGCTTTGGGCATCGCGAAGAAGTTTAGTGCTAAATGTTCCAAATAGTGTTGGGCGGCATTTGAGTTCCTCCCATATACGTCTCCTGAAATGATCACGATGTGAAACCCAGAGAAATTACGGCTCATACGAAGGTTTATCGGCAGTCGTTCTTCCCAAGAGCTATTCTTCGCTAATGTATCACGGAAGATTTATGGGAAGGGAGCGGGAGGAATAGTACCAGAAGGACCCTCCGTCACATTCTGTAAGGTGGCTTCCAGAACATGTATGTAAATGTACTGCAGTAAAAATCCAAATCATTAACACAAGGCCTTGGTTGTCGTTTATATTATAGTCGCCTTCACGAAAGTAGAATACTCAAGATCGCCACTTACGTCTCACCCCGCTGTTCCAGTGGCCTTCACTGTTCCCGTGTCAGGTACGGGATTGTCTGGCGTCATGAACTGCCTAACTATAACACAAAATTGAGTATGATGACTCAGAAACGTACGTTCTTCTCATTCTAAATGACATCGGTTTTAAGTGCAGAAAATGTAGGTGGACGCAAATGTCTCGAGGAACGAAAGGGTATTGACATTCGAGAGTTACGTTTTTTCAGATAATGCATTTATTGCACATGAACGACAATACACTTGTGGTTTATCTGGACCAAACTTTGGTATCACCAAACCATGCTGCGCGGGATTAGCCGAGCAGTCTAAGGCGCTGCAGTCATGGACTGTGCGGATGGTCCCGGCGGAGGTTCGAGTCCTCCCTCGGGCATCTGTGTGTGTGTGTTTGTCCTTAGGGTAATTTAGATTAAGTAGTGTGTAAGCTTAGGGACTGATGACCTTGGCAGTTAAGTCCCAAGAGATTTCACACAATTTTTTTTTTGAACCAAAGTATGTCAACAAGTATATTTAGTACGACTCAAAGGGAAATGGTGGCAAAAAAATATATTTAAGCACTTTTGTATAGCGAATATCGGTGTTTTGAGAGATGGTTGTAGTGATGAAGAATGTATGAGCTGCAAAAATAATTCCTTTCGGCTGTAGGGAATATTCTCGGTCGTATTACATCGAGCCATCGGGACAAGAATCCTGGCGGCGGCATGCAAGTTGTCACCCATTGCTGCGCACAGAGTGTCTCTCAAGTAAGTCTCAGTCATAGGCAACACGATACAGTAATGATGTCTTAGGTTTTAACAAGTTTAATTTTAAAATTTTCTTAACAGCTTTCTCGCTGGACGCTTTTAAGAGGTCCAACAGAACGAAAATTCATCAGCTACGACATTTTTTGTTGCTTACGTGAAGTAATTTCGCGCCTCTTACGGCATCTCATTTTTATTTCGCGAAACCTTTACGTTCTCACGATAAAATATATACATCATATGCATATATAAACCTTGAGAATGTTCATATTTTTTAAAACCAAATATGTTTGTTTTGCTGGCTGTTCTCACAAGTAACGTAAAAAAAAATTCTTGTAACATTAGTCTTTATTTTTTCATAACGACCGACATTAATTTTCCTTCTGGAAGTACCGCATGACGTTTTAGACTAAAAATATAGATGTATGATGTTTTTTCGGATTTTTTAGAATATCTGACATTATCACTAACTGCCAATACTGTAAGGTAGTGACAGGGCCTTATGTTTATTTTCGTTAAGGCAGCTACAGTAAGCTTCGTGTCGTGTCTACATATCTGAAGGCCGCCGAGAGGTGTTATGGTGTGCGAGAGGCGCGGAGGAGGCGCTGACGCGTCAGCTCTGCCCTCCCCCGCCATGCCTTCAGCGCCGAGCGCTGCCTGCAGCTGGCAGCCGATACTCGCCCGCGCTACACAGTGGGTCAGCGACACCAGGAGCGAGCGAAACGTGTGATCGCCGGATGCTCTCAGCTCTGCCGTCGCCGACATATCCAAAGAACAGCAGCTACACCTCACATGTTTTGGTTGACAGGTGTGTCGTAATTCTCAGATGTTCGGAAATAGGCATTTTCTTCTGTTGTCGTGTCTCTGGCATTCTGAGCATTCTTAGAAATATCATTTTAATTGTGTGAAGTCTGTTCGTCACACGACTGTTGAAACTTTAATGCACTCCGTCTTCAGGCCACAAGTGGCCCATCGGGACCATCCGACCGCCGTGTCATCCTCAGTTAGGATGCGGATAGGAGGGGCGTGTGGTCAGCACACCGCTCTCCCGGTCGTTATGATGGTTTTCTTTGACCGGAGCCGCTACTATTCGGTCGAGTAGCTCCTCAATTGGCATCACGAGGCTGAGTGCACCCCAAAAAATGGCAACAGCACATGGCGGCTGGATGGTCACCCATCCAAGTGCCGGCCACGCCCGACAGCGCTTAACTTCGGTGATCTCACGGGAACCGGTGTATCCAATGCGGCAAGGCCGTTGCCGGAAACTTTAATAGAGGCAACTATTTATTTGCCACTTAAAGGAAACACATTCATGTTTCTAAGATTTAAAATGGTTCAAATGGCTCTGAGCACTATGCGACTTAACTTCTGAGGTCATCAGTCGACTAGAACTTAGAACTAATTAAATCTAACTAACCTAAGGACATCACACACATCCATGCCCGAGGCAGGATTCGAACCTACGACCGTAGCGGTCACGCGGTTCCAGACTGAAGCGCCTTTAACCGCACGGCCACACCGGCGGGCTCTAAGATTTACTGTCCTTCAAAGTAGTCACCAACATTGTGTGTAATACGTTCCCGGCGATATGTAAGTCGCAGTATACCCTTGGCAGCGCTAGTTCTGTAGGTCGTTCCAGTGGAGCGGTCTACTAACAGACGAATCTCTGTAACAGCTCTGAAGCGAATACCGTGAAGGGCTACCTTCAATGTAGGAATCAAATTGAAGTCACAATAACTAAGTCCCAAGGAATGCGGTGGATGGTGCAGCACTTACCAACCTCAGGAATTCAACAGATCAGTCACAACTTGCGCCATATGCGCCCGAGCATTGTCTTAGAGAATGGGAGTCCTGTAGAAGTGTCTCCGCTTCTTGCTCTAGGCTGGTCGCAAACTGTGTTCCATAAATGACTAATTCATGGAAAGAAGCGATGAAACTTTCTGCAGGACTCGCCTGTTCTTTTGCAGGTCAACGCTCTGGCGCATACGTCGCAAGTTGTGAAAGATTTGTTCGGTCGATGGGTCTGCGAAGTGCTATGCCACCCATCACACTCCCAGGACTTCAGCTTCCTTCCTAAATTGATGGGAGAACTTGACAGTATTTGCTACAGGATTTTTACAGATATCCTTCGGGCAATAGACCACTCCATTCGATATATCAGCACAACTGTTGCTGCTAACAACATCCTACGACGTCCACATCACTGACATCGGCTTATAGACAATGTTGGTGACTACTCTGAAGGACAATAAAACTACAAAACTCGTATGTATTTCGAATAAGTTGTAAACAAATCGTTGTCACTATTAAAGTTCCAACCCTCGTAATTTCATATTTCGCATATTTTCAAATTATCGTTGATCTCACAGTTTCTTTACACACTAGCAGTAAGTTCCTTCTGATGCATAAAACTGTCTGTTAGTAGTCAACACGGGTAGAAGGAAATATGTATTTCTTGAAGTTTTCCCGGCAATAAGAATTTTCCTTCTATTCTCTGTCAGCGTCTCACCTTGAACACGATTGTAAGGTTGTCAGTCGAAATATCGGAGCACGAAGTAATACTATCCCATATGCACGCTCGAAAGAAGATGGAGTAAAAGAACCATTTTTATTATGAGGAACTGCCACTTCCTTGATTTTCAAAGTCGCTGAAAAATGTTTAATTTTTTTTCTAGCAACCAGCTTTATTATTTGCCTTCAGAATCTAACGTTGTCATTACACAATCTAGATATCACTTACACACCTACAATTGAAAATGTTCCTGTTTGTTATCGGAGGAAGACTACTCTATCTGCGTTATGCAGCTTCATGTGGGCAAAATACATATGCGTTTAATTCCCAGCACTCCTTCAAAAAATGAGGCAAATTACCTAAAAAGGAATCAGTGAGGAACATAAACTACAGACAAATCTTTAAAATCAGCCGCATCTCAAGATCCCAATCAACGGGACACTTAAAAAGAAAGGACTTAAATAGGCTACCCCATCAGATTCATACGTTCTTAAAAAATAAGTTTACTAGCTCCAACTGGAAAAACCATATAGAAAATACATGGCGGAATTAGGATTGCCAAATTTACAGGACTGAGATGCAGTCAGGAAAGTCGCACAAACAACTGGTTACGAGGAAGAATACAGAAGGAGCAAACACCAGATATGGACGGAGCAACGGAACTACAGTGAGTTGTAGCAAGACTTCCTCGTGCGAAATGTGTTAGTGGGACAAACCCTATGTCACGTGTCATACACTCGCGCACACAAAGCATGTACCTTCAGAGGAACATTACACTGCTCGAAAATACTCTGTTTGTGTGAATTTATTTCTTTTGATACTACTTACGCAAAAATTCCTGCAATACGTGTAATAGCGACCGCACAGTTCTAATCATTTAGTATGTAATTGTAATAGGACTCACACTGAAACATGCTCGTTTCAGAGCAAAACTGAAATGAATGCCATGTTATAACAGGACAATATAACCTTGCAGATATACGGTGAATATTAAGTAAAACAATTGATCGTATGACTTTCTACCATTGGACCATAGTCCACGTTTTATGGCTTCGGCATCACATTTCCCTGTTACGGACTTTTGCATCACTGATGAGTAGTTTAAAATCCAGTTCGTCTTGCAGTTCCCAACGTATGGAATTTCTTTCGAATTGTTTTGGTGCTGCGAGGGTTCGCGACTGGGATATCCAGCTCTGCAGTGACTTTTGCAGCTGTTGTCCTCTATCTCATCACAATATCGTCAATGGCCATCTGTCACGAGTACTCAACATCCACTTCCGTCCGCGCTGTGACTTAGCGGATGATGTTTATCCACATAACCTGTATGCGGTATAAATACTCGATACGGTGAGTCTTGAAACACCAAACGCTTATGTTGTGTTATGGAAACGCGCACCATATGAGCACCAGCACCTTTACCACGCTCGAATAACTGAACTCGGACATAATGCATTCACAGTTTCACAGAACACTGTTCTCACCAACACTGAGAATGGCATCGTATTGAGGACATTTCAGAGGTTTACACAGCAGAACCTGTAAGGTTGGCTAGAATCTGTATTTCTGTACAACCATACATTTCTCGTCATGTTTCCATATAATTGTCCAACCCTGTAGACTCCGTTCATAATTTTTTGGTTGTTGTTGTTGTGGTCTTCAGTCCTGAGACTGGTTTGATGCAGCTCTCCATGCTACTCTATCCTGTGCAAACTTCTTCATCTCCCAGTACGTACTGCAGCCTACATCCTTCTGAATCTGCTTAGTGTATTCATCTCTTGGTCTCCCTCTACGATTTTTACACTCCACTCTGCCCTCCAATGCTAAATTGGTGATCCCTTGATGCCTCAGAACATGTTCTACCAACCGATCCCTTCTTCTAGACAAGTTGTGCCACAAATTTCTCTTCTCCCCAATTCTATTCAATACCTCCTCATTAGTTACGTGATCTACCCATCTTATCTTCAGCATTCTTCTGTAGCACCACATTTCGAAAGCTTCTATTCTCTTCTTGTCCAAACTATTTATTCTCCATGTTTCACTTCCATACAAATACTTTCACAAACTACTTCCTGACGCTTAAATCTATACCTGCCGTTAACAAATTTCTCTTCTTCAGAAACGCTTTCCTTGCCATTGCTCATCTATATTTTATAACCTCTCTACTTCGACCTTCATCAGTTATTTTGCTCCCCAAATAGCAAAACTCATTTACTACTCTAAGAGTCTCATTTCCCAATCTAATTCCCTCAGCATCACCCAACTTAATTCGACTACATTCCCTTATCCTCGTTTTGCTTTTATTGATGTTCATCTTATACCCTCCTTTCAAGACACTGTCCATTCCGTTCAACTGCTCTTCCAAGTCCTTTGCTGTCTCTGACAGAATCACAATGTCATCGGCGATCATTAAAGTTTTTATTTCTTCTCCATGGATTTTAATACCTACTCTTAACTTTTCTTTTGTTTCTTTTATTGCTTGCTCAATATACAGATTGAACAACATCGAGGAGAGGCGACAATCCTGTCTCACTCCCTTCCCAACCACTGCTTCCCTTTCATGTCCCTCGACTCTTATAACTGCCATCTGCTATCTGTACAAATTGTAAATAACCTTTCGCTCCCTGTATTTTACATCTGCCACCTTCAGAATTTGGAAGAGAGTATTCCAGTCAACATTGTCAAAAGCTTTCTCTAAGTCTACAAATGCTAGAAACGTAGGTTTGCCTTTTCTTAATCTAGCTTCTAAAATAAGTCGTAGGGTCAGTATTGCCTCACGTGTTCCCATATTTCTACGGAATCCAAACTGATCTTCCCCGAGGCCGGCTTCTACCAGTTTTTCCATTCGTCTGTAAAGAATTCGCGTTAGTATTTTGCAGCCGTGACTTATTAAACTGATAGTTCGGTAATTTTCACATCTGTCAACGCCTGCTTTTTTTGTGATTGGAATTATTATATTCTTGTTGAAGTCTGAGGGTATTTCACGTGTCTCATACATTTTGCTCACCAGATGGTAGAGTTTTGTCAGGACTGGCTCTCCCAAGGCTGACAGTAGTTCTAATGGAATGTTGTCTACTCCCAGGGCCTTGTTTCGACTTAGGTTTTCCAGTGCTCTATCAAACTCTTCATGCAGTATCATATCTCCCATTTCGTCTTCATCTACATCCTCTTCCATTTCTATAACATTGCCCTCAAGTACATCGGCCTTGTATAGACCCTCTATATACTCCTTCCACCTTTCTGCTTTCCCTCCGTTGCTTAGTACTGGGTTTCCATCTGAGCTCTTGATATTCATACAAGTGGTTCTCTTTTCTCCCAAGGTCTTTTTAATTTTTCTGTAGGCAGTATCTGTCTTACCCCTAGTGAGATAAGCCTCTACATCCTTACATTTGTCCTCTAGCCATGCCTGCTTAGCCATTTTGCACTTCCTGTCGATCTCATTTTTGAGACGTTTGTGTTTCTTTTTGCCTGCTTCATTTACTGCATTTTTATATTTTCTCCTTTCATCAACTAAATTCAATATTTCTTCTGTCACCCAAGGATTTCTACTAGCCCTCGTCTTTTTACCTACTTGATCCTCTGCTGCCTTCACTACTTCATCCCTCAAAGCTACCCATTCTTCTTCTACTGTATTCCTTTCCCCCATTGTTGTCAATTGTTCCCTTATGCTCTCCCTGAAACTCTGTACAACCTCTGGTTCAGTCAGTTTATCCAGGTCCCATCTCCTTAGATTCCAACCTTTTTGCAGTTTCTTCAGTTTTAATCTGCAGTTCATAACCAATAGATTGTGGTCAGAGTCCACATCTGCCCCTGGAAATGTCTTACAACTTAAAAACCTGGTTCCTAAGTCTCTGTATTACCATTATATAATCTATCTGAAACCTGTCAGTCTCTCCAGGCTTCTTCCATGTATACAACCTTCTTTTATGATTCTTGACCCAAGTGTTAGTTATGATTAAGTTGTGCTCTGTGCAAAATTCCACCAGGCGGCTTCCTCTTTCATTTCTTAACCCCAATCCATATTCACCTACTACGTTTCCTTCTCTTCCTTTTCCTACTATCGAATTCCAGTCACCCATGACTATTAAATTTTCGTCTCCCTTCACTATCTGAATTATTTCTTTTATCTCATCATAGATTTCTTCAATTTCTTCGTCATATGCAGAGCTGGTAGGCATATAGACTTGTACTACTGTCTTAGGCGTGGGCTTCGTATGTATCTTGGCCACAACAATGCGTTCGCTGTGCTGTGCTACTCCTGCATTACCCCTATTTGATTTTGTATTTATAACCCTGTATTCACCTGACCAAAAGTCTTGTTCCTCCTGCCACCGAACTTCAGTAATTCCCACTATATCCAACTTTAACCCATCCATTTCCCTTTTTAAATTTCCTAACCTACCTGCCCGATTAAGGGATCTGACATTCCACGCTCCGATCCGTAGAACGCCAGTTTTCTTTCTCCTGATAACGACATCCTCCTGAGTAGTCCCCGCTTGGAGATCAGAATGGGGGACTATTTTACCTCCGGGGTATTTTACCCAAGAGGACGCCATCATCATTAACCATACAGTAAAGCTGCATGCCCTCGGGAAAAATTACGGTCGTAGTTTCCCCTTGCTTTCAGCCGTTCGCAGTACCAGCCCAGTAAGGCCGTTTTGGTTAGTGTTACAAGGCCAGATCAGTCAGTCATCCAGACTGTTGCCCCTGCAACTACTGAAAAGGCTGCTGCCCCTCTTCAGGAACCATACATTTGTCTGGCCTCTCAACAGATACCCCTCCGTTGTGGTTGCACCTACGGTACGGCTATCTGTATCGCTGAGGCACGCAAGCCTCCCAACCAACGGCAAGGTCTATGGTTCATGGGGGGATTTATTGGTTATAATCTATATATTAATTGAAAAAAAAAATGTAGGAAGTCTAGGAGATTGGCCTGGATAGGTTGACAGAACCAGATGTTGAGAATTTCAAAGGCAGTAACAGATAACGGATGACTGAAACAGGAAAACTGACTGTAGTAGAAGAAGACTAGTTAGCTTTGAGGTATGAAATAGTGAAGGCATCAGAGTATCAGAAAGATAAAATGGCAAGTCCTAGTACAAGTCATTGCATATCGTAGGATACATTGAATTTAATTGTTGAAAGGAGAAAATACAAATACACAGCAAATGAAGAAAGCGATTACAAATGTCTGAATATTAGCCTGACAGAAAGTGGAAAATGGATAAACAGAAATGACTAGAGCACAAAGGTAAGAAGAAGCATTTACAACGAGAGGAATCAGAGAGAGCGCCCAGGAACATTAAAGAGGAGTTTGAAGAAAAGAGAGGAAGCTGTATGAATATCAAGATCGTAGACGGCAAGCCAATACTAAGCAAAGAAGAGAAAACTGAAAGGTGTAAAAAATATAGACCGGCGCTATAAAGGGAATTGAAGAAGGTATTACAGAAAGGAAAGAGGAAGTAGATGAAGATGAGATGGAAGATATGATACTGCAAGATAAATTTGACAGAGCACTCAAAGACCTAAGCCGAAATAAGGCCCTTGCAGTAGAAGACATTCTCTCAGAACTACTGATATTCTTGGGAGAGACAGTTGTGACAAAACTATTCCACCTGGTTTTTAAGATATATGAGACAGGGGGAAATACCCTCATACCTAAAGAAGAATTCCAATTATAAAGAAAGCAGGTGCTGACAAGTGTGAATATTACCTAACTATCTGTTTAACAAGGCATGGTTGCAAAGTACTACACAAGAATTATTTATTGAAGAATGGATAAAACTGGTAGGAGCCGACCTCACTGCGGATCAGTCTGGGTTCCGGAGAAATGTTGGAACACACGAGGCAATACTGATCTCAAAACTTACCTTAGGAGATAGGTTAAAGAATGACTAAGCTACATTCATAGCTTTTAAAGATACAGTGAAAGCTCTGGACAATGTTGACTGGAATACACTCTTTGAAATACAGAAGGTAGCAGGCGTAGAATACGGGGAGCGAAAGATTATATACAACTTGTACAGAAAGAAAAAATTTGGAAAAGAGATTAAAGTTCAAGGAGAAGAAATAAAAACATTGAAGTTCGCTGATGACACTTTAATTCTGTCAGGCAGCAAAGGACTTGGAAGTTCAGTTGAACGGAATTAACGGAATTGACACTGCCTTGAAAGGAGATTAAAAGAAGAACATTAAGAAAAGCAAAATAAGGTTAATGGATTGTAATCTAATTAAACAGGGCGTTGTTGAGGGAATTAGATTAGAAAATGTGGCACTGAAAGTAGTAGATGAGATTTGCTATTTGTGCAGCAAAATAAAATGTAGACTGGCAAAGACAAGAAAAGAATTTCTAAACAAGAGAAATTTGTTAACGTCGAATACAATTTAAGTATTAGGAATTCGTTTCTGAAAGTATTTGTCTGAGTGTATCCTTTTACTGAAGAGAACTGGAGGAACGTGCAACATACCGTCGACAACGATGTCATTAGAGACAGAGAACAAGCCTGGATTAGGAAAGGGTGGGGAACGAAATGGGCCGAGCCCTTTCAAACGAACCATCCCGGAATTTGCTTGAAGCGATTTAGGGAAATCGCGTAAAACCTAAATCAGGATGGCCGGACGCGGGTTTCAACCGTCGTCCTTCCAAATGCCACCTCGCTCAATTTATACGGAAGTAAACGTTGACGCTACGCAGCTCAGACAAGAAGAGAGTAGAAGCTTTTGAGATGTGGTGCTACAGAAGAATGCTAAAGATTGGACGGGTAGATCGAGTAACTTATAAGGGGATACTGTATAGAATCGCGGGGAAAAGAAATTTGTGGCGTAACATGAAGAACAAGAGACTGGGTGATGGGATATATTCTGAGACATCAAGGAGTCGTCAGTTTAGTATTGGAGGGTGGTGTGTGGTGTAAAAATTGCAGAGTAATACCAAGAGACGAATCCAGTAAACAAATTCAAAAGGATGTTGCTTGCAGTAGTTTTTCGGAGATGAAGAAGCTTTCTCAGGATAGAGTAGCGTAGAAAGCTGCATCAAACCTGTCTTTGGGCTGAAGAACACAACAACGACGTGTGGGAGTTATAAGAACACTCTGTTTCGTTTGCTGGAGAATGTCACTTTAGAAATACGACAGGTGATGACGATGCATTACGGAGCAACAGGCCTCTTCCAAATCATTATTCAATAGCACGTCGAAAACATCTTTTCCAGGGAATTGATACGACGAGGAGGCTCTTGTACCTTCTGGGGGTGTTTGGAAAGTGTTGTATATGCCGGACAGGTTGCTGATCTGAAGTCGCTTGCACAGCGTGTCAGAGTAGTCGGTGACGCTATCCGGTTACAGCCAGGAACATTTGAAAGAAAAAGGCAATCGATGATGCGACTTGTGAACGCCTGCATTGCACTCAATGGGGGACATATTGAACGTCTCTTCTGACACGGAAGAAATTAATATCGTGTACTATGTAATCTAATGTACCAGTATTCAGTGCTTTTTTGCAGACCCATCGACCATTTCCAGAGATACATTGCTATAAACACTTTTATTGATTTCCCTGTAAGTAATCATCTCTTGGTGCATGCCCTTATACTTAATACACACCCTGCGTACATGATTACGATTACGTTTATGACCACAGGAACACACAATTACTTATTCGCGGTCGTTATCAACAATTTGATAAGGTAAAAGGGTAAGATTAAGCCGTCATCAACTTGATGATTGGTTTCAACCCATAGATCTTTACTACGTTTGGATCTATTGAAGGCGGTAAACTCCCGCATTCGTCTGACATTTAGAACTGATTTACTCAGTCCGTTATAGGGCAATCTACAGTTTAATGTGGACTCCGAATCACGCGCTGCCTGATCGTATTCACATTAACAGATCACTAGCATACAAAAAAGGCTTAAATTTATGGAATGATTTGAGGATTGCGCCGGTAATGTAAATTTATGTAGTATTTTAAACTGGTTCAGTCACTTTTTACTACTATTTAGTTAACGCGACGCATGCTGCCATCATTACCCGCAAATGAAACTGCAATGCATGTGATGTTGGCAGCATGCTGCTGAGACAAGTCGTGCTAATTAAATATTAGTAAAACGTGACTGAAGCAAGATAAATTATTTCATAAACATAAAAGAAACGGTTAGTGACAGAAAGTTTATCTCAGCCGATAACGAGCTGAGCTTCGGACATTTGGATTTGTGGTATGACACTCATCCACCGAGCAACATAAACGGTTTTATAGATAATATAAACTTAATTTGTAACTAATACATCCCCATACCCATAAACTTTGAGTGCTGGATAAAGTTACGCTGAATGTTGTTCAGTGTCATGTACTAGATATAGTGGTTTCGTGCCTTAATGTTTACAGGCATTTGTGGCATAATGGATCTACCATATGCTATGTCACCAAAGATGTGTTGCTGTGCTCCATAATCTGCCCACCAAGCGCGTTTTCTTTGACGGGAGTAATGAAAAATAATTTTAAAATAAACTAAAAGAAGAATAAGACTCTGGTCATTTTCCTGATTGTTGCTCATGAGAATCTCTGTATCTCTCTCTCTTACTGTTTTTCTCCCTCCTACATCTCTGCTCCACAAGCCACTTTACGGTGTTTGGCGGGTTGCCATTATCATTCCCCCCCCACCCCCACCCCCCTCCTCCCCCTGCTCCACTTTCGCTGTTCTGTTTCCGAATGGTACTTGAGAAGAACGAGTGTCGATAAGCCTCCACGTGAGCTCTAATGTCAGTGATTTTCTCGTTGTGATTAATTGGTGAAACATATGTGGGAGGACATAACACGCTGCCCGACACCCCTTAGAATATACGCTCCAGAAATCTCAACAGTAAACCTCTTCCTCATGCGCAGCACCTCTCTCTCTCATTCTATCTTTCTCTTTTTCTTTCTCTCTCTCACAGTTTTTAGGGCTCCGTGCCTCAGTCGGTAAAAACGGAACCCTTACAGAATAGCTTTGTTCTCCATCTGTGTCCGACCGTTAGAAATTTTTTTTCTCAGAAATAGGTAGAGGTATCAAGATGAAATTCGTGTCACATACTGTAGTCTATGATATCTTTTGGGTGTAAAAAAGAGAGAATTTAAGCGTTCTCGCTTTCCGCGCCCGGGTTCCCGGGTTAGATTCCCGGCGGGGTCAGGGATTTTCTCTGCCTCGTGATGACTGGGTGTTGTGTGATGTCCTTAGGTTAGTTAGGTTTAAGTAGTTCTAAGTTCTAGGGGACTGATGACATAGATGTTAACTCCTATAGTGCTCAGAGCCATTTGAACCATTTTTTTTAAGTCAACGCAGTCAAAAGATACGGCCGTTTATGTCACACCTTATATACTCGCAAACTCACTCATCGAAACATACAGCGTACCTCCCGTTGGCCTATAATAATAAAATTTGACAAAAAGGATGGTTTTCACACTACAACCAAGGAGAAAATCTGAAAGCAGTAAATCTGTAACTATATCATAAGAAAACAACTTCTTTTCTTCTCTGACGGTCCGTCTGTCAAGATCACTTTTTCTCAGGAACGGGTAGAAGTATCAAGTTGAAATTTATATCTCAGTCTAAGGTCTGTGTTCCCTTGGCGGTATAATAAACGTTAATTTCTAAGTCAATGCAATAAAAAGGTAGGGCCATTTATGTCACACATTTTGAAACTAACAAACTCGCTCAACAAATCCTACAGGGTACTCCCCGTTGATCTACAACAATGAAATGTGGCAAAAATGATTGTATCATAGCATAACCGAAGGAGAAACATCCGAAAACTATAAATTCGTAATTACGTTGAAGGAACACAATATTTCTTTTGTCAACTGTTATCCACCGTGAAACTTGAAACTAAAGGAGTCAGTATTGCTGCATTTAGGCTGACTGGATCGCGAGGGTAAAAGTCAAACGTCAGGCAACGACGGCTTTTTCACTATATGACGCGTTTTGGAATTTAGCCATCTTCAAATATCCAGGAGAGATTTTTGCAGCTTGATATGGAGTTTCAAAATGAAAGTCAAACAAACATTGGCAGACTACTTGTTTCACATACAACTTCAAACGCCATATCCACGTGCAGTAATCGCTCCTGGATATCTGATGATGGATAAATCCTGAAATGCGTCTTGTGAACAATAAAGCCATTCCTCGCCTTATGTTTGACTTTTACCATTGCGACCCAGTCAGCACAAATATAGAACTGCTGATTCCTATAGTAATGATCGCCTGCCTCCTGCATGATTTTATGTCACATTTATATAATTGAACTAAAACGTTCTCGAACATCTTGGAATCGCTGGAAATGACATCTTGTCATTATCAGTGCAAATAAAAGGCAAAAAATGGTCGAGATTCTCGATTCCAAGGATGGATGAACTATACCACTGGCCATTAAAATTACTACACCACGAAGATGACGTGCTACAGACGCGAAATTTAACCAACAGGAAGAAGATTCTGTGATATACAAATAATTAGCTTTTCAGAGCATTCACACAAGGGTGGCGCCGGTGGCGACACCTACAACGTGCTGACATGAGGAAAGTTTCAACCGATTTCTCATGCACAAACAGCAGTTGACCGGCGTTGCGTGGTGAAACGTTGTTGTGATGCCTCGTGTAACGAGGAGAAATGCGTACCTTCACGTTTCCGACTTTGATAAAGGTCGGATTGTAGCCTGTCGCGATTGCGGTTATCGTATCGCGACATTGCTGCTCGCGTTGGTCGAGATCCAATGACTGTTAGCAGAATATGGAATCGATGGGTTCAAGAGGGTAATACGGAACGCCGTGCTGGATCCCAACGGCGTCGTATCTCTAGCAGTCGAGATGACAGGCATCTTATCCGCATGGCTGTAACGGATCGTGCAGCCACGTCTCGATCCCTGAGTCAACAGATGGGGACGTTTGCAAGACAACAACCATCTGCACGAACAGTTCGACGACGTTTGCAGCAGCGTGGACTATCAGCTCGAAGACAGTGGCTGCGGTTACCCTTGACGCTGCATCACAGACAGGAGCGCCTGCGATGGTGTACTCAACGACGAACCTGGGTGCACGAATGGCAAAACGTCATTTTTTCGGATGTATCCAGGTTCTGTTTACAGCATCATGATGGTTGCATCCGTGTTTGGCGACATCACGGTGAACGCACATTGGAAGCGTGTATTCGTCATCGCCATACTGGCTTATCACCTGGCTTGATGGTATGGTGTGCCATTGGTTACACGTCTCGGTCACCTCTTGTTCGCATTGACGGCACTTTGAACAGTGGACGTTACATTTCAGATGTGTTACGACCCGTGGGTCTACCCTTCATTCGATCCCTGCGAAACCCCACATTTCAGCAGGATAATGCCCGACCGCATGTTGCAGGTCTTGTACGGGCCTTTCTGGATACAGAAAATGTTCGACTGCTGCCCTGGCCAGCACATTCTCCAGATCACTCACCAACTGAAAACTTCTGGTCAATGGTGGCCGAGCAACTGGCTTTCACAATACACCAGTCACTACTCTTGATGAACTGTTTTCTCGTGTTGAAGCTGCATGGGCAGCTGTACCTGTATACGCCATCCACGCTCTGTTTGACTCAATGCCCAGGCGTATCAAGGCCGTTATTACGGTCAGAGGTGGTTGTTCTGGGTACTGATTTCTCAGGATCTATGCAACCAAATTGGGTGAAAATGTAATCACACGTCAGTTCTAGTATAATATAATTGTCCAGTGAATATCCGTTTATCATCTGCATTTCTTCTTGGTGTAGCAATTTTAATGGCCAGTAGTGTAGATGTACATAATTAAGTTCGTACGGGACCCTCAGTGCGCGAGTTTCTTCAGAAACTGGCGCTAATTAATGGCTGGAAAGATGGGAAAGAGAAATGCAGCGACGACTTAGTTTCACAGCGCCATACCGAGGAGTTTCACTCCTGCTCCGGGAAAAGGGGAGACGGCGGTGTGGAGCGCCCGACACCTCCCCGCGGTCTGCGGTCGGCTCATCGGCGCTGACAGCCGCTAAAAGCCGCATATTTGCCTGGGGTGCGGGGCAAGGAGGCGGTTCCAGGAGCAGCATTTCTGCCAGTCCACCAGGGGGCTTTCGCCTACTTCGGAAAGGTAACCGCCGTATCGCTCCATTAGAGGGTTTCCTCAGAAGCTGCTTCCTTACCATGCACGTTTTTATACATTCTACGAGTAGGACCGCCATAAGACAACGAGATTGCGTAGTAGGTGGATACTATTCACTAACAAGGTAACGCCCGGACTTTCATTCGTTTCATTCGAAAAATCTAACAATTAATATAACGTGGAAAGAAGATATTTTTGTCTTTCTTTCTTTCTACATTTTGACCACTTGAGAAGCGAGTTTCAACAACAGGGTTTTCTACATTTGTACATGGTTTACATTCTTTATAGTTTTTTGTCCTCTCAGAATAATTCATTTTTTCCGAGCTTCTGATAATATTCTGCCAGTATCGCCTTTAAACTTGTCCGTGAACCTGAGCTTTGTGACTATTGTTTCAAAGACTAGATAGTTTGTTGCCGGCCAGGCTATCCGAGCGGTTCTAGGCGCTACAGTCTGGAACCGCACGACCGCTACGGTCGCAGGTTCGAATCCTTCCTCGGGCATGGATATTTGTGATGTCCTTAGGTTAGTTAGGTTTAACTAGTTCTAAGTTCTAGGGGACTGATGACCGCAGAAGTTAAGTCCCATAGTGCTCAGAACCATTTGAACCATTTTAGATGGTTTGTTATGAATTCTTCCTTGAAATTCATTTATTGCAAATCTTTCCTAGTTACTTCTGACAAGCTGATTCCTCCTTCTTTGAATTAATAACGTTGAGTATTCTTTTGCAGAATCTATTATTATCCATCCTAATTATGTCTGCCTAAAATGGTTCAAATGGCTCTAAGCACTATGGGACTTAACATCTGAGGTCAACAGTCCCCTAGAACTTAGAATACTTAAACCTAACTAACCTAAGGACATCACATACATCCATGCCCGAGGCAGGATTCGAGTCTGCGACCGTAGCAGCCGCGCGGTTCCTGACTGAAGCGCCTGGAACTGCTCGGTCACCGCGGCAGGCGCATATGTCTGCACAGAGTTTCTCGTGTGTCTTTCGTACGCCCTTTCTGATCCGACCGACTTGCATGTAAAGGTCTGATGTTCTCCCCTTCATCCAAATTTCATTTTCCTGACTGAGGCCAACTTTTTTGGTGAGACTTTCCGCTCCTCTTTTCCAATTTCTGAAACTTCCGAGTGCTATTCAACTGAAGGACGGAAGATTAGGCTTTAATTTTCCGTCGATAACGAGGTCGTTAGAGATGGTAGAAGGTTTGATTGTTTCAAAGATGAGGAAGGAAATCGGTTGTGCGCTTTCGATGGAACCATCCAGGCATATACCTGGAACGATTTGGGGAAAACGAAAATCAAGATAGGCTGGAATTAGATTTTAGCCGTCTCCTTTAAAATGCTAGTCCATTATGATTGTCACTGCGATACCTCGCTCGTAGCTCTCTACAGCTATCGTTGCTGATGCATATAGTGCTTCCGACGAAACAACGGCAATTTCGCATTGTGTGGTATTAATCTTTTGTAAGATATTTGAAAGATGACATATGTAAAATGATTTTGCGTCTAGAATTTCCGATGTGCAGGATTTTAATCCATTTGTCCCATTCTCTTATAACTTTGACGAGAATTACGATATACAGCAGAGGAGGAGACGTATGTCCTTGCCCACACACGTACGTGTCTCAATACGCTCAGAAATTCCACCGAGAAGTTTCACTTTGATGTTATATTTGTAAAAGTCTGCTATTTTAGTTCTTTGCTAATCTTGTTCGCTCTGAACTCTTCCAGAGTGTCAAAGACTGTACGTCCATCAACAGGTTTCTACTCTGTTTGAAGTCCATGAAGGTGGCAAATGTGCTAATACATCGGCGATCCTCAGAATCCTCCTCAGGTTCCATATGTATTCTAACGATGATCCGAGCCTCGTGAATCCAAAAATCAGATGGTCAGTCAGCTGTTACAGTTCACATGCTTTTTCCAATATTATTTCTTTTAAAATCGTGTGTAAATTGTTGAACGTCTGTAGCTATATTTGCCCAAGTGAGAGGAAACATTATGACCTCCAGCTTAATAGCGTACAGGTCCATTTTTTGGAGCGCACTACAACACCGATTCTGCTTCACATGTATTCTACAAGTCACTTATAGGTTTCCGGAGGTATGTGGCACCAGATGTCTAAGCCATGTTTCACTTCTGGGACGTTAAACCCGGCTACAAGTTTTCTTCACTACACTTCTAATCAAATCAGTGAATATGGAACGTAGGGCACTTGTATGTTATGCAACATCTACACTATTGAACGTACCATAAGCCACTATAACTGTAGCTTAAGAGAAACCACTTAGAAGCGACAATAAAACGTCAAAATCATTAACACTATTTCCCAACACACAAGAAACCAATTCCACGGTTATTGCTACGTCTGAGCTACAAACGGCAAATAATCTTATCACATTCGCTTTTCAAACAAAATTAATCACAGTCACAGAAATATCCGTGTACTAGACAGTAAAGTGAAATGTAAGAATGTGCGTATCATTAGACTCCATACAAAACTGTTTGTTGTGGATTGGCAAGACAGCCAACCCACTATGAGAGGAAGCCGAAAGGCACGCGTTTTAGCTCACGCAGGCTGGCGTGAGGTCTGGAACAGGTCAAGGAAATGAGACTAACAAAAAACGTACGTAGCTGCTGGAATACTTAACTTTAATCCATAATTGGTGAACATCGCTCTTGACGGTACGTATTTTACAGCATCAATAGTAACTGGTAATGGCGCCTCGCTAGGTCGTAGCAAATGACGTAGCTGAAGGCTATGCTAACTATCGTCTCGGCAAATGAGAGCGTATTTTGTCAGTGAACCATCGCTAGCAAAGTCGGCTGTACAACTGGGGCGAGTGCTAGGAAGTCTCTCTAGACCTGCCGTGTGGCGGCGCTCGGTCTGCAATCACTGATAGTGGCGACACGCGGGTCCGACGTATACTAACGGACCGCGGCCGATTTAAAGGCACACCTAGCAAGTGTGGTGTCTGGCGGTGACACCACACTGTTACATCTCAAGAAAGTGCCTGTCATAATAATAACAGACGACAACAGAAATATATGCTTCTCATGCATGAAATATCTGTTTATTCTCTCGCTTTCAGCAGAATAAACTGCAATTATACACGTATTCGAAAGTATTTCTTCATGAGTAAGTTGTAGGTTATTTCACTGTATCAGTGAGACACGGCTGTTTGTACATTTCCTACTCGGTCACTCACGTCTCTTAATAATTTTAGTAATATTAGAAACACAAAATATAATAACTATTTCGGTAATTAAATACAACAATAATTAAAAACAAACGTTAATTTTTAGCTGGCTTTCTCGTTGCTAGGGGCTCTAGTGTCGATCCAAGTGCAAGACGGTTAGCAATTTTCATGGCAGTGAGTGTCGCAACTTAGTATGTTAGACTGATTTAACAGTCAGTTAGAAGGTTAGTTCTGTCGAATGCAGATGAGTTTAAATGTTGTTTGTCTTTTGCAATTTGTTTTTCTCTGTCATTATGGACAATTTTTTAAACTTAAATACAAGACGTGATATTTGAAATATATTGTGCTGTTCTAAACACATGGATAGATGAAACTGCAGAAAGTGTGACGACACTTCCTTGAATTTCGATTTTGAGTGTACTACTGTGGTAAATCAAGAACGGTCACAGTGTGTTTTTTGTTTCAAAAGACTAGCTACTGAAAGCATGGTTGCTAATGGAATGATACACTTGGAATGAAATCACGATAGTTTGATAAACAAACTACGAGAATACTTTTCCCGCAAGTTAAAAGCAATGACAAAAAAAAAAGAACTACGCTAAATATGCTACGATTTCCACAAAGGCTCTTCTTTCATTTTACAAAGCTGCATATTATGTGGCAAATAGCAAGACGTCTCGCACCACAGTGAAACACCTCATTCTTACCAGCTGCTCTGGATATGATTCGTATTATGGTAAGTTAGTCAGACGCAAAGCCACTGGCAAGTTTGCCTTTTGTCATACAACATTAGTCGTCGAATACTCGAAAAGGCTAACGATATTAATGATCAGTTGGGTGCAAAAGTGAACGGTAATGGTAAATTTCACTGTTCAGTTTGCTGAAGCTATAGACAGCCACAATGGTGCGCATTTAATTTTTACTATCGATTTAGTCATGACAAGAAATTTCATGACAATCTTCTTAGCAGCTCTGTTATGGAAGAAAGCAACATTAATTGGGAATATTGTGTGGGCTTGCATGCAGATGTAGGTCGTAATAGCACTGGCTGTTACGTTGGTTTGCTATCTATGACCCGTAAAGAGGCAACATATGCTATTTGCACACACTGTAGCCGGCCGGAGTGGCCGTGCGGTTCTAGGCGCTACAGTCTGGAGCCGAGCGACCGCTACGGTCGCAGGTTCGAATCCTGCCTCGGGCATGGATGTGTGTGATGTCCTTAGGTTAGTTAGGTTTAATTAGTTCTAAGTTCTAGGCGACTGATGACCTCACAAGTTAAGTCGCATAGTGCTCAGAGCCATCTGAACCATTTTGCACACACTGTTTTCTTTATCGAGAAGCACAAGCATGAAAAAACAGGACATCTGTCGTTCATGAGATTTATCAATCAGTAACTGCAGTAGAAAACGTCATTAAAAGTCATCCACTTAAGTATTCAACAAATGTGCATCGTTATGGACGCTGGGAACATTTTCCATGTTAATTACTGAAACTTTCGCTGACTTTCACATAACAATGTTTTGAAAAGGGCGTATAAATTCAGTGATGAATTTTCAACTGTGCCAGGATAAATAATCGAGTTCCAAGGAGTTCATACCAAGTTACTTTGTTTTGAAGCTCCGTATCTATGTGGCATCTTTGAAAAACCCGTACCTTGACTGTAAGCTTTCAAGGTAAAGAGACCAACATTCTGCAATTGGGGGACAGAATTTCAACCTTCAGAAAGAAACTACTATTGTGGAAGAAATAATTGGAAGGTAAAATATATACATTATTCTTTTCCCTGCTCTTTACTTGCTTTTAGAAGGCAATGACTTTCGGTTGAGTGACGAAATGAAATTTGTATTTGTGGGCCGTTTAACTGATCTCAGTGATTACTTTCTGAAGTACCTGTGGAATGGATGGTTGTCGGTATGGCTGCAGTGTTTTATTTCATGTGTGCAAACTGTAACGCTAGTTTACTTAATATCAGCAGCTTTGATTTCTCTCGGTCGCCTTTTCTTGAAGTTTCCTGAGGTGGACCTGCTGGTCAGTTCCATTCAACCGTGCTCCAGAAATCTACACAGGACTTCGTCTCCTTGTGCGTGGACAGGCGCTGAAAGAACGCGTTACTTGTCCTCAAAGCTACTTGACTGACGTAAACAAGTCCTGTATTCATACTTTCTTTTGCAACAACACAATCTCGCATACTAAGCTGGTTGACAGATCGTTTGAAACATACTTAGCTTGTGCAAAAGCAAGACAAGAAGTGTATCTTAAGATAAGCCAGTTCGAATGCCATTTTTCGTGGCGTCCATTGTAACCGTGACCTCTTCGCTCTTTTTACTTGTCTACTAAACACCTTCAAAGCATGACCGGAAGGAATATGCGACACCATACAGCCGTCCCGCTTTGTAGAAGTGATGGGTTCAAGCCGTTTTCCAATCTGCACACAACGTAATAACATCTCCCATAGCGGGATGTTCCGACTCTTACTACCGTATGTCACGAGCATCTTTCGTTATCAAGGAAGCTTGGAAGTGGGGCATGCCATCATAAAAATATGTCACCCTTTACCTGCCAGCAGAAGTTCATCAACGCAATTGGGTCAAAGGTCTTTTCATTACAAAATTTCCGTCACCACTTACCACTGAAGAACAAGAGCAATTGATGAATATTTTATGGGACACCACACTGGAAGCTAAGTTTATCTCATCTCAGTTTGGAGCATGGTGATGCAAGTGTATCGACAAGAAGTAACAACGCTATATGTGTTTTGATACCTTTGGCAACATCCTACTTATGTGAGCTGATTTTTCAGCATTGGCAATCATCAACACGAAATGTACACTGAGGTGACGAAAGTCATGGGACATCTAATGTCGTGTCTGATTCCATTTTTCCCGGCGCAGAGCAGCAAGTCGACGTGTCATGGACTCAATAAGTCGTTGGAAGTCGTCTGCAGAAATGTTGAGGCACGTCGTTGGAAGTGCTCCGAAGGAATACTGAGGCATGCTGCCTCAACAGCCATCCATAATTGCGAAAGTGTTGCCAGTGCAGGATTTTGTGCGCGAACTGACCTATTGATTATATCCCATAAATATTCTATGGGATCCATCTCAGGCGATCTGGGTTTCCAAACCATTCGCTTGAACTGTCCTGAATGTCCTTTAAACCAGTAGCGAACAACTGTGTTCCGATCACATGGCGCGTTATCAGCGATAAAAATTGCATCGTTGTTTGATAACATGACGTCCTTGAATGATTGCAAATGGTCTGCAAGTAGATGAATATCCAGGGAACCCCGTCCATTACATGTAAACACAGCTCACACCTTTGTGGAGCCATCACCTGCTTGAACAGTACCTTGTTGACAGCTTGGGTCCATGGTTTCGTGGGGTCTATGACCCTACCATCAACTTTTAACCAACTGACCAGACCACGGTTCTCCAGTGGTCTAGCAACCAATCGACGAGCCCAGGATAGCCGCTGTAGGCGATTTCGTGCTGTTTGTAAAGGCACTCGCGTCGCTTATTTGCTGCCATACCCCACTGACGCCAAATTTCGCCGCACTCTCCTAACGGATACGTTGGTCGTACGTTCCACATTAGTTTTGCGGCTATTTCACGCACTGTTGATTGTCTGTTAACAGTGACAACTCTACGCAAAAAACGCCGTTGTCTTCGATTGTTAAGTGAAGGTCATCGGCTACTGTGTTGCCCGTGGTGAGAGGTAGTGCCTGAAATTTGGTATTCTCGGTACGCTCTTGACACTGTGGATCTCAGAATACTGAATTTCCTAACGATTTTCGAAATGGAATGCCCCTGCGTCTAGCTCCAATAAGAATCCCGCGTTCAGAGTCTGTTAATTCTGGTCGTGTGGCCATATGCATGTCGCAAACCTTTTCACATGAATCACCTGAGTACAAGTGACAGCTCCGCCAACGCATTGCCCTTTATGTACACGGTAATACCGAAATATGTATATGTGGATATCGCTGTTCCATGACTTTGTCAGCTCAGTGCAGGCCGCAAATGAATGTTGAGAAACAAAAGTGAGTCGCAGTTTCGTATCTTGTGCCGAGATTGGAAGAACTGATGATAGTAATAAGGCGCAGTAACATTACGTGTTATCTAGAATGAAATTTTCACCCTACAGCGGAGTGTGCGCTGATATGAAACTTCCTGGCAGATTAAAACTGTGTGCCGGACCGAAACTCGAACTTGGGACCTTTGCCTTTCGCGGGCAAGTGCTCTACCGACCTTTTTTTTGTGTTTGGTCATTGCGGACGTCACACGACATCCGTTCAAGTTCGTTTGTTGATCCTTCCACTCAGTTTTTTTTATTACAGAGGCCAACGGGCGCTCTGACCGAACACGCTGAGGTACCGCACCGGCACCGCCTGAGCTACCCAAGCACGACTCACGCCCCGTCCTCACAGCTTTAATTCCGCCAGTAGAGCACTTGCCCGCGAAAGGCAAAAGGTCTCGAGTTCGAGTCTCGGTTCGGCACACAGTTTTAATCTGCTAGGAAGTTTCATATCAGCGCACACTCGGCTGTAGAGTGAAAATTTCACTCTAGAAACATCCCCCAGGCTGTAGCTAAGCCATGTCTCCGCAATATCCTTTCTTCCAGGAGTGCTAGTTCTGCAAGTTTCGCAGGAGAGCTTCTGTGAAGTTTGGAAGGTAGGAGACGAGGTACTGGCGGAATTAAAGCTGTGAGTCGGGGCGTGAGTCGTGCTTGGGTAGCTCAGTCGGTGCCGGCACGGTAGCTCAGCGTGTTCCGTCAGAGGGCTAGCTGCACTCTGTAATAAAAAAAAAAAAAAAAAAAAAAAAAAAAAAAAAAAAAAAAAAAAAAAAAAAACCTGAGTTAATAGGCCAATAACGAACTGAAACGGGTGTATTCCGACGTCCGCCCAGAGCAGATACAACGAACCAAAACGAACAAAATGAGATTTTTAAAAAAATAAAAAAATTTAAAAAAGTTCGGTAGAGCACTTGCCCGCGAAAGACAAAAGTCCCGAGTTCGAGTCTCGGTCCGGCACACGGTTTTAATCTGCCAGGAAGTTTCATTACGTGTTATGTCAAATGTTAATAAGAAAATAACTATTCGTATTTTTTTTTCGGTACTTGAATTTATGTACCCTACGCTTCGAGTCAGGTGTCATGTGCGAAAGGAGCGGTGTGTGTTTATGTTCACGCAAAGAGAGCCGTTGATCCAAAAAGCTAGAAAACCACTGTCCTACGGAATATATGGAAATCGCAGCGGTTAATCGTGCGTCTGAAAATTCGTGTCACGATTCAGCTGACGCTTGATTCCGGTCAATAAATGGCGTTAGCTAGGTGTTAAAGTCGTTAAATTGGTTTGCGGGCTGTATGCAATGAAGACCGTTAATCGCACGGTTCGATTGGCGCCATTATCTGGCAATTTGCGCGCCGCTGCCGTGTCCAGCCGCGCCTGTGGACAATACGGGCGGGTCGGACAACGCGTCACGCTTTATTGCTGCTGCCACGCTGGCCGCTTACCAGCCGCAGCAGGCGCTCTGTAGTCATAAAAGCAAGTGCAACCGTAGCAACCTAGGGACACGGTACTCACTGTTAAGACTCCTAACATCTTCCACTCTTTGCGTTCCTAAATAGAAAATGACGGAGAAATAGGTATTCTGTTCAGTTGTGTTTCTGCTACTAGTACTTCAGATTTAGGTGAATTCCTTCAATTTGCACAGTAACACATACACGCATTCGGGAGGTCGGGAGGAGTCTGGGACACTACCCCCCACCCCCCACCCCCCTAACCATTGTAGTTTAGATTCCCTCGGATTTCTTAGATTGACCGACGTGAATGCCAGGATGGTTCCCTTGAAAAGGATACAACCTGTTATCTTCCCCATTATTGCTGTATGCGAACTAGTGCTCCGCTTTCAATGATTTCATCTTCACTGGGGCGTTGAACCATAAATATCTATTTGCTTAGTGTGCATTTAATTGCCTGCCGGCGTGGCCGAGCTGTTCTATGCGCTTCAGTCTGGAACCGCGAGACCGCTACGGTCGCAGGTTCGAATCCTGCCTCCGGCATGGATGTGTGTGATGTCCTTAGGTTAGTTAAGTTCTAGGGGACTGATGACCTCAGATGTTAAGTCCCATAGTGCTCAGAGCCATTTGCATTTGATCCTAGTTAATGCTTCCATTAAAGCGTTACCCAGGTGCACACATTATAATATCCGTGTAAAAGGCTGTTGTGTCTGTAACATACACCGAAGCGCTAAAGAAACTGGTATAGGCAAAGGTATTCAAATACAGAGATATGTAAACAGGCAGAATACGGCGCTGCGGTCGGAACACCTATATAAGACAAGTGTCTGCCGCAGTTGTTAGATCGATTGCTGCTGCTACAATGGCAGGTTATCAAGTGAGTTGCAACGTGGTGTTGCAGTCCGCGCACGGGCATTGGGACACAGCATTTCCGAGGTAGCGATGAAGTGGAGTTTTCACGTAGGACCATTTCACGAGTGTACTGTGAATATCAAGAACTCGGTACAACATCAAATCTCCGACATCGCTGCGTCCGAAAAAAGATCCTGCAAGAACGGGACCAACGACGACTGAAGAGAATCCTGCAGCGTGACAGAAGTGCAACCCTTCCTCAGATTGCTGCAGATTTCAATTCTGGCCCATCAACAAATGTCAGCGTGCGAACCATTCAACGAAACATCATCGATATGGGCTTTGGAGCCGAAGGCCTACTCGTGTACCCTTGATTACTACACGTCACAAAGCTATACGCCTCGTCTGGGCCCGTCAACACCGGCATTAGACTATTGATGACATGTTGCCTGGTCGGTCAAGTCTCGTCTCAAATTGTATCGAGTGGATAGACGTGATAGACTACCTCATGAATCCACGGACGCTGCATGTCAGTAGGGGGCTGTTCAAGCTGGTGGAGGCTTTGTAATGGAGTGGAGCGTGTGCAGTTGGAGTGATACGGGACCCCTGATACTTCTAGATACGACTCTGACAGGTGATACGTACGTAAGCATCCTGCCTGAACACCTGCATCCATTCATGTCTATTGTGCATTCCGACGCACTTGGGCAATTACAGCAGGACAATGCGACACCCCCACACGTCCAGAGTTGCGACAGAGTGGCTCTAGGAACACTCCTTTGAGTTTAAACACTTCCGCTGCCCGCCAAACTCCCCAGGCATGAACATGTTTATCATATCTGGGATGCAGTGCAACGTCCTGTTCAGAAGAGATCTCCACCCCCTCGTACTCTTACGGATTTATGGACAGCCCTGCAGGACTCATGGTATCAATTCCCTCCAGCACTACTTCAGACACGTCGTACTGCAGCAATTCTGTGTACTCACGGGTGGCCTACACGATATTAGGCTGGTGTACCAGTGTCTTCGGCTCTTCAGTGTATATACGTGTGTAAACCCCGTGGTGTCTGTAACATATTGCATGTGCATGTGTGGTTGCCTAATGTTGTCTCCAGATTGGAATTCTCACACGTATAAATGTTTAAGATGACCCTGCCATTCAGCTAGGGATTACCATTTAACGAAGTAATGTATGTGTTGTGATTTTACTTCACTTCAGTGTAGCACACGAAAAAAACGATTCCTATCGGTACGGAACAAGAAATGACAACGTGGATAATGTAGAACATTTATTTTCAAAAAAAAAAAAAAACATCTAAAGCGCATAAAAGTGTAAAAATACGAAGTACACATTGTCAGATTCTACTCTACACGTAATTTCGAGATTTTCAGAGCATATACTTGACTCTTGATTTCTTGAGACCGCTTCCCCCGGCCGTTATTAGACGGACACAAGTTGCCTGATAGTGATTAGCGGTAAGAAACGGAAGTCCTACACTCTGACTGGCATTTTCAGAAATGCTCAGTGGACAAGCAAATGGAACTCAAACACATTTACTGCGAGTATTTCCCTATCCGCCCAACTGCAGTGTGCGTGTCAGCTGCTGAAACAGGGAGAGCAGTTGTACTGCGCCAGTGATGGGCGTTGGACGCTGGGGCGTTGGACGCTGCGCAGGCGACGTACGTGGCGTACCTGCAATTCTCCGCCTACACAGTGGACGCAATACGCCGTCTGCAAAACGGTGGGGCGTTGGACGCTGCGCAGGCGACGTATGTGGCGTACCTGCAATTCTCCGCCTACACAGTGGACGCAATACGCCGTCTGCAAAACTCATAAGGCTTACGTTACCTCGGTACAAGATAGAACACGAGACAAGATTTCTTTCTGCTCACTAGCGAGCACAGAAAATCGACTCACTCTTCTCCCGTAACGAAGCACTTTACTGTGTGGGAGACTCCACAGAGGGCTGAAGAATTGTTACTAGAGAGAACGGAATAACAACTCTGTCACAGAGAAAAAACTTCACATGCTGCCTGTGTAGAAAAATTTAACCGCCAGATTCTCGACTGTGGCTCTCGCCAGCGGAGTCTTTAGGTCGATCCCCGGAGGGAACTGTCGTCGATCGATCCCGGCAGGGAAGTGCCCTCGATCGATCCCCGGACGAAGTGTGTTCTCTTCACGTCTTATCATCCTCCCTCCTGGACACGCGTCATCTACGTTTGCGCTCAGGTGACGAATCCCAGCGGCCGTTACAAAATCTTTCCCTCGCACTACAGGGCTCATGAAATTGACAGCCAATCATCTGATGTAGATACTCTTTCCGAAAAATTTTCGAGAAGTTTCCCTTTCCCCTCCTTCATTCTTACTGCTCCGCCGGGGTCACAAGCGAGCCCCTGCTTTGCGGCGAGAGGCGTGCCTCGCCGCTTTCCGTGAGAAGATTCCTCATAGGGCAGTTCGCGTCCGACGTTTGTGACCCCACGCACTCCTCCACACTAAAAGGATGTCTTTCTGCTTTCTTCTGCCTCCCTCTCCCCCACCCCCTTTCTCCAGGTACACTACTCTCAAATTCTTTTCCGTGCCACCAGAGAACACTCTGCAAGTTGCTCTGTCCTTGCTGTGGGGGTTCTGCGGTCTCCATCATTGTAAACCACCACCTCTAAGCTCCCTTCTCTCTCAGGGCAGTAAATGTCCACCCCTGCAGGAAACGATAAGTCTCTTGCTAGCCCCTGCTTAGTCGACAGCGGCTGCTGAGCAATGCATGACCCACTTCACCCTTTCTGTTAGTGCTCAGCTCTAATTAACTCCCAGACATTCAGTACTAAAAAAATGGTTCGCGGTGCTAGCCAGTATCAGTTAGTGAAATTATTAATAATCCAAATGTGCATCGTAGACAATGACCTAATATAAATATACAGCTAAAGCTAAAGTAATGTTAAATGTATGGTGGCAAAATCATGCCGCTTACACGAGATGCATTCAAAAAGAAATTGAAATTTTGAAACAGCGCCAACAGGCACACGGAGCACGCTGGCGCCACTGAGAGCACAAAACGGCAGGTTTAACCAGCAAACTGCCGATTGCCGCGTTTCGCTCTGACCGTCAGTAAGCGAGCTAGAGCCGCTGAAGTCATGACGTGCACCAGCTGCTGCTCACAGCATACGGGATGGACTGTGTGAGCCGCACACTGTGTTATGAATGGTTTAAGTATTTTCAACAAGGCACAATGTCCCTCGGCGACGATTCCAAGCCTTGACGACGTTCCACATCATCAAATGATGAAGACCTCAAAAGAGTTCGTGCTGTGATTCGTGTCAATCTTCGTTACACTGTTGAGAGATTGCTGACGAATCCTAGGATGCTGTGCGCAGGAAGAGGCCTGAATTGTGGGAAAACCACACTTCGATGTTGCATCACGACAATGCGCTGGCTCTCTCGTTTCTCCTTGTCCGTAGCTATCTAGCAAAAGTCACATTCCAGTTGTGGCCCATCCACCGTATTCTGCAGACCTAACCCCAGTAGACGTTTCCCTGATTCCTAACCTTAAAACCACATTGAAACGACGTCGTTTACAAACTAAAGAGGAAATTGAGGGCAATGCGACAAGGAACCTGCGCGCCATCCTGGTAAATGGGTTCCAGGAGACTTTTCAGCAGTGGAAGTAATGTGTGTGTGTGTGTGTGTGTGTGTGTGTGTGTGGGTGTGTTGGGGCTTACGGGCGCTCAACGTCGAGGTCATCAGCGCCCTGACACACATTAAAAGAAACGAATGTGGACAGACTTAGCAAAATCTAAGCATACACACATAGAAAGAAGGAAAATGCTGTAGAAGAAAGTAAAAAGTAAAGAAAGGGAAACGGAACGTCAAGAATGCCACAGGAAATTGTCATTGGCTGGCCACTTATATAAAATATGGGCGAGCGTGTCACTCTGTGAACAAATTAAGACCCTCTCCCTAAAATCTTGGTAAAAACATGAGACAAGTCACAGAACTTTAAAACTTTAACCACATTAGTGTGAGTATTTTATAAAGAGATGGCAGATCCGCCGGCAAGTCAGCCGCGGCTGGAAGTAATGATGGGAACGGTGTATTTCCAGCAGAGGGAACTGTTTTGAGAGGCTTGAGATTTTGTAGAATAGCCAATAAAAGTTTTACAGCAAAAGCTCAGTTTATTTTTGAAAACACCTCGTATATGGTGTATACTAAGGATAGTAATGTGACGATGATGAATATACGTCTGAAAAAAACTGTGCTTTATCAAGTAAAACACAACGTAAGTAAGACAGAAAAACCTCTTACGTACTTAACAATGTTAACGGACTGCAAAGTGTTTTAGCTTTCTACAAACAGCATGAAATTAAATTTCTTCTAGCATTTTTAAATGGTTCACTCAGTCAATGTGTTCAGTTACTATTTCTATTTGTAGTAACATTCATAAGACGGATCACATAAAACAGAATATGGCTACTGAAAAAGATGAATAATCTGCAAGTATGCAGGTGTTAGTGCGCCAAGATGGTGTACAAAGATTACAATGTGGTACAATAAGACTGATAACATAATCGTGAAAGGTAGACCGTACCAACTCGCTGTTTGTGAAGAAATAAATCGTAAAGCAATATAAAATTATGTTTGTATGTTTCAGCGTCTTCATTACATGATGTGATAAACAGGAGAGGATTACTAAACGCTATTTGTAGTGCCGTTTGTAAAGACTCTACAATGTATTTCTTATACAACAAATGCTTCACGCTGCTTTTAGGCCCGAAAAATGATCTCAGTTGTGTTTCAGAAGAACGCATAGCAGTAACACATTTCTAAAAGAGTGTGCGCTCACGTGGTGAAGGAATGGGAGAGGGCTAAAAAAAGAGTGAAGATCAGAGTCCGGTCATGGCACATGTCCAGTGTATAAGAGTGATGCCCGTCAAAGGCAAAAGCACCGCTCCGACATCCAGTGTGCTAGAAAATGTCATCAGACAATGCAACTACATTGCATCTCCACTTTCTTGTAAACGGCTGGGAGAATTATAAAGCATATATGCCGCGAGTCGGAAACTGGCGCGCTGAGAGAACGCCAGAAATCAGAGGAACAAGTCTGAATGCGGTGATATGAACGGAATGAATGAGAAAAACAATTGTAAATAATCCAGAATGACTTGGAAATGCGTCGGAACGTACTATATGAAAAAAAAAGACCTAAAATGCGCATTCAAAAGTATCCGATGCCATCAAGGTATCGTTCGCTTGCAATATGATGTACGGTTGAGTCTTCCGTCGCAACAGTCCGGCGCAACGAACGAAAATTGGAACATCTGTGGCGCACCGGTCTGACAGCACGATTTGGCCGTTGGTTGGCACCAGTAAGACAAACCGGAATGTAAGGTCTTTGCCGTGGGAAGTGTATCCAAAACTCCGAAACTGACCGAGCTGACAATGTAAGGTTCCTGAAACCGTCAAGCCGGCCGCTGTGAATGAGCGATTCTAGGCGCTTCAGTCCGGAACCGCGCTGCTGCAACGGTTGCAGGTTCGAATCCTGCCTCGGGCAAGTGTGTGTGATGTCCTTAGGTTAGTTAGGTTTAAGTAGTTCTAAGTCTAGGGGACTGATGATCTCAGATGTTAAGTCCCATAGTGCTCAGAGCCATCTGAACCATTTGAAACCGTCACATGTAGTAAACGTGATTCTGAGGTGTCAGCGGTCTTCGGTCGCCATTCTTCTCAACGAACTACACGCTGTATAGGATGTAAGAAAACTACCCATAAATTTTAGTGTACTTAGAAGAGATAAAAAGAAATCTTTTTTATGTGACTAGAATGTTATAGTTGCTCTAGTGACGCCAGTAATGTTCAGAGACGGTGGTCAAACAGCCGTATGACGAATATTGTTTTAGGGACATTGCTGATCTCCTATGGATTTCCTTTTGTGGGGATTCGGTGTAGGAGACACAGACAGACACCACAGAAGAGTTGGTTGCCTGTTTGGCTGAAGTCGCAGCCAGTATTTGTGACGCACCTGGCGTGTTAGACAATCATTAGTACGCAAATGCCAGATGTGCATTAGTGTAAACGGAGAGCATTTTCAGAAACATTTTTAAAACAACATTCAACACACGGCAGTTTGAACACGTCTTTAATCACTACTTCCGTCAAAATCTTCATTGACCTCTAGCTGGCAGACTATACAGCTGTGACATTTTTGTTATACAAAAAGAATGTTCCTTTTTACTTCTTCTAGGCAGTGTAAAATTTTATGTACGTAGTTTTCTTTATTAAATGTTTTGTAGTATGCTGTCCATTCCCAGTGTCATGAGTGAAGGGTGTAACTTTTTCATAGTCGACCTTGCTGGCTGAATAGTTATTAATTAATTATGTCACCAGTCACTGTCGGTTATAATAAGATTGAGTAATGATCATCGTAAAACCAGAGCATTTGGAGAGTCTAGTACTTACCACACGACGTTTGATAAAGAAAAGTGATACGTTATATTAAACAGTACATTAAGTTATTCGTACTGCAACATCACAGCGAATTTCTTTAGTATGGGACTGCTTGGCACGCCGCGTTGTTGATAAATGGTTCGATATATTCTCTTAAGAAAACCGCGTGTCTACATTTACAACGTGAGATGCATTATTCATAATCGAGTTATACCAGACATAACACCAGAGGGAATGTGGTAAAGAAAAAGAGACCTCTAAATGCTGTATGCTTCAACGATGTCATTGTGGCAACAATAATTGATCAAGTGTAAAACTATAGTAATGTTCTCGGTGACTGCGTCGCACTAATTCTCGATGCGAATTTGCGCTTTCGATAATATCCACCTTTGTCATCGTTAGGAAGGCAATTGATTGCCGAAGAAGTAACTGAATCATGTAGAGGTCACAGATGCAGTAGCGCTCTCTGCGGTCAGATATTACATTGGTTCCATCGATGAAACGTAGCTCACATCGTCTTTGTTTCGATCACGAGGTGTAACACACAGTTTATTACAGGAAAAAAAGGTCAATAGCGACATAGTTAGACTGCATACGTCGGACAAGTCATCGAATTAACATTGCATACTCGTAAAAAATGCTCTTTCATAAACACCAAGCATTTATTATTTGTCTGGAAGATGTTATTCCAGAATTTAAAACAATTCCGAACCTTCGGTTCTGATCAAGGCTTCACTTGGTTATGAGGAATACCTGAACTGTGTATCCTCTTACCAAATATTCCCAATTATCGAAACTCCCTCTGCCCCGCTAGATAAGTACAACACGCACCACACCACACATACACATACACCAACATACAGGGGATGCACAAAAACATGGAAACAGCAAACACCCTTTACATGCCTAATACGGTGAAGAAAAATCGTTGCCATTCAAAACAGCTTCCAGTCGTCTAAGAATGAATAAATACAGGTTCAGCATGGTTTTCAAAGGAATCCTGTACCATTCCTCCAGCAAAAATGTGGCAAGTTCACGTAACGACGATGATTGTGGGTAGCGACCTCGCACCCTTCTCTCCAAAGTTGACCACAAAGTAATGCTCCCGTGCAGAGTAACCATGGGGCCTATGGGATCCCACGATGCGGCCAAAATCATCTCCGAACGCTCACCATATCTCACTCTTGCGACGTAACTTCTGCCAGAAGTTCTCATCCAACCAGATAGCTTTCTTACGTTGCTCCACAGTCCATGTTTCGTGGTTGCAGCAGCAAGTTTTCTTGTTATGGACATTTGCTTCAGCCTATGGATGTTCCTTCGTGTAGTTTCGGCGCAGAGAGGGTTCACGAGTGCGATATTGTTTTGCAGTGACTTTTGCAGCTGTCGTCCTGTCATGTTTCGTCACAATCCACTTCAATGATCCTTCTTCACGATCACTCAAAACACACTGTCATTCGCATTGTGACTTAGCGAATGGTGTTTTCCTATTTCCCTGTATGCGGCGTAACTCTTCGATACGCTGCCTCTTGAAGCACTGAATACGTCGGCTACCTTGCTTATAGAAGCAGCCAGAAAGGGGCACCAACAATTTGCCCACGTTCGAATTTACTTAGGTCCTAAGTAATGCTTTCACAACAACTGTTATAAGCACGACTGACACTTGCAACGTCGTGAGGAAAATGCACAGCTGTCGTTCGTGGTCAAATGGAAAAGCTCAATCTGAGGACTTGGCCGATATGTGAATTTATGCACAACACACTCTCATGTACGTAAATCTTTAATTTTTGTCTGGGCCGACTGATAAAGGTGGTCCCCTGTTCCGAGAAATATTTCTGGGATGTTTCCATTGGTAGTCAGGCGAATGGCGGATCTCCATGCCCCTTCACAAAGTATTCCACATTCTGTCCCGTTCTCAGCCTATCTGGAATAATGGATGAAAATAACCACGTGCTACAAACAAGTATGATCTCCAACAACCCGTTCTACTCCATTGAATAAAGAATAATGTTTAAAAAATCAGCTCGAGTAAACGTGAAATTACAAAGTCATTTCTACATAGGAACATCAAATACATTGGACAATGGCTGTCGTTTAAGCTAATCTGTTATATATCGCACTCCTAACGATGAGTGTAACCCGTTCAAAATGTTTTAATGTTGGCTTATATGACGTTATTGTAAGCAGTAGTGACAGGTTACTCATTTGGTAAGTGACAACTGTTGCATTAGGAAAATTTGGGTTTATTGGCAGGGGAACGGTGTTTGCTACCTCATGGACGTTGCGAGACCGTGGATAGACGTTTCTGCAGTGACTGACAATGCCACATCGGGTTGCACAGGTTGCGGAATGTGTGATGAAATATTTCCATCGGTCAAACTGCTGCCTTTTGTGAAAATCAGAAGTGCAGAAGATATAGTAAAGCCCTATAGCTTGATCTGGTTACTACATGACTGCTATGATTTTCTGCCCGCTTACATAGCAGAACAATTCATAAGTTGGCATTCTATGTATCAGCACACATTCTAACTGCATATCCTGTACCGGAATCATTTCACTTCGAAAAGCAAAGCTTATCGCTGTGTCAGTCGTAATGCCATCGTGAATGTATATTATGGGATGGATATAATTCTGTTTCAGGGGTAGAATTGGTATATTCACCCCGAAAGTTGCTTATGATCCATGTTCTCTCTAGGAAAGAACTGACACTCTTTAGAGAAACATAAAGCATCTGGCTGTTAGCGACATATGAGCTCTCATATACGTGAAGCACGTGTTAGTGTCATGTCACACGGGTCAGCGCACTTGATTTGCGGCTTCATGTGGTACCTTGATTACTTCAGGCCACTTACTACACCACGAAATATTGAACACAGGAAAATCAGGGCACGACGGTACGGTAACGCCTGTCACATCAAGCAGTCGTCTCAATAGGGCCACAACTGTAGTTGCCGCGAAACACATATATTGAAATTACGTATGGACTTCAAAAAGTAAGTTCTACGTGTCGTTCTTCATCAAAAGCGTTGCGCAGTAACAGTGGTGCGTCGTCAGAAGAGAGTACAGGCGCAGTCTCAGAAACATTTTTTCTGCAGTATGTATAACACATCGTAACTATGTGCTATTGTAATAGCTTGAAGTACATTATTTTGAGCAAAACTTCTAAACTGCACACAGCTTTAGCGTGATCTAAATGCAATGTTGTGTCCAGCCATAGTGAAAGGGGGCCAACAATTTGACCAAGTCTTTTTTTCCGTCGTTCCTTAGTTGCTTCAAGATTCGTGGAGATATGTTCCATCTACACAACTAATTGAAGGCACATTTCACCCGCATTTGATTCAACACATGGCATACATTACCTGCACTTTATAATACAAATAAGAAGTGCAAGTAATGTATGCGATGTGTTGAATGAAACGCGGGTAAAACAACGTCGGAAATCGGCCAACAGGAGCACAGAGAGTAATGAACACATCTCCACGACCACATATAAGGGCGAACAGCGCTGGAAATCGCCGCTGAAGATGGTTCACAGATAAAAGAAGCGCAACGCATATGAAAACAAACAAAGTGCCTTCAGTTAGCTGCATCGACGGAACATATCTCTACGAAATTTGACCAAGGCTACATCGATGTGGATGGTGATGAAGATATTGCACCATGCGGTTTCTTCCTTCTCAGAAAGCTGAAAGAACGTCTGAGGGGGAATTGATTTTACAACAATTAGGACGTTCACACTGCAATTCTCGAATGGCTCGATGACCTCTCTACCGTAGAAGAACTGAACAATTGGTAGAACGATCCGACTGGTGACTATGTTGAATAAATACCACCACGTATCTGTGTCACTTTCAAGTGTAGTGCACCATTCGGTAAAAGTTACTTGGCCTGATATTTTATAAAGCTTTTTGAATTGCGAACTTATTTGTTAGAGGAAAGGCATTCTTTCCCTTTGGTGTCTATCGCTTGGGCAAAATTCGCTTACTTTTGAAATATTATAGTCGTTATTATAGGCATCACAAAGCCCGAAACATTCCACAGCACGGTTTCGCGAGAGTAGGTGGCCCCAAACCAGTTGTAAATCTTTTCCATAGGTCAGAAAACTGGAGCGTAAAGTCAATTACACTATCTCATCGAAAGGACCCGGACATCTCTCTGCAATGATGAACTGACCATTACACGTCCCGAGGGGCGAACCTGTCAGTATAAAAGAAGGCGGGAATGTAGTGTTGTCAGTCACAGCGAAATGGGCCTGCCGCGAGAGCTCAATGACTTCGAAAATGGACAAGTCAACGGAGTAACAAATCTATCAGCAATGCGAGACATTTCAAACCTTCTAAAGCTGCCCAAACTGACTATTGCTGATATGTTTGTGAAGTGTAAATGAGAAGGAACAGATACTGCTAAATATTGAGGGGATGACGTCATGTACTGAAAGACGGGGATCGTCGGGCTAGGAAAATGGTTGTCAAAAATCTTGTGAAATCAGCGGAAGGAACCACTCGTGTGTTCTAAAGTTCTACCACAGTTCTGCTAGCACAATTACTGTGAGTAGTGAGGTGAAAAGAATGGGCTATAATTGTCAAGCAGCTCTTCATAAGCCAGACATTTCGGTAGCCAATGCTAAGCGACGGTGAGGTGAGGCAAAGAATGATGACTGGAAAACAATAATTCTGAGTGACAAATAACGCTACAACCTGAGGCAATCCGATGGAAGGGTTTGGGTTTGGTGAATGCTTGGAGAACGTTACTTGCCATCATGTCTAGGCCCACCAGTGAAGTACGAGTAGGGAGGAGCTGGTGTTAGGGTATGGGTGTGTTTCTCGTGGGTAGGGAGTGGTTCCCTTGTTGCGCCTAAGACAACGCTAAACGCTGAAAGATGTGAACACATTTTGCAGCATTGCTTTCTGTGTACAGTAGAGGAACAGTTCCGGGACGATAATTGTTTGTTTCAGCATCACAATGCACCCCAGCGTGAAGCAAAATCTGTGAGGTAATGGGTTTGTGAACAATAACATTCCTCAAATGGACTGATCCGCCCATAGTCTAGACCTGACCCCAATGAAACGCCTTGGGATGAATTACAACGTCAACTTTGCTCAATACCCCAGCGTCGAACTTCCCTACGTTTTCTGGTTTCGGTTCTTCAGGAAGAATGGGCTGCTATTCATCCACAGACATTAAAAAAACCTCAATGAAACTGTCCCCAGCAGAGTCCAAGCTGTTAAAAGATGAAGGGCAGGCATACACTATATTAATTCCCACTACTGCGTGTCCGGATAATTTTGATCAGATAGTGTTGATGGAACATAAGAGCCACGCTCACTCGTCTTTCATAAGTTTTCTGAACTATTCATTGTCAGATGTAGAAAGTGCTGCGAGGAACTTTCGCGGCCGGTATTTACATCCACGGTTGCGTCCACTAATTCTGGAGCCATCCTCGGAGACTAAAACGATTTAGCTTTCTGAGCTTGTTTGAGTTCCGAAATCAATTATGAAAATCTTTATAGCCTCTGAGGATGTCTGCAGCATTAGGGAGCGAAACATTTGACACTGAAGCACGCCGTAGACCACTATCTAATGTCCATACAGCTAAAAGTACCAAGGATGTTGTAAAGAAAGTTTTCCTGGCAGCCCATAACTCCTGATGTGATTCATCCATTACTGAGCTTTCATTAGAAAGTAAGTAAACGCAGAGACAAACCACAGGCAGACAAAGGAAGAGTGTTAGAAACAGCCCTCCATACTACCTTAGGATTAGGTCCGCGGGAATCGAATACGTTTGGACCATAAGAGTAATTTCCACAGGGAAGCATGAGCCTATGTTCGACCGGATTTCTTTCATGTGATAAACGAAATGGGGGAGTTTTACGACAGCCCACGGGACAAGACAGACATTTCCTGACACCGCAGCCGCTACAAGCCAGAAAGTGAAGCACTGCGAACGGCTCTGCCGCGGCGACTTGCAGGGATTTGAGGAAACTTGTTCGGTAGGTCCGCCCAACTTTTGTGTCAGACGGCAACAGAGGCGGGGCAGCTTGTTTCCGGTGTGGAGTGAACTCTGCGGGACTCTTACTGCGGTCGATGACAGTCGCTGTCCAGAGGCGCGTGTGTTTCCTGGCTGCAGTCCTTCTGGTACAACTACGAGTTCCATTGTAATCACAATTCGCAATTCTTTTCTGTGTAGCGCGTTTTCCGCATGTTACAATAGTGTTGAGGCTCAGCTGTTTGTATCTGAATTGACTCAGTAATTTATAGCAGGATGCACCACTAACAGAAATCCTTAAGTTTCCTCCAGGTATTGACGTATAGAGGCTATTTGTACGACCGGGCTTTAGTGTGTCAGGCAATAAAAAAATAACTTGAGCATTCCTTAATTCCTCCTTAAACTTGTAAATTGTTTCGTTATGGTTCATAAATACACAAATACTTCACATGAAAGTCACAAGACGACGTCAACATGTGTCATGTAAACAACACATTTAATAACTTGTATAGAGAAAACATGTCAAAGATAGATAACAAAATATAAATCAAAAGTAGTAACTAAATATTACTTTGTAACATAATAAGTTTTTAGTCTGGGATATCGTTAGAGTTAAAATTACACTCGGTGTCTTTACTAAATTTGCGCTGAAGCGGCTGAAATCTTTTGACCAGATTAACTGGATAACCTTGACTTTTTTTCTTTTATTTGTAGGCACCTACACAATATATTAAGCTTTTCGTATAAGTTTATTCTGTGATCTATATTCAGTTTATGAAATGTCGCAAGATCTTTGTTTACGTATCTAAATTAGTGGCCAAACCTGTAGATATGGGTGTCTATGGCATAATGGGAGTGACAACTAAGATCAAACCAGTTACTTGTCCCTCGCAACTTGTTTCGTCTGGCCTCGGTAAAAGGATTTATTGGTGGTACAAGCTATTTTATAAATGTCACCGTTGCTGTATGTGTCTGTTTTAGTTGTACGCTTCGTCTTTAGGTGGAAATGAAATTTTGATTTTGTAAGGTCTGAAGAAACTCAGTATTTTCCTGTAAATGGAATAGTAGCAGCTAGAATTTTATTCCTGATATGTCTGTCTTGATTTTCTCGCAGATACTGTTATTCTATTATCTCACCGCTACTGCTTTGTTTCTATGATCATTCAGTTAGTGATGCCGTTTGTTTTTATTTTTTAATGTACACCTACTTGCTTTGAAGATAATGGTTCAAATGACTCTGAGCACTATGGGACTTAACAGCTGAGGTCATCAGTCCCCTAGAACTTAGATCTACTTAAACCTAACTAACCTAAGGACATCACACACATCCATGCCCGAGGCAGGATTCGAACCTGCGACCGTAGCGATCGCGCGGTTCCAGGCTGAAGCGCCTAGAACCGCTCGGTCACCCCGGCCGCCGAAGATCGTGGCTCTATAGTTTGTATGATAGTGTGCTGGTGGATGGCAGCAGGAACTGTGGATTGGTGATAGTTATTTTTCCATAAATTACTATTTCAATAAATTGCTGCATTTATCTACGTGGAGTTCAAGGAATTATTTTTACTTGTTGTTTTAAAAGTTCATACTGAATTTTATGGTTCTGAATAACGCAGATAATTACATCTATTATATTATTTTCCTTCGCTCTTCATATGGAGAGAGCAAGGTGTCATCTACATTAAGCTATTAATACGTTCTTTTCTTTTCTTGAGCATATACCAGGCTTTTACATTTACTTCGATACTGGCCTATAGCGTATCTTTGTGATGTCTTGTTAAGAATGTTAAAATTTATATCGTTGTTTATATGCAACAGGTTTCCATGTTCTTGGACCTTTAATTTGAATTTTTCTTATACAATTATAACACTGGAGATCCATTTCCACCTTCAAAAACAACGTAGGATGGGCGCAATCTCACTTCCTTTTCTCGGGAAACATAACAGTAGCAACTCTTACTTAACTTCTTTCTCCGGAAAGTTTCATCTTGACAAAATGTTTAAACAGCCAAAAGTATACCACGGATACAGATGCAGCTATCAAGTAAAAAAGTTTATTATATGAATACAAACGTGGTTTGCACGTGCGTGCCGTTATAACTTCACAACCATTCCCGCAGCCCCATGGAGCTATATGCTACGGTGTGTTAGCCCTGCATTCTCTAGCCATGAAGAAGGTTTCGGTATGGAACTACAAGAGTTGGGTACGAGGATATGGATGACAAAAGAGGGGATTTCGTATGGGGCTTCGTATGGGAAGTCGGAGAAGCAGCAGGGAATAGAGTGACATGCCGAGACTGGCCAGAATATTCCCTCTACAGTGCTTGAGAAAGTTCTAGGATCTTCCAGAAGGTTCGATAATGTCCTATAATGTTCCAGAATGATCAAGCGTTTATTTAGAATATTTGAGAAATTTCTAGAATGTTATAAGATGTTCGAGAATATTTTCGAATGTTCCATTATTCTATTGTAGTTTGTATACGTTACAGCCCAGAAGGATAGACATAGGTGATGGTGAGACGCATGTGCCAGTATGTTTTTAGAAATCGATTAGAGCGGATCAAGGAAAAGCGGAAGCGATACAGAGTGAAATAAATTTAAATGAAAGTGAATTGCGTAAGGTATTGAACACTGTATAAAATACAATTTTAATGTGTTAAGTAATAGTAACGTTTAACAGGACCTCAAAACATAAAATAAATCATACCATGGGTGAATTAAAAAGATGAATACAGACAGAACAGCGAAGAAAGGGCAGAGATGAGGAGCAAGTAGCTCGTTTAACTTCACAGCAGGAGAGAAAACTTTACAGACGAACAACATGATGAAATTAGAGAAGAGGATCGAGTGAGACGGTCAACGAGCAGACATAGAGGAACTGATGAAGAAAGAAGTTACGAAATTAAATACGTACAGTTACAATAAGTGAAGTTTGTGGAAGAAAACGATCACAACCACATGCACAAAATGTTAGTATACTAGCAGCGCAGAACATAAGCAACAGAGATTACAGTTCCGCAGGTGAAACATTCCACTACGATACCGCTAATGAGTACAATTAACACAAGCTTGTTGTGAAAAATGTCATATTACCTCCCTGAGATGCTGGTAAAATACTTTATTTATACAACCAGCTACAGTCGTCTGACCATCATTGCGTTCCTATATACAGATAAAACAATATATAAGTAACATTACAGGCTTTAAATGTCACGAATCTGTTAACTGATGTATATGATAACAACATCGCACACTTAATGGAATGTCACGTACTCGCACAGAAGTATTCACAGCATCACGTTAGGAGAAATACAGTATTAAATCGTTACCGTCGGGTGATAATACCATGAAAAATACATGGTGTGACTCATTACGAAAACCATATATCAAAAAGACGTAAATGGGTCACATATGTACAGAGTTACCTGTTATCATAAATTACCTCGCCAATCTATCAAAACTGTGCTAGGGAGTGTACTCATACATGTTCAAATTGTAATCGGTGTTACCGCTGTCAAAAGATACGTACCACTCAGAGGTGACTGAACTGTTTACTAGTAGAGCCAAAGATGGTCACAAAGATCTACATACTTCGACAGTGTCTAGAATGCTAAGATTACTAAGCTGTATGTCGCCTGTTGCTACAAGTACTTGTGAGAGTCATAACAGGTCATCTACAGGTTGCATCTAATAACAGTATGCTCTTATTACAGTCACAGTTGCGATGACTGAAAACAAAAAGCACTAGTGTGAAACTAGTTGTAGTCAAATTCAAATTTATACTGCTTCTGTCGCAAGGAAACATTTATGGGCGAAAACATTTATGGAACAAGCCGTACAGATGCATACAATGAACACTCAAACGAATTGTCTATGTATGCACAGTGTAGCAGGTGTAACACGCCCCGTTTCATGGAAAAAAATTCTGCCAGCATCTCTATACACTAAAGCAATCGTTGCGTGTAATGCATGACCAGTTAAGAATTTTTACCGACACAGAGACGTATGTTGACTGAAATAATGTCGTATGAAATGTTCAGCTAATGTAAGTTCGCTAACACACAAAAAACTTCTAACTATGTATAACTTGTATGCAGTGAAGAATCGTAGGGTTACAGCGTAAGATTTCATGTGAAAAGATGTGCAAACTACAGTAAAAGTAGTGCACTGACAAACTAATAAAACAAGAACTTTATTCTGAAAAGACGTATACATTTTAGCAGTTCTGTTTCTTTAACATTTCAATAACCGTTCACTTTATTGACATGTACAAGATGCGATAGCATTCCTTGCTTCTTTCCTTATTGCACACAGCTATGGGCTGGCAAAGAAAACGTAAGGTTTTTTTAAAAAAAATGATTATTAAAAATGTTGTATATACAAGCTGAAATGTAATAAACAATACTGATAACAGTAAGCAAACAAGCATTGGTTTAGGAGTTCCAGCTTCATTTTGTATCCACACAAATACAGTAAAAGTGGAATTGAATGTAGTACGAGAGCACGCTTTTTACATCACTTCCTTCTCTTTTTGGTTATTCGAAATATAGCAACAAAAAACAAGTTACATTAACGAGGCCAAATGTGTCGTATTACTAGAGAAAATACTCATTCAAGAACAGAAAAACTTTCAAAAGTGACTTCCTGACATTATGTTATTCACGTAAGCACTGTATTTTTTATTTAAAACAATTGTTGGTTGCACACGACAGAAATAATTAACAAGAAGCAATTATTAACAGTAGTCTGCTAATGTTTTGGGTTATTTGAGATGGCTGCGTGGCCCCGCTCACTCTCGCTTCAAAACAACGTACAGCGTAAGTCTATAGCGCCTTCTCTCTTGTTTTTTTATCTCCACGCCTTGACATGTCAAAGGAGACGGATGTATTATAGATACGTTGAAAAGGAAATCCTATATTGTTAACGGCAAGCATGTTTTACTTTTAATTTAGTGTTTTCTCTGCTTCGTGATGACTGGGTGTTGTGTGATGTCCTTAGGTTAGTTAGGTTTAAGTAGTTCTAAGTTCTAGGGGACTGATGACCATAGATGCTAAGTCCCATAGTGCTCAGAGCCATTTGAACCATTTTTTTACTTTTCATTTAGTGAGCTATTGATGTTAAAATATATATAGAAACGAGAGTAACTTACGATTGTAAAAGGAAGAAACACCTAAGATAATATAATTAACTTTATTTAAAGGAATAAAAGGTATATTGGAGCTTCAATTTAGTGATCATTAAATACGTAGTTCATGTACCGGTATGACTCGCGTAGACTAAGCGGACAAATGTATATTGGGAATCGCGGAGAACCTACAGCTTACACTATCAAATTCATCTCTGAAAGTAAATTTCTAAGAATACTAATAATTGTTCTATTCGTAAATCCCTGACCTCCGAAATCCAGTGGACACCTGAGCTCTGCTACTTCACATGAACAGACGCCATGACGTTTACGTAAAGACTTGTCGCCTTTTTTTAGTTCTAGCTAAATCACCAGAAAAGTTAACTAGTCAACGACGAACGAGATCAACCTTCACCGACCTGAACATTATAGTAAAATGTTGACCTAGTGCAGGACCACGAGAAGAAAGAAGTGTAGGCTGAAGTAAAAAAGATAGCAACAAAGAGAGAAATAAATAAAAGAACTGATACAAAAATAAAATAGAAAATAATGATTTTCAATGTGTTCTATTCATACAATTTACATGTGATAACACAGGTGAACTGTTTTTCATGTAACGATCTGGTGGATACAAAGAGCAGTTCACTGAGCAGCCAGGTCCATTACAAACGAATTTCAGTCTCAGCGATCGTCAGAAAGGGAGGCCCACGGTCAGTAATTTTTCTTATGTACCATCTGAATCGCTTGGACACTTAAGTTTTCAGCGCTGAGTAGGAATAGTATACTTAGACTCTGTAGTTTCCACAGAATTGTGTTATAAATTTCATGTTTCTTTCTGTGGATTAGTTTAAGTATTAATGTTAGATATTCATTTCTTATGTGTGAAATTTTACGGGATTATGTGTTACTAATTATAACAGTGATGGATATCAGCAAGTGTATTACTGGTTACGTAAACATATTTCTCTTGTTTACAGGGCATTGCTTTGCATCCGTCCACAGGTAAGCAGGTTCTCAATTATTATGTAGTGGTAACACTCGAAAGTCTTCCTAAATTTCCCGACAAACATCCAGTTACATCTTTCAGGACAATTTGATCATCCGCCAACTCTCTGAAACCGTTGTTGATCCTGTCTGGAAAATCCTGTATGTGGAGATTACCTGTCTTCTTACCTTTTCTTGGAGTACATCTTCGCTTCTGTCGATTTACCGTTCAATGTACCTTAATATGTTACACCATCCAAAAATTCTGTGACTCAGTCACATCTTCGAAAAGAAACTTTGTATATTCGCAAGTTCGTCAGTAGCCGACTACGGAGTAAATGCTAAATATCTTTTAAAATCCGAGAGGACCGAATTTACCTTTGATCTTGCGTACTCTATTTGTAAGATACGGTTTGCGGAAAAAGACGTGTTGTATATCCTTCAAATGGTGTTCCCTGATCTCGCTTTTAGTATTAAAAAGAGACTGATTTCCTCCAGGTGTTTTAATCTGTCTGATTTTAGTATAACGATGTACTTCAGGATCCTGCAACAAACGGGCGTTAGGTACGTTCATCAGTACACCTTTGCCTCCGCTCTTTTAGCCTTAGTAGTGGTACCTACGCCACTTATTCTCCTCACCGTTTTACCTCCATGGATATAACAATGTTTTATTTAGGTATAAGACTGTGTTTCTTGTAATTTATTTAGTTAAATGTTTTCTGGTAATTTGTAAATCCATACAGTTCATTCTTTCCCCTTCAGCTGAGCTTTTATGCTCAAAAGGCAAGTTGTTTGAATGGGCGTCTGCCCATTTCTACACCACTGGTCTACTATTCAACCGGTAGACTTGGAGCTAACTTTCTTCCGGCAGCAGTCAATAAAGAGATATTCTGCGATGTCACAGGTAGTGCACAAACAGTGAGATGGAAAACAGTTTCCGGTTTCCTTTCGGTCCGTTGCTGGGGAGCCAATTTTAGGCTGTTGGATTTCGTTTGAAAGTCCTCACTTGTTAAACCTTGACCGGTACACTGTATTCATAGTATTTCGTTCAGCAGACCAAAGTTCAAGGTCTGCTAGCCCTTGTCCGTTGACCTGCGCGTAGTGTCGAGTCAGTGGCAAATGCTCTGGTAACATGCAAAGCTAGGCGCTGTTGTAGTTAGGACACCGGGCGCGCCTCGGTGGACGTGGCTTTGTGCATCGTCAGGTTTTTCCTTTGTGTTGCAGATGTTCATCTGCGCCGTTGTGCCGATGGGTATCTTCCCAGATTTACTTATTCGCTTCGCTTTTATGTAGATCATTACGTTATGATCCAGCTGTGACCTACTCAGAAGGCAAACTATTACTAACGAACGGGTTTGAATTTTCTAATCAAATGTACACACCAATATTTGCAACGGATGTAGTTAGCCCATAAAATATTAGGAGTGTAATTCTCTGTAACAGTGGTGAAGTATGATCTATGAAAGACACTTAGTTACTTCATTTCAGAAAACTAAAAACGCCATAGATTTCGCCATTAAAAGAGGAAATTGAAGTGTACAACTAAGAATCTAGAAAAAGAGCCATCAAGCCATTAGACGCAAGTGTTTTCCTACGAGTGTGCTGCCAACACATCTACTGAAGACACAGGTTGGAATCTGCCTGCGACAGTTAAAGATCTTTGTATTCCCCGTAACCCTCGCGAATTCTCTAAATAAACGGATAGAAAGATGGAGAGACTTAAGGAATCATTGCTAATAAAAATGGATCTATTATTACAATGAGAAAAGACTAGTTTCAAGAATCACGAGGAGGATCGACCCCGTAACACAGACGAATTCAATGTGCGTTCAATTTTAATTCCATTCCTGGGCCTGTTTTTTATTTCCGTCACTACTTCTTCAATGTATAGGTTGAAAAGCAGGGGAGAAGGGCTACACCCCTACCTTACACCGTTTTTAATGCGAACACTGCTGTCTGTCTTCCATCCTCAGTGATCCCTTTTAGTTTTGTACATATTGTTCATTACCGGCTTTCCTTATGGCTTATATCTATTTTTCATAGACTTCAAAACACCTTTTAGTATTTACAAAGCTTTTTCTGGGCCGACAGTATTTCGAAAGTGTCATATTTTTTCTCAGTTCTTTCTTCCTTTACTAAGCGCAATGTCAGAATGACTCTCCAGAACCTTTACTGTTATCTTTTCTGAAGCAGAACTGATCATCATCTAACAGATTCTGAACTTTCTTTTCTGTTCTTATGTATATCATCCTTGTCAGCAACTTGATTAAGTGACAGCTTTCGAATCAATCTGCCATTGATATCTTCGAAATTGTGTGGGCGATATTCTCCCAAAAGTCCGATAGTGTGTCTCCTATCTCATTGCTTCTACACTTGAATAATTTATTTATTGTCACATTCGCTAATGACGTAAGAAATTTCCAGGAAATGTTACTTATCCCTTCTGCCTTGTTTAATGATAAGCCTTCGAAACCTGTGTCGAACTGTAACACGATTCCCATGTCTTGCAAATCAACGCCCGTTTCTTGTTCGGTCCCTTCACCACAACGTTCCTCCCCGTCGGCAGGATGCTCAGTGTGCTCTTTCTTCCTACACACTTCACCAAGTACATTCAATAGTGATATCCCTTTTGCGCTATTAGTGTACACGCATTTGCTTTTAATTTCACGAAAAGTTTCAGTGGTTCTTCTATATGCTAAATCTTACCTATGGCCACCCATTTTCCTTTCGATTTTTTCATATTTTCCAGCTTCCTACTTTAGCTTTCCTGTGCCTCCTATTTAAAAATTCCTAACTGTCTTCTATTGCTATACTGCTTTCTTGTCCTGAACATTTCTATATTCCCTTCTCTTGGGACTAAAGAATTTCTTTCGTTGTCTAAGATTTCTTCGCCGTTATCTTCCCAGCAAACCCAAAATTTATGGATTTGACAGTACTGTCAAACTACATATTACTGTATTTATACCACTGCGAACAGTCCCAGGATGAAGTGTCATAGGGGCTGTCAAAATTCAGCCTAATACCGACGAAATGTATGCATTCGATAGTTTTATTGTCGGTCGGTTTTTATTATTTCTGTATATCAGTTCTCCCCGCAGTGCTACTTATGTCTTTTCCCTAGATAATAAATCACTTTTGTACCAAGCTTGATCGATATTTCTGCAGGAGTTTCAGAAATTTGCTTACGTGTCGCTCCCATTCCATACCCACGTCACAGTAAGTTTTATGTTACGAAGTTTGGTTGAAATTGCTCCAGGCGTTCCAGAGATATGTTTTAGATTTCACCACTTTCCCACCTCCTCAAATAAGGTTTCAGCGGGTACCTTCCCCCACAGTAATTGTGTCCGGGCACTATACCATAGGAGTGCAAAGTTTGGTCGAAATCGGTGGAGGCATATCATAGGGGATAAGCAACTAATTAATTCGTGTAGATGGTAAGAAAAAAAAAACAATAACAATGGACATGTGGAATAGTCCCCGGAGTAAATTTTTATTAAGCTTGGTATTTTGCTGAAGGGTTGTATGATGTATTTGTGTAAAATATGACAATCGGAATTCATGGTATTGGTAAAAGCACAGTTCACGTTCTTGAACTTCGCTGTCGAAACCAGTCCGAAAGGCATGTGGCAATATGACATATGAAATGAAATACTGTCTTGCGCATAGCATTTGATCATAATTACATGTTGTAATACTAAAGGTGACTGCAATAATTCCAGTCAATTCTATTTCTTTTTTGTGCACTTAACACCCTTGTCAAGTCGGTTAAGGCCTAATAAATATGCACTGAGATGCCAACAACTGTTCTACGAGTATTTACGAACTTCGCTACTGCCTCGAAGTACAAGATACGCACAGTCTGTATTTTAGGACACATCGAACGCGTGTGTTTTTCTCCTACACACCTGCCACAAAGGAAGGCAGGGGGATGAGCGCTGTCGTAACAGTGCTAGGCACTGGAATTTTCCAGTCCAATACAGCGTCCCATGGCATATGACGTAGGTAACCGTCATGTGTGTTATCGCAGACACTGTCGTACGGCTGGGCGGTGATGTTACGTTGTAACTTCACTCGTGATCCGCCATTAATAGCTCCAAAAGTACGGCTTATTCTAGTTACGTTTCACGACAAGCTTTTATCCCCGTGTGCCGAAAGACATGAAGAATATAGACGTAAGAAACACTCTCTTCTCGCCAATTGCAATATACGGGATCCGTGCGCCATTAGTTGTGACTGCAGCTATGGCTCGCCGTAGGCAACTTTTGCCGCCATCTGGGTGGAGGCAGAATTTTCGCTGACAATGCCTGGCCTGCAGGTGGAGCGAGGCTGCCTCCGGCGTCCGGCTGCAGTGAGCCTAACGCCGTCTGACACATCCCATTTGGCGGCGCTCCTGGATCTGATACGCCGTCACCTCACCAGCCAGCAAGCCGCCCCGGGCCGTCCATGCACCGTTCGTGGCTCCCGCCAAGATTAGTTACTAGGAACTGCTTTCATGTTTTCCTCTGACGTCAGCTGAATACAGCAGGACGCCCGCAGGCAGAAGAGCATTTCGTCTTTCGCTCACCAAAAACATTCCAATCGCAGCAGTCCATAATGTGAAGCAATATTTTCACCATTTCGTGTCACAAGTTCTCCAGAAGGAAGGAAAAACATTAGACATCATTCGAGCGTCATCTTGGTTTGGACGAGATCGTTCAGAGAAATCAGCTACTTCTTTTTCAATCACCCCAGAATTTCCCTCGCATTAATTTATTTAGGGAAACTACGAAAAACCACGCCATGCCATGCTGGTAATTGAAATACACATTTCTGGTTGGGTCAAATGGCTCTGAGCACTATGGGACTTAACATCTGAGGTCATCAGTCCCTTAGAACTTAGAACTACTTAAACCTAACTAACCTAAGGACATCACACACATCCATGCCCGAGGCAGGATTCGAACCTGCGAGCGTATCGGTCGCGCGGTTCCAGTCTGTAGTGCCTAGAACCACTCGGCCACTCCGGCCGGCCCACATTTCTGGAGTATATGTGCCTTAATGAAGGCTCTTGGAAATAAATTCTGTTTAACTGTCAATTTTATACTGTCAATGCTTGATCCATTTCGGGAGCGCAATATAAAAGTCGGTGGTTTTCCAGGTATTTAAAATAATAAAAAAAAAAACAAAAACAAAGAAAAAGGACTGAAAGTGAATCTTCATTTAGCAAATAAGAGGACGATAATACTTCACGTAAATATAGAACCTTTATTGGTGTGCACAACAAGATACGTAACTATTATTACATAAGGTACTGCGACGTTATTGTCACATATCGCTAAGCGATACTTCACTTTCTGCCACTAATTCATGATTATTTTATTGATAGTGCTGGGCATGTAGGCTGGGGAGGAAGACTTTGTGTTTTTGTACCGCTGCTGATGTGGTCTCAGGATGCTGTTATCGGCAGAAAACAGTCAGTCTTCGTGAGTAGAGGCGAAACTCCCCAAGGTAGTGGACAGTTTCCGCAGAAGTAAGGCTGCAGCCTGCTTCGTGCTTTTATGGACAGAGCCGGTGCGTGGCTTATATGACGGGACACCATACTGCCACTACTGTCCCCAGAGAATAACTGAGTGTGACATTTTTGCCTTTTTTGCTGTGACATCACAGATGGAGACGCCACAGCGCTTTCCTGCCAACATGGGAATGATGGTTGCTTTCGATCCAAAATTTTGGTCATCCAGTCGAATTTAGTTTTCCTGCCATTGTGCTTGGTGCGAAGAGGCCGACCAATAGAGGACACACTGCTTAAGGTCAGTACCAAACTCGTGTTTGTTAATGTGCATTTTCTATGCCGAAAGTGGGAACTTTCTGCTATGTTTCCGTTTCTGTCATGAAATAAACGTTATTCTCATCCATCACATTGGTAACAGTATTGAATTGTCCCCTCTATGTAGAGCTTTTTGAAAGTAGAAAGTTGTTGATACAGCGGCAACTTTCATGGCGTTCGTATTCAGTCATTACGTAGTTGGTCTCCTGACCGCCATCTGGTGCTGATGGAAGCATGCTTTGCTGATTTTGGGGAAATGAAAATTTTGCAATTTGTGGTACTGCATTCCATACCCTGAGCAACTCGTTACTTACTTGTTCTGGCACGCAATTTGAGTTGCCCATTTCATCATGATTTGTGATGTAGTCTCATTAATGTCGAACTTGCGAGGTGCCCATATAAGGATAATTTGCTGTGTTTTCTTAGTGCAATCTTGCATATAATTTGGTACTTTCTCTCAGTGTTGCAGTCATTTTGCGTGAGTCCAATACAGATTTTTTTAAAACTTTGCTCTGTGTTAACTGCTTGTGTGTTGCGTCCAGTAATTAGGCCAAATCTCTTAGACTTGATTTAAATTACAAGATCCTTTAAACTGTCCTTCAACTTTTCCACAATTAGGCGACCCACTAATCTATCTACATAAATAAAAATGTAAATATTAGTTTGTTCAAAATCGTATGTCTCCGATAGTTCTTGGCGGACTGCTTTGAAATTTTGATACAACGTTGCATTCGAATACTCACGTGTTTTTATATACCTAATGGAACAGCATCTGATATATACGTAATTTATGAGTAACAAACGGCAAAACGTTATAAAAATGTAAATGTTGCTTTGTTCGAAACCGTTAATCATCGATGGTTCTTGACCGAATGCTTTTAAATATAAACACAACGTTGAATTCTAATACGGGCGTGTTTTTAAGCACCTAATTCTTCAAAATATGATGTATAATACATGTATATGAAAATTTTTGAGATTTCTGTAACAATGTTTCCCTGTTTTTAAATTTATACAAATTTATGTATTACATATAATTAAAATATAAGTAAATAAATGCACGCGCTTGTGCCAGTTGCATTCGAATACTAAACTGTTTTTGTGTACCTGATGTAACGTCTTATGGTTTATATGTAATATATAAGTAATAAAATGGGAAACATTATAAAAATGTAAATGTTGGTTTGTTAAAAATCGGAGAGGATTAGTATTTAACGTCGCGTCGACACCGAGGTAGTTAGACACGGATCACAACCTCAAATTAGGGAAGAACGGAGGGGGAAAGCGGTCATGCCCCTTCGAAGGAATCATCCCGGCATTTGCCTGAAGCGATTTACGGAAATAACGGAAAACCTATGTCAGGACAGCCGAATGTGAGTCCAGTGTGCTAACAGCTGCGTTACCCCACTCCGTTTTTCAGAATCTTTATTCTCCGAAAATTCTTGACTGATTGCTTTAAAATTTTGACACAACATTGAATTCTAATACTTGCGTGTTGTTAGGTACCTAATTCTTTAATATATTTACATTTTTAATCTATATATAATATATTAATATCTATATGTAATGTATTAAGGGCAACACTGTTACCAAAAATCTCAAAATGTACCTTTCCAATTTATTTCGGATTTTTTACACATTACTGGAATAAATGTTTAGACATACATATATCTTTTAAGACTGAGTCACGTAAGACGTAACACCCCTTTTATGTCGTGAGCGGTTACACTTATGCAAACGTGGTTTTCGGCAAATGTTAGTGCGTCGAGGGGTACTTCATATTTTTGTTTGATTAATGATTTTAGCGGTGGCATAAATGGAGATATTGAAGCAAGTATGTTCTTTTAAGCGGAACCGTATACTTTTTAACAACGCCATTCGATAGCTCTTGAGTAGACAATTACATTGATAAAACGCTGTAAATTCTGACGTTTAAGCCTGTCGTAAAAAATAGAGAACTGTTCTAGAATGGGATATCATGGAGGCTGGAATCGGCATTAGCGGTGCAAACACCGCCAACTACAGCTCTCTTGCTTCATTGCACGAGAATGTCAACACATTTGTCTGTATGCTTGTCTGCATTGCAGCCAGCTTATTTCTGTTTCAACATTCGTTATGTGCAGACAGGTACACCAATGAGGAGAAGTTGGAACAACTACTTTTTTATGGCGAATTAAAAGAAATGCCGTAAAAACAATAGACAGCTATCTATCCAGATCGCCAATGGTTCAAATGGCTCTATGACTATGAGACTTAACATCCGAGGTCATCAGTCCCCTAGACTTAGAAACGACACTACTGGCCATTAAAATTGCTACACCACGAAGATGACGTGCTACAGACGCGAAATTTAACCGACAGGAAGAAGATGCTGTGATATACAAATGATTAGCTTTTCAGCGCATTCACACAAGGTTGGCGCCGGTAGCGACACCTACAACGTGCTGACATGAGGAAAGTTTCCAACCCATTTCTCATACACAAACAGCAGTTGACCGGCGTTGCCTGGTGAAACGTTGTTGTGATGCCTCGTGTAACGAGGAGAAATGCGTATCATCATGTTTCCAACTTTGATAAAGGTCGGATTGTAGCCTATCGCGATTGCGGATTATCGTATCGCGCCATTGCTGCTCGCGTTGGTCGAGATCCAATGACTGTTAGCAGAATATGGAATCGTTGGGTTCAGGAGGGTAATACGGAACGCCATACTGGATCCCAACGGCCTCGTATCACTAGCAGTCGAGATGACAGGCATCTTATCCGCATGGCTGTAACGGATTGTGCAGCCACGTCTGGATCCCTGAGTCAACAGATAGGGACGTTAGCAAGACAACAACCATCTGCACGAACAGTTCGACGACGTTTGCAGCAGCATGGACTATCAATTCGGAGACCATGACTGCGGTTACCGTTGACGTTGCATCACAGACAGGAACGCCTGCGATGGTGTAGTCAACGACGAACCTGGGCGCATGAATGGCAAAACGTCCTTTTTTCGAATGAATCCAGGTTCTTTTAACAGCATCATGATGGTCGCATCCGTGTTTGGTGACATCGCGGTGAACGCACATTGGAAGCGTGTATTCGTCATCGCCATACTGGCGTATCACCCGGCGTGATGGTATGGGGTGCCATTGGTTACACGTCTCGGTCACCTCTTGTTCGCATTGACGGCACTTTGAACAGTGGACGCTACATTTCAGATGTGTTACGACCCGTGGCTCTACCCTTCAAAGGGGCTCTGAGCACTATGGGACTTAACTTCTAAGGTCATCAGTCCCCTAGAACTTAGAACTACTTAAACCTAACTAACCTAAGGACATCACACACATCCATGCCCGAGGCAGGATTCGAACCTGCGACCGTAGCGGTCGCGCGGTTCCAGACTGTAGCGCCTTTAACCGCTTGGCCACCCCGGCCGGAGCTCTACCCTTCATTCGATCCCTGCGAAACACTACATTTCAGCAGGATAATGCACGACCGCATGTTGCAGGTCCTGTACGGGCCTTTCTGGTTACAGAAAATGTCCGACTGCTGCCCTGGCCAGCACATTCTCCAGATCTCTCACCAATCGAAGACATCTAGTAAATGGTGGCCGAGCGACTCGCTCGTCACAACACGCCAGTCACTACTCTTGATGAACTGTGGTATCGTGTTGAAGCTGCATGGGCAGCTGTACCTGCACACGCCATCCACGCTCTGTTTGACTCAATGTCCAGGCGTATCAAGGCCGTTATTACGGCCAGAGGTGGTTGTTCTGGGTACTGATTTCTCGGGATCTATGCACCAAATTGCGTGAAAATGTAATCAAATGTCAGTTCTAGTATAATATGTTTGACCAATGGATACCCGTTTATCTTGGTGTAGCAATTTAAATGGCCAGTAGTGTCCTTAAATCTAACTTACCTAAGGACATCACACACATCCATGCCCGAGGCAGGATTCGAACCTGCGACCGTAGCAGGCGCGCGGTTACGGACTGAAGCGCCTAGAACCGTTCGGTCACAACGGCCGGCGATCGCTAGTGTCCGGCGCACCAGGCAACTGCATGAATTATTAAGACACTAGTGCGGACAGGCTGGTTGAACATCAAAAAGAGGACAAACTGACAGAGAACACGAAGAAGCTGCTCTGGCTAGGACGCTAATCAATTCGCACAGTGGTACGGGACATATTGCACAGGAATATGGAGTCAGCCAGACGAGTCTCATTCGCACCCTGCGTCGACAGATTTTCCATTCCTGTCATCTGTCAGTATATCAAACACTCGACAACCGTGATTTCGAACGTCGTACATAATTTTGTCGCTTTGCCCTTCAGAAACTGAAAGACGATCCTACGTTTTTCCAATGCGTGCTCTTTGCCGATGAAGCAACGCTTACTAGCTACGCTAATGTAAATTTGCGTAACATGCGCTGCCGGGCAGCCGAAAATCCACACTGGCTTTCTCAGGTGCAACATCAATGGCCGTGCAGCGTAAACGTATGGTGCGGCATCATGGGAAATTCATTGTGGGACTTTACTTCATTTCAGGCGTTCTTAACGGACATTCGCACGCTCACATTCTGACGAACATTCTGCCGGTTCTTCTAGAATAGGTTCCACTGGTTATTCGACAGCGTGTGTGACTGAAATACGACGGTTGCCCAGCTCTCCTGTCCCGTGTCGCAACGTAAATACTGAATGAGAACTATGCTGGACGTTGGATACGACGAAATTCTGTTGTAAAATAGTCTGCGAGGTTTCCCGATTTGACTCCTCTCTACTTATTTCTTTGTGGAGGACTCAAAGATGCAATCTATGACGATATGTGTTGTCGAATCGCCACTGTAATTACATCTATTCATCTTCTTCTGAACGGTGATTGCAAATGTGTATTTCAGTCTGTGGTCAACAGTTTGGACACATGCGTAAATAAAGGATAAAGTTATTTTTTTGGGAGACAAATTTTATGTCATATGATTTGGGAGGTTACCAAATCATTGTTAGTAAATTGTTTATTTCATTTACGTGTACACGAAATTGCATTGCAGTGCCAAATATGTCGTCAGCATGTATTGTACGTAGCTGGTAACACTGTAATCAGACGCTTACGTTCAGCCTAAAACAAAGTTTCGTTAAGAAGACTATTTTACGGTGTACAGGCGTTCACCAAGTATTTTTGATAAAATGTTAGTTCACTGAATATGATATTATTCAGAGCATGGTAGGTAGTGACAGTTGTCTAACAGCATGTGTAAGTAGGCTGTTTAGGTTCTTATATTGGTAACGCCACCGCCACGTAGCGCTCTGTATGAAAATCACTGGCTGTGCTGTGTGCAGTCTGTGGCTCGGTGGCATTGTTGGAGTTTGCTATTGTAGAGTTGGGCTGTTGGCTGTTAACAGCGCGTAGCGTTGCGCAGTTGGAGGTGAGCCGCCAGCAGTGGTGGATGTGGGGAGAGAGATGGAGGAATTTTGAGAGCGGACGATCTGGACGTGCGTCCATCAGAAAGAGTAAATTTGTAATATTGGATATCATGAACTGATATATATATATATATATATATATATATATATATATATATATATATATATATATAATGACTTTTGAACACTATTAAGGTAAGTACATTGTTTGTTCTCTATCAAAATCTTTCTTTTGCTAACTATGCGTATCAGTAGTTAGTGCCTTCAGTACTTTGAATCTTTTATTTAGGTGGCAGTAGTGGCGCTCGCTGTATTGCAGTAGTTCGAGTAACGGAGATTTTTGTGAGGTAAGTGATTTGTGAAACGTATAAGTTAATTTAGTCAGGGCCATTCTCTTGTAGGGACTATTGAAAGTCAGATTGCGTTGCGCTAAAAAATATTGTGTGTCAGTTTAAGCACAGTCATGTATAATTTTTCTAAGGGGACGTTACATATGTCGACCCTTACCGAGGATACCTCACTGGAATCTTCTGATTTTTTCTTGTTGTTTGTGTAATTAGTGTAGCTATTGTTTATTGCTAGCGCGTAATTGTAGAGAGAATTTCCTTTGTAGTTGTAGTTTTTCATTGTTGTACAGTAAAACAGTTGTGGCATGCATGCAGATTTGCACCCAGTATTTCGCAGCTGCGCTTGCAATTAACGAGATATTATTTTCAGTGCTATGCTAATGTTTTCTCTTATTTTTCTCTTCAAATTGTGCTTTTCTGTGTTATCGTGTGAAATATTGTGACAATAATGGCGTGTGAAAAACGTAATACTAGGCTCCAAAGTAAACTAAGAAATGACAGTGAAGACGAAAGCAGTGTGTTAGCGCCACCGTGTAATGAATTAACTAATGTTCAAAGTAGTAATTTGGTAATTGTGCATAGGCAAATGGAGCGGGCTGCAAATAATGGTGTAGACAGTGAAACAATCAGTGAACAGGGAAGCATTATCGATCAATCGGTCGGCAACAGCTCGCCTCAGGAATCCGAAATGACAGGACATGATCTTGCAAATACTGTAGATTCAGATTTTGCGTCCTCACCGTTTTCTCAAATAAGTCAAGACACATTTTCTGTTTTTCAAAATGCGAATATTGCCCGTTCAAATGCACTACCGAATAGCACTGAGGAACATGTTTCAGACACCAGTGCATTTTTATTACAGTTAATGCAACAAATGGGACAAAGGCTACAAAAGTTAGACACAACGCTTGGACAAAATCAGAAACAAATGGGACAAAATCTTCAAAAGTTAGACACGATGGAACGAAATCAGAGACAAACACTGCAACAGCTTCAAAAGTTAGACTCATTGGAACAAACGCTTGAACAAACATGTGAAGGTTTAACTGCTGAGTTACTTAAAATCGAATCGAAATGTCAAAAAGTCTGTAATGACGTAAAAACACAAATTTGTGAGCATTCTCAACCTATTTTTTCACGTCATGAAAATGCATTACAGAATCACGAAGCAGCCATAAAAGAAGTGCAAACAATTGTTCATGAAAATCACGACACCTTGCAAGCTAAAATAGACTCAGTTGCATCTACCAATTCGGTTACGCAACTTGCAAAAACTCAGGAAAACTTAAAGGACACAGTAGATACGATTTCAACACAAATGGACACTCTGAAACTTGGTTCAGAAAAACACACTGAGGAAATCTGTTCACTATCAGTGAAAGTAGCCGAACTTTCGGATCAGTTCCCTAACTTATCTACAAAGGTAGATAATGATCTGAATGACACAAGACCCGTAGCCTTCTCTGACACAGAAGAGTATGAACAAATTAATAAATTGAAACAAAATCAGAATCAAATCAATACACAGTACAAAAGAGTAATCTGGGAAGTACAAGATCAGTTGTCGCAGGTAATTCAAGAATTACACATTTCAGAGGACACTCGCACTCCAATACGGGAAGAGGGACATAGAAAAACGGAACAGCCACAAAATAATAACACGAGGCACTTTGGAAATTATGAAAGAAATGGGCAAGGTACACCGAATTTTGAGATGGAACCGCCGAAACGACGTAACAATGACCGACATGCGACTCGCCGACATGATTATTTTGACTATAAGCTGTTTATTACTGCACGTAAATTCAAAACATTTAAGAATTCCGGCAACGACATTCATCCACAAGCTTGGCTTCATCAATTCTCTTATTGTTTTCCTCCCAACTAGTCATTAGAGCACAGATTAGAATTCATGTGTGGCTATTTAGAGAATGAACCAGCTGTGAGAATGCGATCGCTCATTCACGATTGTCACAATGAAGGAGAATTTTATCATGCCTTCCTCTCAACATATTGGTCTCAAGCTACACAAGACCAAGTAAAACATAGCATCATAATGATGAAACATTTCGAACAATCTGAATTTTTCAGTCTTGCCAAATATTTCGAAGACATATTACATAAGAATCAGTATCTTTGAAACCCATACAGCCCCTCAGAACTCATCCGCATTTGCTTAATCAAATTGCCTGAACATTTACGGTATATTATTTTGTCAGGACGTTGCAAAGAAAACATTGAAGCTTTTCAGGGACCCTTACAAGAATTAGAAATTGACACAGACAGTCGCGGTACGCGAAAACAGGAGCACAACAATTACAGGTCACATCTGTCACAATTCCGCGATGACAGAAATTACTGGACACGACAAGGCTATTCTTACAACGTAAATCGTGACTAAATCAGAAACCACCCGTATGACAACCGTTGGCAGAGTCGTAAGAATATTACAGAGAAAGATCGCACTTCTGTAGTAATGAATATAACAGAGATAACCATAGAAACAGATAATATGGGAACCAAAACAATTATTATCAAGGTAGACAGAATAACTTCAGACGCAACAGGTCAGCGCGCAGTTATGATTCAGGGAGAAATTCTCCACCACGTAACCGACAAGAAAGAAAATTATGGAATCTACCGACATGACGACAGACGATATAATCGTAACGACAGACCTGAATTGCATCAGAACTGGCGGGATTCAAACAGGGCAGGGCCCTCTCGACAAGGTGAATTTGTGGAAGTTAGATCTCCAAATCCCAATAACGATGCGTGCCAATGAAGAGACAGACAATGACTCGCACCACAGGCAGCCACGTGCGCCGGCTGGCTCAGCGAAAAATAACAGACGCTAACCTTGAGAAAAATTTTAGTATTCCTTACCGATGTATACAACGTGATAATTGCTTTGAAGATGAAACTCTGCGCACTAGAAAGGGTAAAAGATTGCACCACATTTCACATGTAAAACCGTTTATTGAGAGATAATCTGCTTTTTTACTTCGTCTTTGCCATAAAATTTTTCGTTTCACACTGCTAGTACAATTTGTCACACTGAGAAACTGTTAACATGCAACAATGTTTTGAGGTTAACTATCCAGTCTAGAAACTAGGGAACATATTTAGACAGTATTTGCGAGTGCACTGTTATAGTGAACAGACAACACAGTGGTATTGTGTGTGTACATTCTTGATTGTTAGTTGCACGATTATGTAACGACTATAAGGCTCACATACTTAGAACATGTACCGGTACTACTAATGAGATTTTAATGCAACAATTTGGTTTACATGAAAATACATTTTGGATTTAAAGTACTTTCTGAGAGATACCAGATGACACAGTGGTTAGTTTATTTGGGAGCTACACAATTATGTCACGATGCTACTAATGAGTGACACAATTTATATTATTGCTTTTGCGCTGTATCTGTTTGATCTCTGCACAGTTTTTCTGGATTCTTCTGGAAAGGAAAACGTGTTTTAGTAGTAACTTTGTGGTATAGCTACAATGAGACAGCCTTTTCTGTAGCACAACAACACATCACAGTACAGTACTTACTTCATCACGGCAATAAGCGTAATAACTACGATATCTATACGCATAGCATTTCACTTTTGTTTATTACGAGGTAAGTAAATTGACTTCTACAGAACTTTGCTTACGAACGACGATAATTACTACACTTCCACAGAGATTATCTTACAACATGACGCACAGTTTAGCGCTGCAGTACACGTATTTGAGTGATTAATTTTGTACTTAAAACAGTTATGTTTAAAGATTTTTGAATTACAATAATACAAAGGTTTTCCGTGATACATTTCATTCCATTGCTGTAATCTGTAACACCTGAGGGTATAATTACATTAATCCTCAGGGGGTACATGCTCACTTTGTGTACCATGTGTTTGGCTAGCACAAGGAGCCCTAGCTAATATGGTACATGCTTATACAACTTTACACATTGGTACCATATTTCTCTAACACTGAATTACACAGCTATCTGATTATTTAACAGAGAAACAAAAATTTTTTTACAATGTCAGTGACACATGTTTAGGTGATTACACAGTTGGATAACTTCACACTTATGAAATTGTATTTTGTCTGCACTATGTGAACTGTTTATATTTTTTTGGAACCATTGTGATACTATGAGAGCTTTGAATGTCGTATTTGGCAAGGGAGCATGATTTTTAAAGTACGTTTGAGGTAGATGACGCTATTGAAATGAGCAGAGAATTTTTTTAGGTTTTGAAATTATTGCAGAAAGTTACGACGTTTTTGAGATTTGACTGAGGTGTTATGATGTAATTATTACGACGACGATGTGTATTATGCTGTTGAGGTATGTTTATGATCAATAAGCTGATACTATATGAGGAATCTGATTATGCTACGTATTTATTAATGATGAAATATTGAAGTGTCGATGCAAGATTGACATGTCGATGAATATGTATATGTGTAATAAGGTAAGGAATAATTAGTAGTGGTTAGGGACTCTGATTTGTGAAAAAGGATGTTGGAAACCAAGAATCGTACTTTAAGACTTATGAAATTTGTTTAAATGCGTGAATGTATCACAATGCCGGCGAAAATTTTTGGACACTGTTATATTTATAGGATTTTGTTTCTACACATTTGTAACGCCAATTCTCGACCTGTGAAATTTTTTATATGAGACTGTCGCTGTAGTGCAAATTGCTGTCATAAATATTTCGGTAAGGAAGCCAATGGACCTTGACGTAATGTGTTGTGAGCGGCCAGCTGTGCCAGCCGCCTGGAGAAAAAGCCATTAGGTGGAGAGAAAAGAGGTTATTAACCTTGCTATTGACATTCCTTTGTAGAAACCATCGCAAATATGACACGCTATTACTTGGAAACATATGATTATACTGTGGAGCACGTACTTTGTGCTACTTGCTTATATGCTTATGAGTTGATGGGAAATATTCTTACATCTGCACACCTGATTATGACAAGAGTCTTTCTACGAGACTTGAGAGAATTTCTACTGACTTATGAAATGCCACATGGCTATTGAATCATATTTTTGTGCTTTACTTTGTACATAGTTGCTTATTTCATTTGATATCTTGTTTCCAGCTGTGTTGCAGCATTGGTTTTATAAAATAAAATTAAATGCATTTGCTAATGTGAACACTTTCTGTCAACAGATCTATTAAATAATAATTTTATGATCCACGTTCTTCGAAAAAGGAGCACTTGGAAAGGAAAGAAAAACAAGAAGGGACTAATAACAATAACTGCATATATAACTTTCTTTTCAAGTACTTGGTAATTTTTTGTAGAATAAGTTTTTGTGGTGCACCACTTTCATTACATAGACATTAAGATGTGAATGTACATTTCCCTTATCTGCATTGTTGTCTTTAGTGTCCTATTTTTTCTGCTTGTGGGTTTGTCATGTTTAGATATAAGTTATTACATTTACTGCTGCTTGCTTTGCCAATTTCCATTTATTTGTTATTGCTGTTTGTGTTATTTGTTTTGTGCTGCTGCATTGCCTTGTCCCTTAGTTTAGTATCTGAGCTCAGTAGATGTAAGTTAGCTTAAGATGGGGTAGGCTATATAAGAGAACGAGTTGCGATGAATTGGAAGAAATGCATTTAAAAGCTATAAGAAAATGATATGGCCAAAAAGTATTTTGAAAGAGGATATGAACAAAAAAGAAGGGTTTAGGGACAACAGGTTTAGGTAGGATTTTCTTGGAAATAAATTATGAGGTACGATAATGGAAAATAAATAATGAGGTAAGAAATGTGTGAACATATAAATACAGAAAGCATGCTTGGATAGGATTTTTTTGGTGGAAACAAATGTTGAAATAAGACGAAAGATTTATGGAATGAAGTTTTGGGATGGACTGAAGTACAAAATGTTACACTGAAAACAAACCCTGTCTTTTCCTCCTGTGTTATTCTGCTATGTGTTTGTGTACGCTTGTGTATTTGTGCTTTTCCTGTCTTTATGTGTTTAGCTAATAAGATTTATGTTGTAAAATTTTTCTAGTACTAAGCTACATTCACTATGACGAGGAATACTGTTATCCTCAAATATAATTTGCATTAATAATGTTATTTACTTTGTAAAGATGTTTATAGACATTATTAATTCTGTTCTGTTTCAATGTTCATGTGTGAAATTAATGTTTCGAAAACTATTTTCATTATTTTATATATTTACTTATGTCATAATTCCTGTAACACTGATGTATATGTTTATTTCTATTGTTTTGTAAAGCCTGTATTACTTCAAATGTTATCTGTTTTATTATGTTTTTAATGATGTTTTCTGTATCTTTGTAGTTGTATTCTCATGTTATAAAATTGTAATGGACACCAGTTCAGCAAATTAAGTAACTTGTAAGCATTTATTTCAGTGCACACGTTTCTGTTGGTCATAATATATGCACAGTATGTGAGAAGTTGGGACTGTTAGTGCTTGCACGTGTGTTTATAATTCAGCAAGGGACTGGTTAACAGCATTTCTGGTTCTAAGGACAATTCCAAAAACTTTGTGAGTGCACAAGTGGTGGTTTATGGACTTGCTATATTGTCCACAAGACTCTTGGATGGTGATTGTGCACCCGCACAGTCGCAACAGATTGCTGCTGGCCGTCTCTAAAAGAACTACAGTGGGTCTGCATCTTTGATGGCCCACCAATACCATTATTTCTACAAGGACTGCAGTGGGTCTGCACCTCTGGTGGCCCACCAATACCGTAATCTCTAACAAGACTACAGTGGTCTGCTCTGTGATGACCTACCTACCAATATTCTTCAACTTCGACTGACTCTGCTGTGGGTTTGCTCTGTTGTGGCCCATTATCTGTCTGCATGTCAAGAGTCAGCACTGTCTTTCTGTTGGAAGGACAACACCACTTCTTCAAGACTGCATGAAAATCCACTACTTCTGTGCGCAGTTTCTTTTACTAATGAGTCTTTGTGAAAAAAACTGTAATTACTATTCTGATAAATGATCAGGACTGTCTTTACGAGAACAATTTTTGCTTTTGACCAACAGTGTATCAATAAGTGTGTGCATTTGATATCTTTGTTATTGTAACTATGAAAAATTTTAACAAATATGTACTGGCCAGTGCCCAAAACAATTTGTAAAATTTTTTTGTTGGGAGCATGGGAGCTATGTATGCAGGCTGTTTAGGTTCTTATATTGGTAACGCCACCACCACGTAGCGCTCTGTATGAAAATCACTGGCTGTGCTGTGTGCAATCTGTGGCTGGGTGGCATTGTTGGAGTTTGCTATTGTAGGGTTGGGCTGTTGCTGTTAACAGCGCCTAGCGTTGCGGGTGGAGGTGAGCCGCCAGCAGTGGTGGATGTGGGGAGAGAGATGGCGGAATTTTGAAAGCGGACGATCTGGACGTGCGTCCATCAGAAAGAGTAAATTTGTAATATTGGATATCATGGAATGATATACATATTATGACTTTTGAACACTATTAAGGTAAATACATTGTTTGTTCTCTATCAAAATCTTTCTTTTGCTAACTATGCCTATCAGTAGTTGGTGCCTTCAGTAGTTTGAATCTTTTATTTAGGTGGCAGTAGTGGCGCTCGCTGTACTGCAGTAGTTCGAGTAACGAAGATTTTTGTGAGGTAAGTGATTTGTGAAACGTATAGGTTAATTTAGTCAGGGCCATTCTCTTGTAGGGACTATTGAAAGTCAGATTGCGTTGAGCTAAAAAATATTGTGTGTCAGAAAAATTATAGATGACTGTGCTTAAACTAAGGGGCCGTTACACATGTATTTTACCTCTAAGAAGCACACAGCCATACACAGGAATAGCTAGGTCAAATCTTCCTTCTGACATTTAGATATTTGATACAGTAGTTGCTTTTTGCAGCGTATAAGACCTTCTTATTTTTGAAGAATGAACTGTCGATTTCTCTGTTTAGTCTGACGTAAATCTTGGAGGATATACAAACGTGAAATAGTTTTCCTAAGCTCTTGTGATACTTTGGATACTAGCCTATATCGTATTTCTATATACAACATTCGTAGTGAACCTGAAAGTAGGTCGTAAGTTGGTTCAAGGAGAAAAAAGCTTTATTCTCATGAGCAGACCTACCTTATAGTAAACAATTACGCAACCTGGTGCGGGGCTGCTGCTTGGCAGTTTTTTCACTGCAAATGCCGTTTCGGGCCACCGTCCTCGCACATTCTAGGACAATCCTCGATTGTTTTTACTACACGTTTAAACGTCAACATTAACAAACGTTATAACATTGTAACTGTGTTATTAAGAGCTATCGAATGCCGTTATAAATGTATATGGTTCAAAAAAAACGTACTAACAAAAATATATGTGGCCTCGATGCTCTAACATTTGCTGAAAACCAAACAGGAAAGTTGTGTTTGTGGCATATTGGTTTATGATTAGAATACTACTACAGAATCTGAATTTGCAATAACAATAAACAAGGCTCAAGGTCAGAGAGGTGGGAATGGGAGATGGACAGAGGAGTAGGAGGAAACACAGATAGAAAACAGGAAGGAGGAGCTGGACAGAGAAAGGTGACAGGAGGAGATGAAAAGAGAGGGGGGAGAAGGAGATGGGCAGAAAAAGGGGGAGGAGGTGATGGACCTAGAGAAGAGAGAGAGAGAGGGGGGGGGGGTCAGGGGGAGAAGGAGAGAGAGAGGAGGAGGTGTAGATGGACGGAGAGAGGGGAGGAGGTGATGGATAGAGAGAGGTGAAGGCGGAGGAGATGGACAGAGACATGGAGGAGAAGGAAATTAGGACATATATTCAATTCCCATACATATCAGAAACGTGTGCTTTCTCTTTTCTTTCTTTTCAGTTCTAGCGAACTAGATTGCAGCAAGGAGTGGCCTGATACAGCTAGTAATTTTATACAACCTGATGCACACCCAAGCTTGTTGTTTTCACAGTGATGGTGTTATCGTTGCATACAGTTGTGGACATTCGTGACCACTTGGCTAACGAGTTTCCAGTATTCAGACGTAGTAACCGACAACATTTTGCAGCAAATTCACAACATAACGCAGGTCCAGGATCACTGGTAACACAAACAGCTTACGTTTTCAGTACTGTATTCGTTCCGCTGGTTACTTCCCGAAACGCGACAGTCGCACACATTCCGCTCCTGGCGCCGCACATTGGGCCAACTCGCTTCAGAACCTGGTCATGATAGAAAAGTGGATATGAAATTTTACAAGACTTCGTTCTTTTTAATTTGTTTCGGTCACTGATTACGAATCCGATGTCAGAGTTACAAATTTCAAAATGGCGGATCCAGTTTGGCGGATCAAAAATGTTAAATTTAGCGGATTCGAGTAAAGCTTTGGGTATAAAGTATTGTCAGGTCGCTGATAACGAATCAGAAGTTGAAATTGCCTTACTGAAATGTTTTACATTAGTCAATCGAAATCATGGTCACATTCGTCGCTTGTGTCATATTGCTATTAGAAGAGTTGCTGTCGGGTTATCCACTGTGAGATGGTTGGAAATGCTTCAGGTGGCATTTGTTTGTCATCTTTAATTGTCATTTTCTGGAATCTCAAGATGAGTGGATCCGAAAATGCCAGAAGCCGATGGTACACGTCATGCATCGTTTTCTCTCAGGAATATTTGCTCGGAAAATATAGGTGACGCCAGATTCCATATTCCACCTACCCCCTCCCTCCACCCAGTGCATCTTCAGATAGCCAAACGGAGCAATTTCGATTAGGGCTTATGGCATATCTGTGCATCAGAACCATGTGACATCGGGACTTATTGCAGAATACTGCGGGACCGGTTATGTTGCCACCCGACTTTCTAGAGATATATATTCTTTTCAGAGTCCTTGACAGAAATGTTCTAGTGCTAAAGTTCTCTTTGAAAAAAATTGAATAATACTGCAGCATTTCGCTAAAAAAAACAATGTAACTCGGGAAATTTATCATCTTGCACAAAAAATTATTTACCAACATGCGAAAAAAATTATGATCACAGTTCCGAATAGCCCCCGAAGAATTCTGCGTAAAACCCTAATGACCTTTTTTTGTAGAAGTGAGGAACCAACTTTTACCGTGTGTCTCTGCTGCAAGGTAGAAAAATGGCCGTCCACTAAAAACGTGCAAATATGTGCACGCAAATAGATTTGAACTAGTTAACTATACTATAAAGGCAGTAGAGGAGCCATTTACGAAAGTGAAGCCACGTAGAGGGAATTTTGTACCCAACGATTTCGGCTAATACCGGTAGTAGTTTAGTATTAAGTGGATATAAGTCAATACACCGATAAAAAGTCGTAAATGTACTTTGAGTGCTACCCATCTTATTTCATCCTGAAAACTAAGCAGGATCGCTGTCACACATTAGACAGGCCACACAAACCGTATCTGAAAATGTTTGGCTGTCCGATTCGCTGATTGTCACCGCATCTATCATGTCGTCTTGAGACTGGATTGATACAGCAGCATTGGACTAATATGCACCTGGGCATACCCACACAAAATTTCGCGGAGAGAACATCTTTTTTTCCTATTCTATTGCGGTTTTGAAGCGATTTGGCCCACTGTGCGCCTTCGTAGGTAGCAATGTACTGTCTGCTGGCGGAGCGCGGTTTCTCAGGTGCTGGTCGTTCGCGACGTTGCTAATGGATAAGTGAGGAGTAAATCTGTGAACCGAGGTCCCTACATACGTGACACACAGCAAAGGGTAACAGTGAATACAGTAAGCCGTTCCGCAATTAATATTGTTTATTTTGATAAGTGGATGTTGATGACACAGGCTAAAGATGGCTTTAAACTGTTGATATTGTTTGCTAAAAGATGTCATGAACGATGCTTGGCTCAGTGATGTCATTACCAAGAAAATTCCAATCGTGTTTATGGGAAGCATCTTTCGAAAGACGTATTTTGCCATCCAGACTCGAAGAACAAATGAGAATAACATGGCAACTTATCTATAAAAGTTTTTCCTCCGTCTAGTTTGTCAAAATTTTTGTACTGCAAGACTTACGACGCTGTAAATGCCATACTCACAGCCGAGGGACTCTTCTACAGTATGAAGGTTAAAAAATGGCTATCACGTGAGTTTTCAGCTGCAGGGAACTGATACAACTATGAGAAGTGTGCTGAGAGGAAAAATTCATGTTTGGAAGCAGTAAGTGTAGCAACAACGAACGGCAATGGGAATTATACAATCAAGGCTTTCACGACTAATATGTGCTTCAGTCTGAAGTCTTAACACATGATGCTGACAATGTAAAATGTTGTTTTATGCAGCCAATCGAAAGAGCGGTTGAAAACTGTTGCAGCACGATACCCGCTTCGATAATATTAATTTATTTACGTTGACAGTCAAACACAGCACAGGTGTTTCGCTTGATAATTGGGTTGGGCGGTGTGTGTCGGTACGCTGGGGGACTGACGGCGGTCTGCGGGCACTGCGACACAAACCGTATTCCGTCGCGCGGGAAACACTGAACGACCTTCACGTGTTACAGGTAATGTAAGTGATTGAAATGAATATCATAGCGGGGGTTGGACAAGAATATGGAAACACCAGAAAACAACACATTACCAAGCGTAATACTGTGTGGGAAACCCTCTGGCATTCAAAACACCTGCCAGTCGTCTCGGAATGGATAACTAGAGGTCCTTTACGGTTTTCAAGGGAATCTCGTGCCAGTCTTCCCGCAAAATAGTGGCTACTTCAGGTACCAAAGATGGAGCTGGATAGTGATCACGCACTCTTCTTTCCTTGCTAGAACACAAAGACTTAATAATATTGAAATCTGGTGAGTGTCGTGGCCAGGAGAGATGCGACAGTGCTCACTAAACCAGTCCTGGACGACGCGAGCTGTGTGAATAGCGATCCTGCTGCCTTGGAACACAGCATCACCATTGAGGAACAGACATTGTACCAAGGGGGTGAACCTGATCATCCAAAAATCATCACACAGCCCTCGGCAGAGTAGCCATGAGGCTTGTGGAATGCCACAATATGGTTTCCCAAATCATCACCGAACTCCCTTCGTGTTTAGGTCTTGGGATCTAAACTCGGCCAGAACTTGGAAACAGTGTGAGTCACATCCGACCAAATGACTTCCTTCCATTACTCCATATTCCAGGTTTTACGGCTTCCGCACCGCGTTTTCCATTTACTGGCATTTGTATTTGTGATGAGTGGTTTTGGAATTACAGCTCGCCCTATGATTCTCCGCTTCTGGAACTGCCTTCGCGTTGTTTTGATTCTAACAGCGCTCGCGAGTACGACATTCAGTTCTGCACTGACTTTTACTGCTATCGTCCTTTTATTTTTCGTCACAAGCTTCTCCAATGACCACCTTTCACGATCACTCAAAATACACTTCCGTCCGCGTTGTGACTTAGCGCATGAAGTTTTTCGGCTTTCCCCGCATGCGGCATAAATCTTCGATACCGTACATCTTTAAACACCAAACACTCCGTCTCCCGTAGTTACAGGAGCACCCCCACACGAGCACCTACAACTTAGCCAAGTCCAAATTAACTTAACTTCAACATAATACGCTCATAACTAATCTGAACACTATCTGACCACTTGCAACGCATTTCACAGGTGCTGTCCGTGGTCAAATAAAACGGCACAACCACCAGGCTTGGCTTGTGTCCGAATTTATGTTCATGCATGCATTTCTCATGATGTTTTCATGTTTTTGTCCAACCCTTCTACGTAAAAGTAAATATTCTGTTTAGAACATCAAAGAAATTAACGTTTACCGTGCACACCGCCGATTGCCTGATAAATCCCATGAGCAGTCTCGATAGAGTGTATCTAGGCATTACATAAGCGATACTGTAAATATCTTCCAAAATCCCGGAGGTTATCTGATGACTCATGGGAGCGCCACCTAATTTGATAAAATTCTTCAGTGATGCAAGGAAATCGCATCTAGAAAGAGTAGTAAAAAGTTGATGAAATCGATAGTTGATGACAAGGTGTAGAACCTCAACACGTCATCCGAGAAATGGTCATCGCATCATTTAAGCGACAAGTAATACAAAGAACACTGGAAGACTCCTGGGAAAGGTAAACTACCTCGAAACACTTCACTTATTGCACACTAGTTCAAAAGACAGACTCTCGACATGTCGGTTAACTGCATCACCAGTGACGAGGGAGGCTGCAGAATAACTAAAAAATTACTTTCCCAGATGGATCACACTTTATATGACGTCATGTCGCAGTAAATCTCGGTATTCAGTTTATTTTCTTAAAAAACCGTCTAACACGAGCAGACACACACACACACACACACACACACACACACACACACACACACACACACTGACACACACGCACACACACACACGTACGCGCACAGTAGGTTTTACGGGACCCATTATCGACATTCCTGAAACACAGCCACATCCCCTCTGCAGTGTGTGTTCATTAGCAGTCGTCTATCGCTTCATCAGTGATGAAGTATTTGTCGTGACTACATACAGAATGAGCTGTGCGACAATAGAACATATCGATATCGAGATCAATAGAGACGAAGCTCAGGTGAGCCAGGAAGGAGAAAAAAATCTAGCGTGATCCTGTTGACGATAAAATCTTGATGTTTGGCTAGAATGGTTTTGAGGTACGGGGGAAAATCTCAATCAGAGATGCCAGGTGGGGACCTGATTTTAAGTGCACGCTACCGCGGTGACAATAGTCCAGTGATATATGTGCCACCTCTCGGAAAATACAATGGGAGTTCCTGATTTACATTCGAGCGATGGTCCGGAAGTGTTAAAAAAGAACTCTTTTACTTTTGGAAATTTACCCAATGTTAGTCGCTAAGAGCTGCGTTATCCACCACCGATTTGCTTACACAGTTCTAGAGCGTCACAGGAATGGAGAATAGGCTCTAATAAGCTCTAATGGAAGACGCTACAAGAAGGCATTCTCGACTGAACAGAGCCTTAGTCTCAGAATTGCAGCACGATTCCAGGAATGTATTCTGCCCTACACCCCCCCCCCCTCCCCCCGTGTAACAATGAAGATGGCATTGGAGCAGCCTACAGGTATAGAAAAGGGTACCGAGAATCCCTTCTGAGCACCATACGCGAATGGAAAAGCCAGGAAAGAAAAATAGGTTTTCCAAAGCTCTGTATTCATCGATACCTTTAGGCACGCTGTATTAATTTGGAAGGGATAATAATGGAATGGCGAATTAACTTGGTTGTGTAATCTTTCGAAGGACCCCTCTTATTATTTGCTTTAATCAACTTATGAAAATTACGTAAAACATGAAACCTGATTGGCAGAGATAGATTTGAAGCCAGCTGCTCCAAAATGCGAACCCATTTCCAGGAAGGGGAGAGGAGAAAGAGAGACAGAGCATTCGAGTATCACAGGGACCCTCTCCTATACGTTATAAGATAGTTAGCGAAATAACGACACAGATGCAAGTGTTTGATGATGATGATGTTTGGTTTGTGGGGCGCTCAACTGCGATGTCATCAGCGCCCGTACAAAGTCCCAATGTTTACACAGTCCAGTTCTATACACAGTCCAATCTAGCTACTGCACGAATGATGATGATGATGATGATGATGAAATGATGAGGATAACACAAACACCCAGTCTCCGGGCAGAGAAAATCCCCAACCCGGCCAGGCTTCTAACCCGGGACCCCGTGAACCAGAGACAGCGACGCTAGCCACTTTTTTTCTTTTTTTTGCGTTTTGGTCGGTATTGTTCGTTGCGTTTGGTCTGGGTGGACGTCACAAGACATTCGTGCATGTTGATCGTTGATTCCTTTACTCAGTATTTTTATTACAGAGAGCGAACAGCCCTATGACCGAACACGCTGAGCTAGCGTGCCGGCTGCACTAGGCCACGGGCTGCGGGCAGATGCAGCTGCGTATAATACGCTGTGCGGTGCTGCACGTTCCAAGTCCATGTTTGATGTTACGATGGGAGAATAATATAAAAAATAACAATAAAGCGGTAATAACAAGAAGGAGTGTTTGTTTGTTCAACTAAATCAAAAAATAAATATTAGGATTTTCGTGTTGTATTTCGAGGGTGCTTTCATTATTAACGTTTTATGCGTTTTGTGCTCCACTGCTCCACCCCCATTCGCGACGAGTCGGATTTTATTGCTTCGTCCTTTATTAAAGCAAATTCCATTTTGACTAGCGTTTTTAATGGTTTTCTTTCGTCAGCACAAAATGTCTCGCTCACGAGAAAATTCAGTGGGCTTTGAAACACTTGCTTGTAGGGAAAAAAGTTAAATTCATTCTGGATAAATGGCTTCCCCTGCAGTTGGGCGACTGAATGTAAAATATAAATGACAAATTATGTCAGCGGTAAGAGACTGGGTGAGTCTTATAGGAGATGAAATTAGTATCTTTAAATGTAGAACAATACGTCTTTGAGACAGACGCCAGAACGCTTTCCGCTCTGGAATAGGCTCCAGGAATTTCTGAGGCACAGTTTCCAAACATCCGTCACCAGCGGGCGGTGGAACAATGGTTTCTGAGACATAGGTACAACTGTGAAGTTCAATTATTCGGTTACCTTACAAATGGAAACTAACTTTGAGTATTGCGGTTTTAATTTATGCTGTATTTCTGGTCTCTTACGTATTTCACCTTGAGTATGGTCAAAATTAGACGGTGAAATTTGCATGCACAACTCACGGCCTACCTATGTATCTATAAAATCAGAGTTATGTTATTCATTCTAATTTTATATAATCACTGCTGCGCGTTTCTTGATTGCACGTTTTCGAGGAGTCTTTTTGGATGAATGATAGAAGAAAAATATTAGTGGCACTCATAAACTCTCAATAATGATTATGTGCAGGAGCAGATAAAACTAAATGCCGTTTATATCAAGATCATTGATAGAAATATACGTTTCAGTTAGCATACTAATTAAAGCTTAAATGAAGTTTTAATCCATCAGCGTTCTCGGTAATGCAATATGTGGTTAATATTTCGATTCTTCAGTATAGAAGTGTAACATAATTACAAACACTTAATACAATGAACGGTTTGAACGGTCTGAGGCTTCAAAAATTTGAGGATGAAAGACAATCAAAAGTAAAAGAGAAAGGAAACTGATCTAGGGAAAGGAATATGGAATGCAGAATAATTGAGACTTCGGTATATCCTAAGCGTATGGCATTTGACAGCATCTTGAATAGGGTGTACAAATACATTTAAATGTAATTTTCGTGAATGATTTTCCTTAGTTTTACGTTTGTCTACTCCATAAATCTACATGGGACTCCAGTAGTGAGTGTTTCGCATTTGAAGCAATTTCGCGCATGATCTCCCACGTAATGCTAAGTATAATACAAAAACAAAAGCAAAATTAGGAATAGGAATTAGAGTCCAGGAAGAAGAGGTTTGCCGATTACATTGCAATTGTCTCAGAGACACAACGGAATGGACAGTGACTTGATAGGAGGATATAAGAGGAACATCAACAAAAGCAATACGAAGGTAATAGAAGGTAGTCGAAATAAATCAGGTGATGCTGAGGGTATTAGATTAGGAAAAGAGACACTTAAAGTAGTAGACGAGTTTTGTTATCTAGGCAGCAAAATAACTGATGATGGTCGAAGTAGAGCGGATATAAAATGTATCTTGGCAATGGCAAGAAAAGCGTGTCTGAAGAAGAGAAATATGTTAACATCGAGTATAGCTTTAAGTATCAGGAAGTCCTTTCTGAAAGTACTTGTATGGAATGAAGCCATATATGGGAGTGAAACATGGACGATAAACAGTTTAGACAAGAAGAGAATAGAAGCTTTTGATACGTGGTGCTACAGAAGAATGCTGAAGATTAGATGGGTAGATCATGTAAGTAATGAAGAGGTTCTGAAAGGAATCGGTGACAAAAGAAATTTGTGGCACAATCTGACTAGAAGAAGGATCGGCTGGTAGGAGACATTCTGAGACATCAAAGGATCACCATTTAATACTACAGGGAAGTGTGGGGGGTAAAAATCGTCGAGACAGATCGAGAGATGAATACAGTGATTCAGAAGGCCGTAGGTTGCAGCAGTTACTCGCAGATTAAGAGGCTTGCAAAAGGTAGAGTAACATGGAGAGTTGCTTCAGATCAGTCTTCGGACCGAAGACCACAATAACAACAACAACAATACAGTTCTTATAAAATGACTGTTTTCCTAGTACGCCGTGGTTGTAACAGAAAAGTATTATATTGAGATAATAGTTATAGATTTACAGAATGTATCAAAAGGTACCCTACAACTTCAGTGTTTTATAGCATCCAAACTAATTAAGATATTCACAATATTTTTGGCTTGTGTGACAGACAAACTCACAAATATTTGCTTGTGTGTTCGAAGCTGTCTTGAGTGAAGCATAACGACGATGATTCAAGAAAAGGTTCAGTGTACGGAATGGTTTATTTAGGTCAAATCGGACACGCAGGTTCAAAGGAACTTCCAAACACGGTATAGCAAGCACCCACCCTCGCGGACGTCGGTACGCCGATGGTACATGAATTTAAGCCAGACAGGAAACGTCGATGTGAAGCATCACACTCCGTCACCAGGTACAAGTTAAGGATACACAGAACGGATACCGTTGCCTTTCCAACGTCCACCGCAGAAGTCTGTTCGAAGGGTGTCGTAGGAGATGCAAATCCCTAGAGTGGTCGGGCACTTCGTCCTTCGGAAACATTTACAGATGTATCCATGCCGTCTTCGATAGTTGCACGCATTGCAACCAGACAACAAGCCTCAACGTATGCAGTTCGGTGTGGACGCTCTTCACTGCCTGGAGGAGGATGGAAATTTTGTAAACAACCTAGCACTTCGTGAGAAAGCAACATTCCACGTGTGTGGTAACGTAAACAAACACAATATTCGTATGTGGGGCACAACCAAACCACTTACTGTAACGAAAGAGGCACGTGACAACCGAAAAGTGAATGTGTGCTGTTGTTTGATGGTTGATCGCATTGTTGGACCATTTTTTTCTCAGAAAAACAATTGATTCTAACATTTACCTGGATACACTGGAGCTGTTTGGTTTACCACAACTGGCTGACCGCCAAGACACAGTCGTTTTCCAACGGGATGGTACACCGTCACATTGGGCTCAGACTATGTGAGATGCTCTTGACCAGGTCTTCCCGGTTGCTGGAATGTAAGGGTTGGTCCAGTTCCCTGGCCTCCTACGCCGTCCGCTAATATACGGACAGATTTCTTTATGTGGGGATATGTCAAAGACATATCGCAACATTTACCTGGCGCATTAGCATCGCTTGACTTCAGTCAGGCATTCGACCGTGTCGACCATACCTTTCTGAAATCGGTCCTCCAACACATGGGTTTTCCGGCTAATATAGTAACAGTGACAATGCGCCTCTTGAGCGGCGCGGCTTCAAGAATATTCTTAATCGTCTCCTCACCGCGCCTCTAGCGATCGAGCCCTCAGTCCGACAGGGTTGCCACTTTCCACAATACTGCATGCTTTGGCATTAGAGCCCCTACTCCAGGGGCTCCGCCAACGTCTGGTGGGCCTGACATTGCATGGGCACCTCTCGTTGTACAGTCTACGCTGACGATCTAGTCCTCTACCTCCGCAATGAAGACGACGTTCGCGCGTCTCTGACTTGGGTGGCGACATATGGAGAGGCATCGGGCAGTTCTGTTAACATTTCCAAATCGAAGGTTTTGCTCATTGGTGAGGGCCTACCTGAGAGATATGTCGCTCTTCTAAGTTTGGTCACCAGCGTCGCTGTTTGGGCATTGATTTTATGAATGACCTCCATCGTTCAGCGGCAACAAACAGTGCATGTCCCCTTCAAACGATGAGAACTGGCCTTGTGGACCACCGGCTTAAATCTCTCGACATTGTACAGCGTGCGCAGCACGTGAAAGTTTACCACGCCTCTCGCATCCCCCATGTGGGACAAGTGTTCCCGGTTCCGATTACCCTCGCCCATAGTATGTTTATGACGATGGGATCCTTTGTCTGTACTGGGATGTCTTTAAAGTTCAATATTCCCCCCTTACTCTACCACGGGAGAGCGGTGGGGTTGGCTTATTCCATGTGCCAGACAGAGTTACGGCACGTTTTGTTTGCTCCCAACTGAAAGTCTAGCGCTGCTGCCCGTTGAGCCTGACGGGACTGCTTTTGCATAAATATGCGCCAGTCTCCACGTCAGCCCCAGTCATGATATCAGACATTCCACCCCTCTTTTATTACTTTCCGCACTTATTTCTTGAATTTAGTTATAGAATTAAGTCTCCTTACCCCTTGCACCCATACTCCAGACAAAGATCATATGGCGTCGGCTGTGGAAAGAGGTGCATGCAGGTTATCTCGATACCAGCGTCCAGTCCACCTGGTATATCACTGTCAAAATCCGCCCCGATAGCTGAATGGTCAGCGTGATGGACTGCCATCCTAAGAGGCCCGGGTTCGATTCCCGGCTGGGTCAGGGATTTTCTCCGCTCAGGGACTGGTTGTTGTTTTGTCTTCATCATCATTTCATCTCCATCTGGAGCACAGGTCGCCCATTGTGGCGTCGAATGTAATAAGACCTGCACCAAGGCGGCCGGACCTGCTCCGTAATGGACCTCCCGGTCAGTGACGCCAAATTCCCATTACTGTCAGTGGCAAACAGGTCAACCAGTTTCGTTTGCACAGCATCCGCCTCGCTGACACACACCTCTGCGTTCACTGTGGTGTAGATGACGCAGGCGCTCATCGATTCTCATGTGGTCCGTCGTCTGACGTCTGGAGACAAGCGCAGCGCATCTTGGTTTCCTTACCCGACAGACACCTGCTCAGATCACTTTCCTGATGCTTTTATTGCCAAATGTGATTCATTACCCCGCAACAAAAACTAACGCTGTGAACTGGATATGCGGTCATACGGTCCGCTACCTTTTAGGCCATGACGAGAAATCAGAACTGGATTATTGGACGCCCCTCAACGATCGACACTGTGCACTTGTTCGCAATCTCAGATACAAGCTGTTCTTTTTCAATTTTCTATGAAGCACCTTTCATGACCCGTCTTCCAGCTGGAACATCCAAGTCATGAGCTATGATGTTCTGAACGCACTACAAACGGAATCTCCATTAAAATTTCGAGAAGACACGTTTGAATGTTTCGCCAATTGTAAGGCACTAGCGACTCCTAGAATTCTGCTACATAAAATAATTTAATAAATAAATAAATAAAAGAAAATAATAATATACATACAAAAAAGCAAATAAATAAATAAATAAGTAAATAAAATAAAAAAACAAAAGCCCGTACAGATCTACTTCCATTTTTATCGCAACTCTGTGTGTTCTTCCCCCCTACTTTCTTCCTTTCCTGCACCCTTATAGTAAAGGTTAGTTGTTTTGGGGATAGGCGTAGATAAGTGCCAAAGCCTGAAGAGGTGCTTTTTTTCGGTTAGAACACAAGTGGCGGTGAGTAGTAGACTTTTTTTGTATTTTCCCTTTCCTGTCCAGGAGATAAAAAAATGTTGTCATGGTGTTGGATTGTTAAAGGAGAGATACGAGTTGAAATCTCGCATGTGCCTCAAATTTTCTTGTTTTTCACAAAAACCTGGATTTCATGGTCGAGCGGCTGCTCATAAGCCACACATCAAACTTGGTGTAAGGAGCGTAAACAGTGGACGATTGAACAATGGAAAAACGTTGTGTGGAATAACGGATCACGGTACAGTATGTGGCGATCGGATGGCAGGGTATGGGTATGGCGAATGCCTGGTGAACATCATCTGCCAGCACGTGTAGTGTCAACAGTAAAACTCGGAGGCGGTGGTATTTGGAGTGATCGTGTTTTCACGGAGGGGGCTTGCACCCCTTTTTGTTTTGCGTGGTACTATTACAGCACAGGCCTACATTGACGTTTTAAGCGTCTTCTTGCTTCCCACTGGTGAAGAGCAATTCGGGGATGTTGGTTGCATCTTTCGACACGGGGGGGGGGGGGGGGGGGGGGGCACCTGTTTATAATGCACGGCCTGTGGCGGAGTGGTTACACGACAATAACATCCTTGTAATGGACTGGCATGCACAGTGTCGTTAAAATGGTTCAAATGGCTCTGAGCACTACGGGACTTTATCTTCTGAGGTCATCAGTCCCCTAGAACTTAGAACTACTTAAACCTGACTAACCTAAGGACGGCACACACTTCCATGCACGAGGCAAGACCGTAGCGGTCGCGCGGTTCCAGGCTGTAGCGCCTAGAACCGCTCGGCCACCCCGGCCGGCCACAGAATTTTGACTTGAATCCTATAGAACACCTTTGGGATGTTTTGGAACGCCGACTTCCTGCCAGGCCTCACCGACCGACATTGATACCGCTCCTCAGTACATGGATGGTCCCAAGAAACCTTCCAGCACGAACGTATGCCTGCGAGAGTGGAAGCTTTCATCAAGGCTAAGGGTGGGCCAACACCCTACTGAATTCCAGCATTACCGATGGAGGGCGCCACGAACTTGTAAGTCATTTTCAGCCAGGTGTCCGGATATTTTTGATCACATAGTGTAAAAAGAATAGGAAATGCTTCAAAGCATACGTAATATCACTGAAAATTTAATTGACTTTATTAGGTCAGTGAAAGACAGAATAATGGATTTCGTGTACAAGAACTGCTTGTACTAAGGTATGTTTCTCTATAATGTACAATACAATAAATTAATAAAATAATATGTAAGAATATTGTTGTGGAAGATCTTACAGCGAGGTATTTTTTATCTAATGTGTGAAGATATGTTGCGTCGTCAATCTCGAGAAGCAGCCTACTTCAGTTTGTTGTAGTACTCTCACAGTCCAGTGGCCGTAAATATTGTAAAGTTCGACTTTTTACCTTTTGTTCTTCTGGTGATTCCTTGTAAGGTCTGTTATGTCGACTTTCCTTTTGATAGCTATTCCCCAAAAGGAGGTGGATCGGACATTACTGTTGCTGAACCTTCTTGGCTTAAAACTGACACTGACTGCAGCAATTGATAATGAATTAATTCATAAACACATGTATATTTCACACTATACATTTCACTTATAGATAACACAAAATAGTCTCATTTTCCCATACAAATCAATAGGCTTGCACTACTTTCATTTTTTACGTTAAGACAAGACGAGAGACCATTTCAAAATGGTAACAAAAAGGATCGCAAAACTTCATTTTTTTTCTGTCATGGTTTTATGACAATTTCAATGATAATAAAGTGTTTGTTAGACAGCATCGCAATTATGTTTCCCTTACGAATACATATTTCTGCTTACAAGTTTTTAGAATTACCCTTTTTCCTTTTATAATTTATTTTTCGCCCACAAAGTAACATGACAATAGATGATACTGATAAAATTTTGGGTCAGTGTATTGCATTTGTAGCTACATTTTATATTAAAATTGCATATGTCTCATAGGAACTTTGCAATGACTTTCGTGCACACCGACAATCTGTAACTTTTCTGTGAACCAATCATGTAAGTCATGAGCAGCTACAGAATGCAATATAACTGGAATTCAGATTGTCAACTCTCTGCATCGATTTGCGCCGACAATACATCATTTTCATCTCGGCGTTGGTGCACGTCCATTCCATCACGCCAGCGTCTTACTGATGTCCATTCATTGCGTGATAATTATCTAGTTGCACAATATTCTCCAAGAGCAGCATCAATTATGAATCTGTTTGGGAACTGAGTGGTGACTCGAGCGAGAAGACTACATGGCGTAAGTAACGATACTCTCCATGCTGCTATAAGATGACTCGCCGCCATGGCGGGTAAAACAGCGCACACACTCACGCACGCACGCACGCACGCACATACACACACACACACACACACACACACACACACACACACACACACACACTGATGCACGCACACTCGCAGACACGCACTACACACTGTATGTTTTGGCGTGCAGACCATCTGGATGCCGTCGCTGAAAGATGTTTCTCTTGAATGCCTGATATATGAACTGCAGCCGTCTGCGGTTCCAGATGTCGTGCATACGATTAAATATTTCCATTAGTGACATAATGACACTTTAAGGTGTTTGATCCTGGGTCTTTTCAGTATGACATCATACTTATCAAAGCCTATGAAACAGCCTAGATTTCTACTCATAGCGCCAAGGCGACCCCTATGTATGTCCATTCATATTGTGACCTTATACAGGGTGTTAATAAATTTAATCCTAAATTGTGAACAAGATAACTAAATTGCAGAAACATTTTATACAGCACTGAATGCAGTATATCTTCAAGTTTTATTAACAAATTTTCGCTGTGGATACCTTTTGTAATACGACAAATGTCTCGTCTGTAATCAATTTCCTGCAAAATCCTATGAAACATATCTTTATGTATGGTCTCAATTGGTTGGTTTATGTTGTCGCAGCTCGTCCACGTTAGCCAGAAGCAAATGAGCAAACACTCTGTCTTTAAGATAACCCTGTATGCAGAAGTCCATTGGGTAAAGCAGGTATTATTCCATTAAGTCCAAACCGAGTCCTCACATTCCTACTGAGATGCACGACAGCTTCACGGAGGCAATGTGGTGGAACGCCATATTGCTAGTAAGTAAATTCTGTGCCTTTGTCTTATTGTAAGTGAGGCATAATGTTCAAGCATGTCCAGGTGCGATGTGCGAGTTGCAGTTGAGAAAAAAAAAAGTTCAAATGTGTGTGAAATCTTATGGGACTTAACTGCTGAGGTCATCAGTCCCTAAGCTTACACACTACTTAATCTAAATTACCCTAAGGACAAACACACACACACCCATGCCCGAGGGGGGACTCGAACCTCCGCCGGGACCAGCCGCACATTCCCTGACTGCAGCGCCCTAGACCGCACGGCTAATCCCGCGCAGTTACAGTTGACTCGGCATAAAACAAAGGACCGTAAATCTTATTACAGTTTGCACCACAAATCCTCGTTTTGTCGAAGCCAGTTTCGTTGAACCGATTGTACCAGTTAATAACAGTTTGTCTTTGAGGTTATGGCTTGGGATACTTAGTCCTAAATTGTCTTGGAACTGTAGTAGCGGGTTTGGATTCATGAAACCATCAACAACGCTTTGCACGCCCTGCACAGTTATAGGACTCCATGACGACTGTTGGAATAATTCATTCGGTCATTCCACATAGCAGGAACCTCGGGAACTAACGTGTTAGGTGGGAATAAGACTTGAAGATGTACTGCGTTCAGTGCTGTATCCAACATTTCTGTAAGTTATTAACCTTTTTCACAATTAAGGGTTACTTTTGTATAACTAATTTATAAACACTGTGACTGCTCGCATTGAGGTTGATCGTAACCCATGGTTGAGTGGAAGGTTGCCTCAGGTCGTGAAGCGACGCTAGACTTCTCATGGGGCCGAATGTAAGGGTTCTCCGGTTAGTCTGAGAAACAGGTTCCAGGTGCTGTCTGTGGCTGACAATGACCCTCAGCCAGATACAGTGGCTTGTCTGGTAATTGGGAGCTCCAATGTCAGACGCATTGTAGAGCTCCTTAAGGACATTGCTACCAACGAGGGGAAGAATGCCTCTGTGCACTACGTGTACATGCGGGGTGGAGCCATTCCAGATGTGGAACGGACCCTTCCAGATGTCATGAAGGGCACAGGGTGAAACCAACTGCATGTGGTGGTTCACGTCGGTACCATGACGTGTGTCGCTGTGGATCGGAAGAGATTCTCTCTGGTTTCGAGCGTCTACGTGAGGTGGTAAAGGCTGCCAGACGCGCTTTCGAGATAAAAGCGGAGCTCACCATCTGCAACATAGTCGACAGGGCCAATTGTGGGCTTCTGGTACAGAGCCGAGGGTCTGAAACAGGGACTCACACGCTTCTGTAACAGTGTAGGCTGCAGATCCCTTGACTTGCACCATAGGGTCGTGGGGTTTCGGGTCCGCTAAATACATCAAGAGTCCATTAAACACAGGAGGCGCCTACATGGGTTGTAAGATGGTGCAGATGGAACACAGGAAGAACATACATAGAAGTTTGTAAATTATCGTAGCTGTTGTAAAAGTACCAGAGCTCCAAGTGCTAACAGAAAGCCCAGATGCTCAAATAGTTATAGGCACTGAAAGCCGAAATTTAGCGAGGGTCCTAACGATGTTCAGAAAGGACAGACTAAATCCAATTGGCGGTGGCGTGTTTGGAACCGCAATACGATAATAATTGGATCCTTTTACCAACCTCCGGACTCAGGTGATAGAACTACTGAAAGGTTGAAAAAGAAAAAAAAAGCATGAATCTGATATCAAACATGTACTCAACTCATAATTATAGTTGGTGGTGACTTCAATTTACCCTCGATATGTTGGGGGAAAATATATGTTTCAATCCGGAGGTACGGATAAAACATCATCCGAAATCGTACTAAACGCATTTTCAGAAAATAAATTTGAGCAATTAGTTCATAAGACCACTCCAACAGTAAATGGTTGTGAAAACACACTTGACCTCTTAGCAACAAATAATCCTGAACTAATAACGAGCATCAAAACGGATGCAGACATAAGTGAACACAGGGTTGTCGTAGTAGGACTGAGTATCGTAACTCCCAAATATTCCAAAAATAACAGAAAAACATACCTATTCAAAAAAGTAGATAAAAATTCGTTTGACACATTCCTAAGAGACAAGCCACTCGTTCCGCATTACAGTGTACTGGTAAGTGTAGACGAGATGTGGCTTGAATTCAAAGAAATAACATCGACAGCAGTTGAGAGATTTATACCAAATAAATTAATAAACGACGGAGCCGTTCCCCTATGGTACATAACAGGTCAGAACAAACACTGTTGCTGAAACAGTGAAAAAGGCATGTCAAATTTAAACGAACGTAAATTCCCCGAGATGGTCTATCATTCACAGAAGCTCTAAATGTACGGTGAACTTCAATGCGAGATGCTCATAGTAGTTCCACACCAAAAATTGGTCTGGAAACATGGCAGAAAATCCAAAGAGATTATGGTCGTATGTGAAGTATGCTAGCGGCAAGACACCGTCAATGCCTTTACTGTGCGATAGCAATGAAAATACTATCGATGACATTGCTGCTAAAACAGAGTTACTGAATACGGCCTTCCGAAATTCTTTCGCGAAGGAAGACGAAGTAAATATTCCAGAAGTTGCATTGAGAATTGCTGCCAACACGAGTAACTTAGAAGTAGATATCCTCGGAATAGTGAAGCAACTTAAATCACTTAACAAAAGCTAGTCTTCCGGTCCAGACTGTATAACAATTAGGTTTCTATCACAGTATGCTGATGCAATAGCTCCATACTTAACAAGCATTTATAAACGCTCGCTCTTCGAAAGATTGTCTCCATGCTACTCTATCCTGTGCAAGCTTCTTCATCTCCCAGCACCTACTGCAACCTATGTCCTTCTGAATCTGCTAAGTGTATTCATCTCTTGGTCTCCCTCTATGATTTTTACCCTCCACACTGCCCTCCAATGCTAAATTTGTGATCCCTTGATGCCTCAGAACTGTCCTACCAACCGGTCCCTTCTTCTTGTCAAGTTGTGCCTTAAACTCCTCTTCTCCCCAATTCTATTCAATACCTCCTCATTAGTTATGTGATCTACCCATCTAATCTTCATCATTCTGCTGTAGCACCACATTTCGAAAGTTTCTATTCTCTTCTTGTCCAAACTATTTATCGTCCATGTTTCACTTCCATACACTCCATACAAATACTTTCAGAAACGACTTCCTGACACTTAAATCTATACTCGATGTTAACAAATTTCTCTTCTTCAGGAACGCTTTTCTTGCCATTACCAGTCTACATTTTATATCCTCTCTACTTCGGCCATCATCAGTTATTTTGCTCCCCAAATAGCAAAACTCCTTTACTACTTAAAGTGTCTCGACGAAAGATGCTTACCCAAAAACAGAAAAGTTGCACAGTTCACACCAATATTCAAGAAAGACAGTAGGAATGATCGACCAAATTACAGGGCCATATCATTAATGTCGGTATGAGCAGGATTTTAGAACATATATTGCGTTCGAACATGATTAACTACCTCGAAGAGAACGGTCCATCCACACATAGTCACCGCCGATTTAGAAAACATCGTTCTTGTCAAACGTAACTAGCTCTTTACTCACACGAAATGTTGAATGCTGTCGAAAAGGGGTTTCAAATTGATTCCGCATTTCTAGATTTCCCGATGCTTTCTGGCACCGTATGTCGTAAGCGGCTTGTAATCAGATTAGGTGTTTATGGAATATCGTCTAGATTCTTTATTTCCTGTCAGACAGGACACAGTTAGTAGTAACTGATGGAAAGTCATCGAGTAAAACGGAAGTGCTTTCTGGCGTTCCCAAAGGTAGTGTTATAGGCCCTGTGCTCTTAATTATCTGCTCTTAATTATCTATATAAACGATTAGGTGACAATCTGAGCAGCCGCATAGGGTATTTGCAGATGATGGTGCCGTTTATCGTAAAATAAAGTCATCAGAAGATCAAAACCAATTGCAAACGATTTAGATAAGATATCTGTATGGTGCAAAAATTGGCAATTAATCATAAATAATGAAAAGTGTGAGTCATCCACATGAATGCTAAGAGGAATCCGTCAAACTTCGGTTACGCAATACATCAATCAAATCAAAAGGCAGTAAATTCAATTAAATATTTTGGAATTACAGTTACGAACAACGTAAATAAGAAAGAACACTTAGAAAACGTGAAAGACTGCGTTTTATTGGCAGAACACTTAGAAGATGCAACAGATCTACGAAAGAGACTGTCCCCACTAGATTGTCTTTTGAAGTACTGCTGCGTGGTGTGGGATCCTCACCAGATAGGATTAACGCAGTAAATCGAGAAAGTTCAAAGAAGGGCAGAGAAGTAGGGGAGACAGTGCCACCGACATAGTACAGGATTTGGGATGGAAATCATTAAAACAAATGCGTTTTTCGTTACGGCGGTATCTTCTCACGAAATTTCGATCACCAACTTTTTCCTCGTAATGTGAAAATATTTTTTTTGCGCTGGCCTACGCAAGGAGAAAAGATCATCACAAGAAAAAACGGAAATCAGAACTAACACGGAAAAATATAGGTGTTCGTCATTTTTCCGCGCTACTCGAGAGTGGAATATTAGAGAATTAGTGTGATGGTGGTTCAATGAACGCTCTGCCAGGCACTTAAGTGTGATTTGCAGCCGTGTAGATCTAGATGTAGACCAGGCTACCACTTTTTCGAACGTTATCGTACAAGAGTGTGTTACCGGCCAGGTATATGGAAAATAGCATTTCTTACCTAATGCAAGCACCATGTCGAATGACGTTTTGAACACTAATGTTAATTCTGTAGTTTCCCTTTGACCTAGCGATTTCCTGAATGTACGGTCAGTCGTGATTATGAATCACATTGGCACGTTAATAGAATATCTTTCCTTTTCGAGTGTTTTTAAATTTTTCTGTATTCTAGTTCTGGACATCATTTCGTAAGTTCCGTTAAGGCAGAGACGCCTGAGCAGCTATTAGATGATAGTCGCGCGGTAATAAATGCAGTAGTCCTGAGAAGACGGTTTTATTGCGATATTTCAGTACTCTGCAAAGACTTAAATTTAGGGGAGGTGTCGTGAATACGGAATATCTTATTTGATGAAGCGAGGTAACTTCTAACTGTAGAAGGGAAATTGGTATTTTACGAGGGAAATTAAACCTTCGTGTCAGGTATAATTTGATAAACAGCAAGCTCAATTACATTAGGTCGCCTAAATTTGCTGTTCCGCTCCGGAATACGACTGCCAGTTATTGCACCAAAGGACAATATTCTGCTTAGGTCTGTCATCTCTCCGTCGTGCAATGCAAAGTAGAGACCGAAAAAGACAGGGATAATCCGACAGCAGTAGGCAGCCGGATTTTATGATTTACTTTTCAAGAATTTGTCGTAGAGTCGTCCATATGTAAGTTACAAAATGGTACTGAGAAGCATGCGTTCGTCTTAGGTTTCTGCAGTGTTGCCGTCAGGCGAAAATCTGCATACTGTTTTCGTTTTTTAAGGACACTACCATACTTCATTTTCTGAATCGAAAGCAAACTAAAAGGGCTTGGCACAGCTTTGAGTTTATATAAGTCGCAACTTAAGGCAAGTATCAACATGAGATGGCGACAAGCTTTCTCGTGTGGCTCTTTCAAAAATATTTGTGTTTTATGTGTTTCGATCAAATGGGAAAAACCAGAACAGCTTGTTAGTGAATAGCATATTGTTACGAGAGATCCCCAACTGTTTAATTTTACTATAACAATATCAGATGCAAATAGTCACACTCGATAACTAGTTTCATCTTCAGATATGATTAATCACAACTTGTGGGAAGTCAAAATAAGTCATAAGCTGTAACATAAAATGAACAGCACCAAAGTACATTTGTGACCAGATTCTGTGGCAACAAGTATTTTACATTAGGTAGCCACTTCGGGTACGACATCCAGCTATTGAGCTAAGTAAGATAATAGATACCACGGAATTTGGTCGCAGATGTACCGTTATGCTGTTCATTTTAGGTTTCAGTGTATAAGTATATTCTTTTTTTAAAAAATTTAACTTTTCACTAGATTGATAAGGCACATCTGAAGATGATCAGTCTGGAACCGCGCGACCGCTACGGTCGCAGGTTAGAATCCTGAGTTGTAGGGGACTGATGACCTTAGATGTTAAGTCCCATAGTGCTCAGAGCCATTTCAAACATTTTTTTCTATTAAAGGGTTGGCTAGAGGCGAAATTTTGAAAAGTTTTCCACGGTACAGCACTCTCCCCTACCTTTAACATCAATGACCCTCCTGAATTAACTAACCTGCAAAGTAGGAGGAACGGTTTAAAATTCTTTATGTCTAGTACACTGCTCCTTCGATCAGTGATGCGTCTTTCAGACCGAAAATTTGCTTTCGATTTTTATTAAACGAAAAACTCCATCCTATTGCCACATGTTGTGGAAGATCGTCTAAATATCAGATTCGTCTGGTTTGGTCGTGTCTGGGCTAATAAATCAGCTTGTAATATGCACAATGATATGAAATCTCTCCTTAACTCTTCTTCGATGTAAACTGCAGTTGTACTTTTCTGTACCAAGGAATCAATGATACTTGCTGTAACTACTTTGAACAGGAAGGTTTTAATCATTTTTGGCCTATCTTAGCATATCAGACACGTAGTGTAATCGTATCATAGTGACGCAAAAATGTAGCAGACAGCAAATAAACAAGATAAATGAATGAACATGTCACGTGATGTCTCATTTTACGTACTTACATTACCGTTTTAAAGAGCATCGGTTAGTGTACGAAAAACCCGCAGGCATTGCTGTGGCGCCTCAAGAAACAACGTAAAGAAGACACAGTACCACACAATCTCGGTAACTGCTCTGCGGCAACACGATGTCCGTCTCGTCAGAACAAACGATTTCTGGCTACGCTATCTTTCCATTACAGGAAAACGGCACCTCTTTCAAAGATTGGGAAGTAGAAGAAGTGGTTCAAATGGCTCTGAGCAATATGGGACTTAACACATGAGGCCATCAATCCCCGAGAACTTAGAACTACTTAAACCTAACTAACCTAAGGACGTCACACACATCCATGCTCGAGGCACGATTCGAACTTGCCACCGTAGCGGTCGCTCGGTTCCAGACTGAAGCGCCTAGAACCGCTCGGCCAGGAGATAGAAGAGCTACTAAGTTTGCTGTAAGTGCATGTTAAAGCTTTATTATATTATCACGTTAATTTAAAGACGAAAAGGAATAACAGCATCAAAGAAACGGCAGATTCTTCCTCTAAAGACCATAAATGCAGTCTTCGTTAGTCGAACAGAAGACCACATACGTACAGAGTACTGGTGCCTGTGAGTTTTCAGCTACCGTAGTTTCGTTCTCATTGCAAAGAAACACTGTCACATAAACTATCCGCGAGCAGCTTAATGGAATTTCTGATCTGGTGGATAATGCTGTTCTATTTTGAGAAACCTTAACACTAGAAAATTGGAGCGAAATGCAGAGATACCTGCAGAGAGTTGGCGCCTAGCGCTGGTATTGTAAGCTGACACTAAACACAAATGAATGTAACGTATTGTACGTGAATAGGCGGAAGGACCCGTTATTTGATTATACGATTCCTGAAAAACACGGAAACAGTCATGTACATTAAATATTTCAGAGTAGGCGTTCGGAGGGATTTAAAGTGGAATGAGAAAAGAAAGATAATTGTTGAAAAATCAGATGCCAGCCTAAGAGTGACTGGAGGCAGTGTAGCCAACCCATGCAGGTGGGTGATAACAAAAACAAATGTGCGACTGATACGTGAGTACTGCTCTTCAGTGTGGGACCGTAACCAGGCAGGTTTGATAGACGAAACAGAGAAAAACGAAAATATGGCGGCACATTTCATCATCGTTTTGTTAAGTAAGCCAGTATGTTTTATGGAGACGTCATACGACTCTGATAGTAGATGGCGCAAGAGAGTTAATGCGCATCACAGATTGGTTAACTATTAAAAATTAGAGATTATACTTTTCTGACCGAGTCAAAATATTCCGCCCTCCTATATACAAGGTGTTTCAAAATTCATGTTACACACATATAGATGTTGTAGAGGGGACTTAGTGGATCAGGTTTTACGTAGGAACTCACGTCCGGAAACGTCATCTAACAACGCTACAGAGCGTCAAATTTATAGGCACCAGCGCCTTTAAATGTATGTGTAACATACAGGGTGATTTCGTGATGATGTTACAAACTTTACGGAGTGACGGAGACCGTTAAATGTATCAATTTGAGGTAAGGGTCCATGCACCAGAAACGAACGAACTAAAGCTACAAGCGAAAATCTTTCTGATACTTCTGGCAGTGGATTGCGTGTACTGGTACTGTTGTTGCTCAGAATGTGGGGTATACAACTTGTTCATCTTCACCAGTGTGAAACACATCTCCTCTAGTGAACAAGTACTCATAGCTCCTTAGGTCTGCATTTTAGAGCCCATGTTTACTCGACATTTTCTCTTGGTTTGTCCCATACTACCTTCTCTGAAAGGTGCCTGTTCTACAATCTTACCAACAACAGTACCAGCGCAGAACGATTTTCGCTTGTAACTTCGGACTCGTTCGTTTCTGGTACAGAGACCCTTACCAAAATTAATATATTTATCCCTCTCCATCGTACTTGAAAGTATTAACTTTATCACCGAATCACCCGGAATACACTTAAATTTTTAGGCGCCGGTATCTATAACTTTGACGCTCTGTAAAGTCGTTGGATGGTGTTCCGTAACACGGGTTCCTATGTAAAACTTGGTCTATAAGACATCTCTACAGCCTCTAGAAGTGTGTAATATGAAATGTGGAACACCATGTATGTCTCCCGGAAAGACCATGAACCTAAAATTAGAGATTCGAGCTCACCCGACGTACTATCAGCCATATAACATAATAGGACTTGAGTATAGTACGCGAACTCTAATAAGTCCTTTGGTTGAGAGGCTGACAGGAGTTGCATAATCGAAAGAAATCGAATGGCACCCATCAGTGTTGACTGATTTCTTACGGTTGTGAGCTTCAGCTATCATACAAAACTGTGTTCAACAAAGTTTACCAGTCAAACAACTGAAGAGTAACTTTTCAGTATGTGGTAACTCCACAAATAAAACGTTTGTAGCAGAGACGGAAGACTAATATCCTGTAAAGCTTTATAATGACTGACAGTTTGAATATAGGAAATTATTAATGATCCTGAGCATAAAAAATGGGATAAGTAGGAAACCCTAACTCTTTATTTAAAGGCGCAACTGCTACTCAGATTTTTAGAATCTGTGGACTTAATTTATTTTGCACCAACCACAGGGAAATTTCGTGTTTTGAGTCAAATTTACGTAAGAAAAATTCAAGAATCTTTTCTTTAACTTTTATTTTGAGCAATAATAAATTATACAGATAAAAAGGAGATGTGTCCAACTGCAGTGTAATTTAGTAGCCTTACTTATTTCAAACGTTGGTTGTTCTGTTGTGCGTCAGTAGGTTTTCAGATCAACCATACTAGGGGTGCTTATGGTGGAAACACGAACATGAATCTTGTAGATAAAATGTAGTGAGCAGTGGTAGTGATTAACTGATTAGTGCAGTATGTTTCGGTATACCCCGTCACGTGTGAGGTGTCATAGTCAATCTGTCTTGACACATTGTTGTCGAAAGGAAAATTGTAAGTTGTCTAATATTTAAATCATTATGTTGTAAAGCATGTTATTGCTGACTACCTCAAACTTCCGTGGACGCGTTTATTTCATCACAAGACCTACTGAGATTTTAAGTTGAAAACCCTGCATTCTTCTCTTGTCTTTCCTTGAAGTATAAACTCCTGGTGCAAGAACGAAATTAAAAAATCTTATGGGAAATTTGTAAGACGTTTCCAAACACAATGGTTAAGTGACAGCACTGTAAGGAACAAACTTTGTTGTTTTTACTGTGAACTATTTGGAACGGGTAATGACGATTTTGAATGGCGTAAGAGGGGAGTACGCGAAGAGAGTCTTCAAGATTTCCTTTAGAGAGCTAAAAACCATGAATTTTTCATTTCACATATCACAGCAGCTGTTAAATACAATAATCTAGACCCAGTAGGAATTGACATGCTCTTTGAGAAGCAACACGCTTGGAATCTTAGAAACACAACGAGAAGATTGATCGAAACAGAAGTATAGTGAAGAGACTTATTTCGACAATCTGCTTTTTAGCACGGCAGAGTTAGCTCTTCGAAGTCATGACGAATATGAGGTGTCAGTAAATAAAGGAAATAACTTTTGGATTTGTTGGCGGAAAAAGAACCATACATGAAAGATCGTTCATCATCCGATAGAGTATTTAAAGGCACTTCCTCTGACACGCACAATGATTTAATAGCTAGTATTACGGATGTTGTTAAAGAACAAATTTCAAGAGAAGTTAAAAATAGTCCTTTTATATCAATACAAGCCAACGAATCAACACATGTCTCAACTAAAAGTCATATGAGTGTCATTTTCGTTTTGCAAATAACGAACTAGGAGAAATACAAGAGAATTTTTAACGTATTTAATGATCGCAGCGCACAAGGCGTAGCTACTGTTCTGTTGCAAATGTTGAGTAGTTGGAATATTGATAAAAACGAATTAGTAACGCAAACTTACGATGGCTGCAATGGCGCAGAAAAATTATAGTATCTGTGAAACAAGCGTATCCTCACGCTCTCTCTCCCTACACACTGCTATGCACACCAGTTGAACCCAGTCCTCCTCTACGGCTGTAAAACAAATATGCAATGAAAAATGTTGGTTGCAAATCTACCAGCATTTTACAAATTTCCAGCCCTTCCAGTAAAAGTAGTGAACCTCTGAGGGAAAGGCGATTTAAACTACAGGTCGTTGTGAAACGATCTGCAATTTTCATTCTTGCGCTGTACAAATCATTATTCCTCACTATACAGAACTAACAGCAGCATTTCATGATATGATAAACAATGAAGGGTGGGATGATAGTACTTAACATCAAGAAACTGGGCTAAACAGTACACCAGATGACCAGCCTTTTCTTTTTCTAGTGCAGCTGTACAATTCGATTTTCCAGCATACAAGTGTCTTGTTTCACAACTTTCACAGTAAAACTATGACACATGGTGCTGTAAGCCTGAAATTGAAAACGGTGTTTAAGCTGGTGAAAGACTAAGATGTGAGGAAATCATTCTGAAATGCATAATGGGACCTAAGAGCCTTATAAATTCAACAGGAATATTAACTTTAACGAAACAGAAGTAAGTATTCAGAATTTCAGATAGCTGTTATTCGAAATAATTGAGACATTAGTAGTAAACATCGAAACTAGATTCCAGGAAACAGATTTTACAGAACTTGTAACTGGGAAAAAGTTCTGAGGTTATAGTAGGTCAAACAATTTCTGAAAAAATGCTTAAAATATATCCTTTATTGATAATGAAAAATTTAAAAGAACTCTTTGTTTACAGCAGTGAGGATAAACATATAGAGCCACAGGACCTCCTTAAATTCATTATAAACAATTGATTAAAAACATGTTCTATGAATGTGTGAATTTACTGTCGTTGGTTCTTGCAATTCCAAAAACCAATACGTCTTGCAAAAGAAGCATGACTACATTAAAACCCAAGGACAAATGACAGACTGTCAAACGTGGCGACTTTGGCTATCGAGAAGGGAACTGTGAAAGGAGCTGTAAAATCTGCAACCAATGGCAGGATTTCATATCAAGTGTCATCGATGTTTACGCCCAGAAAAAGGAGAGAAGGATAGAACAAATTTATAAAAAGATGTAACGGTACATTGCTATGTATTATATTTTGATGAATGTGTAGCCGTTTAATATTTCTATGCATTTTTACAACAATTTATGTAGTAGTTTCAGTCTTAGTAGAAATAGTTAATTAAGTTACTTTTGCAGTGTTTCTGTTTTACAAGATATGTTTTAAGATTTTTTTTCTTTTTTCGAAATTCGTAATTATCAGACTGACCTTAAAAAACGTCACGCTTCACCATTTCTCCTACATGACAAAATAATTCGAATAAAAACACTGTAGGTGTAATATACGCTCATGAGGTGGGAGTGGGGATGTGAAAGGCTGACATGCAATAATGTTCGGAGATGCGCTGATGGTGTTTCTTTCCTGTACTTAGTTGACTTGAAATACTTCAAAAGTGTGAAGCGCAACCTTTGGCTTATTTGTGTTGTTCAGTGCATAAACTAGGTCAAACGAATGACCACCACAGTGAGCCAATAATTTGCTAGCGTGTTTCGCTGTCATGCCACGCACCTGATTCTCACAGATACATTTAACGCCTCTCTGGAGACAGATGTTATCACAGTGGAGAATTAGTTTTTTTAGAATTCAGATAAAACAGCAGCGCGAAATTCGCTTCAGGTATAGATGAAATATGTACACAAATTGTGTGAAGTATATGTCCTATATGAAATATACTGTCTGGAGTATGCCTACGCAGGCAAATCCGCAGGCAAAAAGCTAGTAATTTATAAATACAAGTACATGGTGCAAATTAGCTGAATTATGAACTATGATGGAACAAAGTCCCTCATCGCGCTTTTTTCTCTTCATGCGAATGCTAACGTCAAGAATACAACAGGACTTTCGACATGGTTTTCGCAAATATGTATAGACTGATTCACGGGAAAGGTTTGTGTATATAATTTACATGTCGGCTGGCCATAGATGCACTACAGCTCGCTCGCACACACACACACACACACACACACACACACAGGAAGACGTACTAAGAAGGAATTATCCGATTAGGATGGAAATTAGGAGATATGATGTACGCGCACAGACAAACAAATGTTTACAATTTCAGAAAAAAATGGATAATTTATTCAAGAAAAAGGCCTTCACAAAGAGAGCTAGTCAATAACGCGTTGTTCCACCTCTGGCCATTATGCAAGCAGTTATTCGGGTTGGCAATGATTTATACCATGAGGGATATCTTGTCAAATTCTGTCCAACTAGCGTGTTAGAGTGTCAAGCTCCCGAGATGGTTGTAGGGCCCTGCCAATATTGCTCCAAAAGTTATGAAATGGGGAGGGATCCCGCGACCTCGCTGGCCAAGGTCGGGTTTGGCTAGCAGGAAGACAAGCAGCAGAAACTCTCGCATTATCTGCTGAAATGTGAGCCCAGGGTGGCTTTCCATGAAGGGCAAGAAAACGAGGCATAGAATATCGACGTACCGCTGTGCTGTAAGGGTGCTGCGGATGACAACCGAAGCGGTCCTGCTATGAAAAGAAATGGCAACCCAGACGATTAATCCTGGTTGTCGGGCCGTATGGCGGGTGAGAGTCAGGTTGGTGTTCTAGCGCTGTCCGGAGCGTCAGCCGTCACATCTTCGTTGGTCACCCGGCCTCATCACTGAAGAAAATTCCACTCCAGCCAATGAGATTTGAAGCTAAAGGCTCACAGCTGCATATTAAGCTATAGGCCTTCAGTGGGCTAAACAAAACAGACACTGAACAGTAACTGACTATATGCGCTTAGTGTGGACAAACGAAACACACTTTTGCCTCTTTGCAAATGATGCAAGGCATCCAGTGCACTGGCAGCCCAATGGGGCGTAAAACTCTGTGTGTGTGGAGGGTGTGAGTCAGGCCGGAGATGGTACTTTGATTTTTTCGGGTAGTTTGCTTAGCAGAACTTCAGTGCACTCATTCAAGTTCTGAGAACTTAAATCAGGATGTTTATTTCATCGTTACCGGTGATCAACTGTTGCAATTTTTCTGCATCTTTATAATAAGTATGTTGTGAACGTTAGTAGATGATTTCCCCGACGGCCTTGGTGTCTTCCAACAGTATAATTGTCCGTGTCACAAAGCTAGAATGTGTGACACTGGCTTGGGGTGCACAAAAATGAACTCATGTTGATGTCTGAGTCACGAAGTTCGTCTGATCTAAGACCGATGGAACATCTTCAATGCTATCGGGTGCCAAATTCCCGCCCTTAAGTCACTGTTCAATAATTTCAGGGAATTATGTAACCTGTACATGGACATCTGATGCTATATACAGTCTCTGAAAAAGTAACAAACAGTTGTCGAACCCATGTCATGTAGAATCGCTGCTCTATAGGACTCCCAAGGGAGACCACATACGTTTCTGGTTTAACAAAACCGCAGGCATCCTGTCACTCTTGGACTGGCCCAATGAATTACCGGATCTTAATTCGTAATAAAACATCCAGCCGCAGAATTATTGCAATCAGTATGGCCTAAATTAGGTAACTGTACGGATCTTTTCATTAATGGGACACTTTAGCCGGTAATGGCATACCGAGAGAAACACGAGGACTGTCTTCCTTGCTGGATTGTGGCTATTATGAACTCTCTACGCGGAGTTAAAGGGATTATCAACATGTCTTCTGGAGTAACTTATTTTATGCCTGGCATGATCAACATGTCTTCTGGAGTAACTTATTTTATGCCTGGCATGATTATATCTACATCTATGAAGCGACAAGTGGAACTTTCTATAGCTGTACTGTTATTTGTAACTCAGTGAAATCGTTTTGTTGATATATAAACTGGATGCTTTAAGCACAGTCTTGTCCGATAGCTGTCAGAAAAATGGTTCAAATGGCTCTGAGCACTATGAGACTTAACATCTGTGGTCATCAGTCCCCTAGAACTTAGAACTACTTAAACCTAACTAACCTAAGGACATCACACACATCCATGCCCGAGGCAGGATTCGAACCTGAGACCGTAGCAGTCGCGCGGCTCTGAACTGAGCGCCTAGAACCGCGAGACCACCGCGGCCGGCTAGCTGTCAGAGAGCGGAATTTGGTGCTTATCGGTCAACGTCACTGGATATCTGTCGGTTGAGCTATTAGCATCAGTTATCTCACCGAAATTCTTGTTATGCTGACCGTAAACACGGTCCAGTCACATTAATGTGACCACCTGTCAAAAGCCTGAATAACCATCTTTTGCTGCTAGGACGTGCAGGGAGGAAGTTAGTGGGGTTCTGGAAGTCATGCCTCCTCCAGTACCGTGGCCAGCTACGCGAAGTTACTTGGTTGAGCATCTATGGCAGGAACACACGACGAGACGGTCCCACAGATTCTCGACAGGGTTTAAATCCGGGGAATTTGGTGGCCCGGGGAGTACGCTAAACGCACGTGGATTGAGAACTGTGCGACACTTTCCATTGTCCTCTTGGCAGAAGTCATCGTTCCGAGGAGAAAATAAACTGCGTGTAATGGTGGACATGATCCCTAAGGATAGATGCATACTTGTGTTGATTGGTGCACCTTCCAGAACGACGAGGTCACCCAGCGAATGGCACGAAAATATTCCCCAGTCCATAACGCCCCCTCCTCCCTACTGGCGTGCAAATTCCAGCCAAATTACATATCCTCCACTGCTAGTGCCGCCACCCCACATGTGTGAGTGGTTATTGAACGCTGACGTCGAACATAGGCGGTGGCCACATTAATGTCACTAGAACCTGTAATACAGCATAACATAGGTTATCCCGTCGCATGATTAGCACGCGGGCTTCCTCACCAACTCAGCATCTGTCGTGATAGGGATGAGAGACTATAAATTAATCGTAGAGGTCTGTCTACATCGAGGAACGTATACACTGGTGAGCCAAAACGCTATGGTCGCCTGCTTAATCATGTGTTGGTCCACCATTTGAGAGCTATAGAGCAGCGAGTCTGTTTAATATGGGTTCGGCGAGTGCTTGTTACCTTTTCAGAGATACCGCACACGGCATCAAATGTCCATGTACAGGTTACATTGTTCCCTAAAATTATGGAACAGTGACTTATGGGTGGAAATTTGGTACCTGATAGCATTCAAGATGTTCCCATCGGTCTTAGATCAGACGAACGTACTTGCTCAGACGTCAATAAGAGATGACTTTCATGCTCCCGAAGATAGAGTCACACAATTCTAGCGTTGTGACATGGACAGTTATCCCGCTGGAAGATGTCAAGACCATCAGGGAAATCATCGAGTATGAAGCGATGCAGGTGGTTCGCAATAGTATTTACGTACACCATAGCTGCCGTAATGCCTATTACTCCAACTCCAAGTGAATCTCACCAATAGCATAATACTGCCTTGTGGGTCGTATCGCAGCGACTGGTTGACGGCATATCAGACCATCGACCTGGTGCAACAAGAAAAGTTATTCATCCGACCAGGCGACCCGTTTCCAATGATACAATCTCGTTGATCCCCTGTTCAACGCAGTATTGACTGATAGTGTCTTTGGGTTAATGTGGGAAGACTTGGGGGTCGTCTGCAGCGGAGCTCGACGTTGAACAGTGGTGTGCTCAGATGTGTGTCCCGAAACATTCGTGACTGCACCAGCATTGTACTCAATCGTTAGATCTGCCACAGATCGCTGTCTATCCTCCATTTGTGAGCGGGTAAGTCTTCCACTTCCACGTCGTGTGATGAGCCTTGGACGTCCAGCACCTTATCGCCCACTTGTGGTTTTACCGTCCTTCAGCCGCATACCATAAATGCAAGCGATAGCATTTCACGAACAGCCGACCAGATCCTCCGTTTCCGAAATACTCGTTCCCTGTCGCGAGGATCAAAACAATCCGTGTTTGCTCAAAGTTGCTCATGTCATTAGACACCCCCCATCTGCAATCCGTATCGTCACTGGCATGGTTCCCCAATAATCGCTGCTCCACTTATGCAGGTTTCTCTAAATTCCCGTGACAAACTTCTAACACTTGTAGTGGGGCCTGAGTAGACAATATTTTGAATTGGAACCCGCGTCCGGAAACTACAGCGGTTTGAA